>NW_024870822.1:570000-1170000 GCF_019054845.1 Dipodomys spectabilis | reverse complement strand
ATTCTGGACCTGTACAGACCTAATTTTCTCCCCAAAGAAGACCCCTTTTAACAAGGTCCATAGCAATCCATTTAAGTAGAACATGTCAAGTTTGCCCAGGATATTCTATCAAATTTGGGATGAAACACAAATTCTTCAGAAAATGCTAAATTGGAACACTTTATATCCACTGGCCAGCCATATAAATAAGAAGCTGTGTAGAGAATGAAGATCAATAGAAATCTGTTGAGCTGAAATGTAGAGACAGATGCTTTGGGATATTGTTGAAGAGCTGTGTCTAAATCAATTTCAGTGCTGGCATTCATAGGAGAACCAATGAATTTCTTTGTTTTCCCAAGTTATTTTTGGTAGATATTCCAACAAACACTTGTGTAAATAGAAAATGACTCATAAAAATTAACACTCAAAAGTGGCATATTGATTCTAAATATGGTCTGACCTATTAAAGTTGTTCGCATTTGATGAAAAAAATAATAAGTTGCCCTTATTATTTGCCCAAAATGTGATGGTGGATTATGTAGCCAAAATACAGTAGAATTTACGAGTTGATAATCATTTATACCCTTGCATTTGGGGGTCTCAGTAATGCTGTCTACATTGACAGTAGAGAGGATTTGGAGACAGCCCACAAAGACAACTAAATATATGTTGCTTTTAGCATGAACTGCATGCATGTGTGTGTGTGTGTGTGTGTGTGTGTGTGTGTGTGTGTGTGTTAGTCCTAGTGTTTGAACTAAGGGCCTGAGTGCTTTCCAGGAGTTTTTGGTTGTTTTTTGTTTTGTTTTGCTTACCTAACACTTGACCACACAAGCCATAGCTCAATTCCGGGCTCCTTTTTTGGTGATTAGTTGGAGATAAGAGTCTCATGGACTTTCCTGCCCAAGCTGGCTTGGAAACATGATCTTCAGATCTCAACCTCCTGAGTAGTAAGGATTACACCTGGTCCTGAGCCACCTGAGCTGGGTTTTAATATAAGCTTTTAACATAATGAATTATTGTTTACTTGTTAAACAAATTCAAACCTGCTACAATATTTCTTTCTTTCTTTTTTAAATAAGCTTTTTATTGTGAAAATACTGTACAGAGAGGTTACAGTTACATGAGCAAGGTAATGAGTACATTTCTTATCCAGCATTGTTACCTCCTCCTTTGTTTTCCCCAAACATCCCGTCCTTCCCACCTCCTCAACTACACCCTTGCCACCCCCTAACTCCCTATCCCCCACCCCTGCCTAAATTGCAAAGTTCATTTTTTGACATAGCGTCTTGTACATCTCATTGTTGCAATGGGTCAATCTGTATTCCTATTTAAACATTTTGTTTTTTCCCTTCCCCTCCCCAAATTAAACTAACATCAAATGCAGTGAAAACAGGGGTTATACCATGGGGGAAGGACATACAAAGCAAGAAAAAAATCATGTGGTACCTTATAAATACGTTAGAAACAATAGCAAGGAAGGAAAAAACACTTGTGTCCCTATCTTGGGGTTCATTTCATTTAACATCATCTTATCTGAATGTTTCTGCTTGTCTCAGACATATACTATTTCTAAGAACTCTGCACTCAATGGAATCTTTACTAACAAAATATCACCATAACATCCGTGTCAAGCGGAGTACCTTGTACAGTGGTTCATACCTATAATCCTAGTTACTCAGGAAGCTGAGATCTGAAGATCACAGCTTGAAGTTAGGGAGGGCAGAATAGTCATCATGAGACTCTTATCTACAATAAACTACTCAAAAGAGCCTGAAGTGCAGTTGTTCAAGTGGTAGAGCACTAGCCTTGAGCACAAAGAGACTTAGGGACAATGCCCAGGCCCGGAGTTTAAATCCCAGGACCTGCAAGAAAGAAATGAAGAAAGAAAGACAGAGAGAGAGAGAGAGAGAGAGAGAGAGAGAGAGAGAGGAAAGAAAGAAAGAGAAAGAAAGAAAGAAAGAAAGAAAGAAAGAAAGAAAGAAAGAAAGAAAGAAAGAAAGAAAGAAAGAAAGGAAAGAAAGAAAGAGAATCCTTGTCCATGTCAAACTAAATTAATAAACAAATCCCAGGAGTAGAACAATAGAGCACAAGTGCTCTAATAAATTTTATAGAATACATGATACACTCGGATAACAGTACATAGGAAGTCAAGTCAAAGCTGTTTTAGGTAAAACAATATGGTAATATTATTTGTTGTTCTAGTATCGTACGAATGGGTGTACACAGGAAATAAGAAGTGTCATCATCATTGAGAAATTTGCTAGACAATATGTTTCTGTACAGTGCTTGCAAGAAAATACTAAAATATTCCAAAAAAAAATCACTATGCATTCTTTTTACCTGAAAATAAAGGAGATTGTTTTAAAATCAGTTTTTGTTGAAGTTAGCTTACATTTCCTTTTTCTTCGGCTTCAAACTGTATCTTGAGCTTTTCATTTTATTCTAATTATCATCTTAAAAAACAACTCTAATGAAATTGTTGAAATCATTAGAAAAATACAGAAAGAGGAGCAAGGTGCTAAAATCATCCATTATTATGCAACTGTGAACTGTAAACATCAGGCTGGACCCATCACAAGCAGAGGCAAATTGAAAGCTTGAAATCGTTGTGTTTTTTTTTTTTTTTTTATTATTGTCTCTCTGATTTAAAATTGATTGAAATGCATATACAAATGTAAAGGCTGTCACAAGCTGTCTGGAATAAATTGATAGCTCATTTCTTTTCCTTCTGACCCAAAACTTTAATGGAATTCTTCGCAAGTGCAGGGAAAAAAAAGAAGGTACATTTTCACCTCATCATGGAAGAGGCTGAACTGAGATCTGGACACTGAAAATAAAAAACATTTGCTGGTGTCTGTTGATAGCAGGGATAGTGAGTACAGTATGCTCACCCACGTTGATGAAATCAGAGCATGCAGTACATTGCCTATATTTATTGTGGTTTTTTTTTCTTGTTTGAACCAAAGAAAATATCCATGAACCTGAAGGACATCCAAATGTCAAATAAAAATAGACCAAAAATTTTTAAAGATCACTGTATGAAAGCATGTGTAGCCATTTCCCCTTCTTTCCTCGTGCCATCAAGGTGGTTAGATTTTTCCTTTCTTTTCTTTTTTTTTTTTTTTTTTAGGTAGCAACCAAGTTGCTACCTAAGATACATTATTTTCACTAGACAAAATATTGTGAAAGGATTAATTTATGCTTGTTGACTTTGTGCCCCAAATATTTCAAGGACTCTTGGCTGTCAAAATTGTATTTACAATTCTTTACAGAAGGTGTTTTGAGTTCCCAGTAATCCAGTTCCATTCCATCCCTACATCATGAGTTTAATAGAGGTCTAAAGATTCCAATATACACAACCATCTGTAAACCTAGCTACTCAGGAGGCTGAGAACTGAAGACTGTATTTCAAAACCAGTCTGGGCAAGAAAGTCCAGGAGACAGACTCTGACTCTTTCCTCTCTCTCTCTCTCTCTCTCTCTCTCTCTCTCTCTCTCTCTCTCTCTCTCTCTCTATCTCTGTCTCTCTCTGTCTCTCTCTGTCTCTCTCCCTCCCTCCCTCCTCTCTCTCGCTCTCTCTCTCTCTGTCTGTCTCTCTCTGTCTCTCTCCCTCCCTCCCTCCTCTCTCTCTCTCTATGTCTCTCTCTCTGTCTCTGTTTCCCTCTCTCTGCCTCCCTCCTTCCCTCCCTTAACTTAAGGTGAAGGTACTGTCCTTGTGCTTTTTTGCTGAAGACTAGCATTCCACTATTTTGAGCCACAGTTCCACTTCCCGTTTTCTGGTGGTTAATTGTAAATGAAGAGCCTCACAGACTTTTCTTCCTGGGATGGCTTCAAACTGCTATCCTCAGATTTCAGCCTCTTGAGTAGCTGGGATTATAGGTGTAAACCATTGGTGGCTAGCTCCATGAGACTTTTATTTACAATTTAAAGCCAACAATGGGAAAGTAAGGGTGTTTCTCAACTAGTAGAGTACCAATCTTGAGCAAAAGGTGAGGGACAGACTCGAGTTCTGAATTCCAGCACTTGTAACACCCCAAACAAGTAATCAATTAATTTAAAAGGCCTATTACCATAAACAAACAATATGCTCAATTGTGCCTACAAACACTTACATGCATATTTTTCTTACATTAAAAATGGATTATATACTGTGTTAATCAAGTATATTCATTTTGGAAACTCTTTCCCAAATCTTGATATCTTCATGTTTAGTATGCACAGATGCTATTTTCTTTATTTTTACTGTGAAAATACTGTATAGAGGCGTTACAATTACACGGGCAAGATAATGAGTACATTTCTTATCAAGCATTGTAGCCTCCTCCTTTGTTTCCCCTTCCCATCCCTTCCCAGCCTCCCCAGCCCACCCACCCAATCCTCCCCCTCTCCCACCAAAGTTGTAAAGTTCGTTTTCAACATGACAACTTGTACTTCTCATTGTTGCAACGGGTCCACCTGTATCCTTATTTAAACGACTTGTTTTTCCCCTTCCCCTCCACAAATTATACCGACATCAAATACAGTGAAAGCAGGGGTTATACTGTGGGGAAGGGACATACAAAGTAACAAACAAATAATCTTATACATGCGTTAGAAACAAATGCATGAAAGAAAAAAAACATTTAAATACATATCTTAGGGTTCATTTTCCTAACATCACCTTATCTGACCTTTTCTGCTTGACTCATACATATACTAGATATTGCAAATAAGGGATTTTGTAAGTATAGAAAATATCCACTTTTACAATAATCAGAACAGGTGAACAAAATGTAAGTTCATGGAGCCACATGTGCATATTTAAATCCAGCACTTTTTTTTTTTTATTTGGGTCCAGTCATGGGGCCTGAACTCTGGGCCTCGGCGCTGTCCCTCAGCTCTTCAGCTCAAGGCTAGCGCTCTACCACTTGAACCACAGCACCACTTCCAGCTTTTTTCTTCTTGCTTATGTGGTGCTGAGGAATCAAACCCAGGGCCTCATGCATGCAAGGCAAGCACTCTACCACTGAGCCACCCTCCTAGCCCCCGCTGTCTTTATTTTTAATAACTGTCTTTTGTCTTTAAACTTTCTGCTCTTGGTTTTATTTATTTATTTATTTATTTTTTTAATTTTATTTTATTTTATTTGAGAACATACTGTACAGAGGGGTTACAATTACATGGGCAGGATAATGCATACATTTCTTACCAAGCATTGCAGCCTCCTCCTTTGTTTACCCTTCACCTCCCTTCCCACCCTCCCCCCACCCCCCCCCCACCCAATCATACCCCCACACACACACCGACATTGTAAAGCTGGTTTTGACATGACATTTTGTACTTCTCATTGTTGCAACAGGTCCACCTGAATCCTTAAACGACTTGTTTGTCCCCGTCTCCTCCACATGTTATACTGACATCAAATAGAGTGAAAGCGGGGGTTACACTGTGGGGGAGGGACATACAAAGCAACAAAGAAATAATCTTATAAATGCGTTAGAAACACATGCATGAAAGAAACAAAAACATTAAAATACATATTTGAGGTTCGTTTTCCTAACATCACATTATCTGACTTTTTCCGCTTGACTCATACCTATACTAGATATTGCAAATAAGGGAAATCATGGGACCTATGTTTCTTTGGGCCTGGCTTACTTCACTTAATATAATTTTTTCCAAGCCTTTCCATTTCCTAACAAATGGGGCAATGTCATTCTTTCTGATGGAGGCATAGAATTCCATTGTGTATATATACCACATTTTCTTGATCCATTCATCTACTGAGGGGCATCTGGGTTGGTTCCATGTCTTAGCTATGGTAAATAATGCTGCAATAAACATAGTTGTGCTGGTAGCTTTAGTGTGGTCTTTTTTGTACACATTAGGGTAAATGCCCAAAAGTTAAATCCAGCACTTTTTAATTGTATAGTTTTTCTTGACTTTAATATGCACATACACACATATAATCTAGTGTTGTTGCCAGTGAGAGGGAATAACTCTCCTGAAACTTTCCCATAACTGGAAACAGAAAACAAGCCAACACTCAAAATGTCATGTATAAGATGCAACTCAATCAGATTCAAGATAAAGGGTCAAATATCAGCACCAACCAATTCCCTAACTACTGTCAACAACAAGGAAAAATGTAAATGGATTAAAATAATGCATAAGAAACTCATGCAAAGATCACTTAAAATTTAAAAAATATTAGATGGTACCAATTGTTTTACCATTTAATGCATTACTCAGATCTTGAATGTGCTCTGTGTAACAATATTCACAAGACAATATGTTGGAAATTATCTGTACAAATTAAAGAAGTATGGGTGGGGGAGGGAAAGGAGGAGAAAAATGAGGGAAGGTGTAACAAGTTCAATAGGAATGTACTTATTACCTTACTAACTGTAACCTCTCTCGACATCACCTTGATAATAAAAAATAATAAATTTAAAACAAAAACAGTACAATAATGTTATGCCATTTGAAAGGAACACATACTTTGACAGAATATTGATTTCTTTCAACATAAATATAATTGAATATTTTTGATAAAAATCATTTTAATCTGCCCCTAGAATTATGTTTATACTATTGTGAATAGCAAATTGCACCTAAAACAAAGTACATTCTCAGACAATATTTTATTAAATCACTGCAATAGATATTGTAATAATCCCATTAAATGACAATAATCTGTGAAAATAAAATAAGAGTAACTTTTCAAAAGAATGTTAAAAAACACACCACAAAGGCATTAGCTCAATGTACTCAATATATTAATTTGAAGGCAATACACTGGACATTTCATATTTCAATAAAATTTTTATATGCTTCTATTCTCTTTATCCTTCAGCAATTATTTTTGAAATTATTAAAAAGTGATTATTTACAAGGAAGTAATGTTTTGAAATTTTGAAAATATTCTCTCAAATAAGGTTTCAAAATATGTTTACTAGAATTTTTTAAAATAATGGTAATAAAAATATAATAAAATTGTATTGTATTTAAATCATTAATATTCATAAAATACCACTAGTTAAGGAAACCTCTTATATTAGTATTATTACAAAATATCATGACTAATTGTAGTTTAACTATATTAAGACAGAGACTTTTTAATACATCTTGTTTCAGCTATTTGTAATCCTAATAGAAGTAATTCAAAACGTTTTTATTCTGAAATATCATTGTATGTCCCTATGGAAATTTCAAAGAGAATTTCAAGCAATACTTTTTGGAAACTTAAGGTCAAGACTTCATGAAAACAAGGTGAATATTTTGCTAGTACTTTTAATAATTTGAATAAATCAGATTCATGTCCACGATGTCACTCGCTTTTATATGTAAATAAACTGTTAGATTTAAAATTAAAGGTAAGGTCAGAAGCTAGTAGGTCACTCCTATAATCCTCACTACACAGAAAGTTGATATTTGAGGATTCTGCTGGAAGTTATCCCAGAAAAGAAAGTCCCTGAGAGTCTTATCTACAATTAAAAACAAAATAAAAAAGAAAGAAAAAGAAAGATATAAAAAAGAAAATAAAAGAAAGAAAGGAAGGAAGGAAGGAAGGAAGAAAGAAAGAAAGAAAGAAAGAAAGAAAAAGAAAGAAAGAAAGAAAGAAAGAAAGAAAGAAAGAAAGAAAGAAAGAAAGAAAGAAAGAAAGAAAGAAAGAAAGAAGGAAAGAAAGAAAGAAGGAAAGAAAGAAAGAAAGAGGAAAGCTGGGTGGAATTATGACTCAAGTAATAGAGTGGTAGCCTAGAACAAAAATGTTCAGGGACAATACCCAGGTCCTGAGTTCAAGCACACACACTCTCTCTCTCTCTCTCTCTCTCTCACAGACACACACACACACACACACACACACACACACACACACAATTGACTTCAATTGTACGGAAAAATAAATTTCACTGTTAATATGTTGAATTCTTATTTAGTAAGACAGCTGCAAGTGAAGTTACTTTACAACTTTTTTGGTGGTGGTAGTTGTTAGTCATTGGGCTTGGGTGTTGTCCCTAAACTCTTCAGCTCAAGGCAAACGATCTACCACTTGAGCCACAGCACCCCTTTGGCTTTCTGCTGGTTAATTAGATATTAACTTAGAGACACTTAGTGTCTCACAAACTTTCCTGCCCTGGCTGGGTTTTAACTGCCATCCTCAGATCTCAGCCTCCTGAGCAGGCAGAATTACAGGCGTGAGCCACAGGCGCCTGGCATTTTATGACTTTTTTAAAAGAGATATTTAAGATTAGGTAAGCTTGAAAAAAAAAAACCACTTTTCTCAGAAAACATTGCAGTTATTAAAGGAGCATTTTCACATTTAATATTAACCAAGCGAGGCAAGCATGTACTACTTAAGCCTTGGTGAGATAGTGATTTATCTTCAAAAATAGAAATTGCTGCTTGTTGAATTCTAGAAGATTTAATTGAAAGTTTAAGAAGATAGCAGGCAGAACTGTCTAAGCATGATTTAAAACAGTTTATCTCTAAATCAAGAATTTCTGAGCAATGAAACACAAAATGGAGAACTACATTAAAAATTAACTTTGAAGTAAATACAAAATAATTTCTACTAACAAAATGATCTTTTTTTTTTTGCTTTATAGATAAATGGTCCTTGTAAGAATTTATTCAGGATCAAGAAAATGTGGTATATATACACAATGAAATTCTAATTTTTCCATCAGAAAGAATGATATTGTACCATTCTTAAGGAAATTCTTAAAGATTTGGAAAAATTAAGCCAAGCAAGTCAGACCCAAAGAATCATAAGATGCATGGTTTCCCTTATTTGTGGTAACTAGAATATGCCTATAAATCTATAAGAAAATCCAATAGATAGTAAAACACAAAAAATTTACACTTGGACATTATAAATAAAGAGAGCTCTACACAGTCAAATAGTGAGACCAAAAGAGGAAGTTTTTGTTTGTTTGTTTGTTTTTGTTTTTTTGGTAGGTTGTTAGGCTTGAACTCTGGGCCTGGGCGCTGTCCCTCAGCTCTTCAGTCAGTGAGCGCTCTTCCACTTGAGCCACAGTGCTACTTCCAGTTTTCTGGTGGTTTATTGAAGATAAGATTCTCACAGACTTTCATGTCCAGGCTGGCTTTGAATCATGATCCTCAGATCTCAGCCTCCTGAGTACCTAGGATTACAGGCATGAGCCAGGCACCTGGCTCAAAAGAGAATATTCTTAGGAGAGAATACCAAGGGCTCAATAGCTTTGTGCATAAGATCATATAAAACAATATTTTACAAAGTGATCTCCAAGAAATGAAACAAGAGATTTTTGTCGTTGTTGTAGTTGCTGTTTTTGCTGTCTTTTCCTTTAGTTTATCTTTGGGAGGGGAAGAAGAAGTATGACAAAGGGTGAACAAATACAACAGTGGTAATCACTAGAAACTATGTGGAAAATGGATTATAAGCCTAAGGGTTGGGATAGGAGGGAAAAACTGGGAGAAAGTGGGGGGAGGGGTGATACGTTTCAAAAAAAATGTATTCATTACCTGCTTATGTAACTCTAATCCCTCTATACATCACCTCTACAAGATCAATGAAATATATAGTTAAGAAAGAATTTATTTGGTAAAGCAAGAATGTTTTTTAAAATAGGCAACTCCTAAACAAGAATGTCCCCAAGGATACAGTCCTGCTGGAGAGGCATTAAACATTGTGGTGAATTTTGGTTATGTGTTGTTTTCTGTTAGAGGAGATAGAAGGAATGATTTCACAATTGATTATATGCCTCAAGTCAGTTGCTACATGTACCTAGTGCCTTACATAAATGACTAAACAGATTGCTATAGATAGCAACTACCTAAATATCTCTTTCCCATTAATGCGTGGTTTTACTTGCCTTCTGTAATCTATTTTATTTTACTGAATGTGTCATTTGCCTGCTTATCTTCTTTCTTTCTAATGCCTTCCCCTGAGATAATTCTAGACTCCAGTCTTTAAGAAGTGTGGTAAGTGCTCTGAATTCGAAATTTAGGATATTTCCTTTTCTTTGAACTGCCTCTCTCTCTAAATATAAACTTGGTTGACACAATGAAAATATTATTTTTAAAAACAGACTCCACGATCCTCTAAAAGGCTGTGAAAAGTTTACTTTGTGCAACTATCGTAATAAAATATTTTACATAGTTTATTTTTCCACTTTATAGCCTTACAAGAGAAAATTACATACTTTTTTCCCAAATTATAGGCAATAATTCCCATGTTCCAATGATTACTTTATTGATAATATAAAAACAATCATCTTAGCCCCTGATAGCTACTATAATAACACAAAAATTACTGTAGTCTAGAAGGTATATAACTCCAGAAATTTATTCCTCATTATAATGACTACAAAAATAATATCATAGTCTGTGTAGCATATAATGCCAAAAATTTATTCCTCACTATTCTGGTGTCTTGGTTGTCCAAAGAAATTGCAGATTAAGTGATTGATGCTGTTTTACTTTAATATTATAGATATTTGTCTCCTATTTGTGGATTCACGTGATGAAAGAAGTGGGCTGCATTTTATAAAAGTAAAAACTGTAATGGTGTGGTTCCTATAATCCCAACATAGTCACCACAAATTCTCTTATGTTCAATCCTTTACACTAGGAATTAAAGTTAAGCACGTGAGTTCCAGGGTTAGATGAAATGTATGCATGTACTAAAAGCATTCTGAGTTATTTTCTGTAAGCAATTTATTATGAAGTACTGGTGGTCCAGATTTAGATTTGGTCAGTTACTTTTCTCCAGTGGACAATTTTCTGTATCTTTATAGTTGAGTGATGATGTTCCAAGAAATTTAATTCTAGTTTCTATGAGGAAAATAAAATATGTATTTGAATCTTAATTGTCAGTTGAATGAGATATTTGTTTTTTGCTTATATAAAATATATTAAATCCTAGAATTTTAAAAGTTTCTCTTCGTATTTCAAAATTATAGTCTATATCTCTGAAGACAATTTATCATGACATGGTTTATTGTGTTTGTTGTTCCTCAAACCTTCTCAAGTGGTAGCTTCTTTCTGAAATCAAATTCTTGCGAGTGCAGATATATCCTTACAAACCATGCATTAGAGAGTTGAACTGATTAAAAATATTGTTAATTTGAGGGAAAGACCATCTATTTTTTGTTTAATAAATAATCTACTTCGGCCTCTGGTTCTGTCTCTTTGTTTCTCTGTCGGCATCACTCTCTGTCTGCATCTCTCTTTCTCTATCTATCTATCTATCTATCTATCTATCAATCAATCTATCTATCTATCTATCTATCAATCAATCTATCTATCTCTCCCCTCACCCCTCGTTGTCTTTTCTCTCACATATTTTGATAAACACATTTTTATAAAATTCTCTCTCAACCTATTCCTTTTTTCTCCTTTAATTCTTTCTCTCTTTTGCTTGCTCACTCTCTTTCTTGCCTGTTGGTTTCATAAAAATGAGAAACAATTTTTGCTATTGGCAGATAGATCTAAAGAAAAATTATTTTTACAATACGTAAAGAACTTACATTTTGATATAGATTTATATCAAAGCACCTTGGAGAAAGGTTGATATAAAAATTAATTGATGAGAAGTTGGCAACCTTGAGAAAAAAATTGAATTGTGGCAACTTTGAAGTCAACAGTAGGTATTAAGGGAACATGTGAATGATTTCTATGAACACAGTTAAAATTAGCCAGTTGCCAAATGGTATGCAATAACTTCAATTTTTTACATATGCATAATTTTAATATTGACTGTAGACAGGAAAATTGCCAGAGTATTGATGAAGCATAAACAAAAGTCCTTTTAGATTCATTTTCCTGTTAACTGAACACAAAATCAGAAAAATAATTACTTTCATCATTCATTTTTTTTTGTTTGTTTTTTAATTTAATTTAATTTTATTTGTGAACATACTGTACAGAGGAGTTACAGTTACATGGGCAGGATAATGCGTACATTTCTTACCAAGCATTGCAGCCTCCTCCTTTGTTTACCCTTCACATCCCTTCCCAGCCTCCCCCCTCCCCGCCTAATCCCAATCCTTCTCCTTCCTCCCCCCCCAGCCCCCCCCCCCACCAACGTTGTAAAGTTCGTTTTGGACATGACAACTTGTACTTCTCATTGTTGCAACAGGTCCACCTGTATCCTTAAACAACTGGTTTTTCCCCATCTCCTTGGAATAAAACGAGTCATCATTCATTTTTTTAAGTTGCTACAGGTCATCTAACTCTTCGCTTAGTGATTGATCAAAATGACAGCTGTTGCAGAAAAATGTATATATGTCTAAAGCTCCACATAATGTGATATATTTGATAGTAACTCTCAGAGTGCTGCCACCCTGGCTGGCTGTATTAGAATCAACTGATGAGCTAATTAAAGATACAGAGTTATGTACATCTCACTATGAAATTCAGATTAAGGATGTCTAGGGTGAAGCTTATGAATATGTATTTGTTATAAGTTTTCCAGGAAATTCTAATTTACCATTAGAAATGGAAACCATTATATAATTTTCCCTTCCCCCTCGAGGAAATCTGTCCAATCCATTCCCTTGGAATGCCATTATCTTCTATTATTTCCAAGCCTATATCCATTTGATGAGCTCAGTACACAGGTAGCAAGGAAATTCACTTTTAGGTGTATTATGCATCCAACACCAGGCTAAATCTTATGTAGAGAGATTAATTTCAATTGCCACAATGATTTCAGGTGAGAGATTTCATTGTACTTTTTTCAAAAGCTTAAGAAATAAAGTCATAGATTGACTATCTGCTGATTGTCAGGGTTAAAATCTTAATCGCCAAAACTTTTCCCAGAAGTATTATGGATACCTTGCCACCTAAGAAAGAAGCGAGAGCACAGAGACAGGGCTTGATTGCTCCAAGAGCCCAGCAGAAAGGCAGAGAAATAATGGTGTTTGATTTTCTTCCGCATACTGCGGTCTTTTGGAGTCTGCAGTTTCTCACTTTCATCTCTTTAGCTAATATGAAAGCTTTAAATATAATCGTACATTTTTGGCAACTCTCCCTTGAGACTTTCCAACATCCTGATTTAAGATGAGATTGTGTGGGTCAACCAATTATCACACGGGAAAATTCAGAGACTAAATCAGCAAAACCCGCATCTTTTTCAAAGGTACACTTGGGGACTGTGTAAGTAACCCCACAACCCTGAAGCTGCTATAAGGAAAAGTCACTTGTAGGGCATCTCTAGTGGAGACTCTCCATCTAGGTATTTTGCAAAGGAGCAAATGCAAGATGGAATCTATACTGCTTATAACAAAACCAGACCTCTGAAGACAGAAAACTGACAGAAGAAATCTACTAATTCAAACTTGCCCTGAGGAAGACAGAAGATACTTCCCCATTGCACGTCTTTATATCGGGGAATTGTAGGGCTCCAAGAACAGGTGGTGGGAAGTGGAGGGTAAGGAGAGACAGTAGGCAGTGTGAAATCAATGTTGGGCAGGGGTCTTTCCACTTGGAAGTGTGTCTTTCTCCCTCCCCTTCTGACAGAAACTCAACACAAGTTTTATACTTTCCTTCAGTGAATTAACCCAGAATCTAAGGAAGGGCTGCTCTTCAGGAAACAAAGATTGAGTAGACAAGAAGACAGAAAGAATAACTGACAAAGGAGTCAGTTTCAAATGAAGCCACATTGCAATGTGAAAGAAAATTGCATTTTAGAAGTGGATCCTTTAGTCCTACCTTCTTAGCTGAGGGCTTGGTCTCAGGGAGTAGAGTCAAATCATTCCTGCGATGTCCCATCTCAATTTCCCACCCACCAAACCCATGAGCAAATTAAAACTGCGGTTTGTCAGAGCTAACGGGTTGCTATGTTGCAACATTGCTGGAGACATTTGGAAAGGGAACGGGGATCATTCCCAACTTGATTTGGCTGTCGATCTCCATTCCATTGTTCCCACTTGGCAATCAAATAGGCCCCTGATCCACATGAACTGGAATCCCAGATATTAACCAGTGCTTTCCTTCGCTAAGATCTTCCCAGGGAAAGCTTTCCCTAATTAGCCTGTTCTTACTTGGTTACTCTCTGCTGCCCACTCATGGCTGGAATGGTCACCTCTGCTAACCACAGGAGAGCTGGTATTTTAGACACCCGGCAACAAGTGGAGGTAACATTTCTTGAGAACACTGCAGCTGGTTTAGTGTCTTCTGTCTTCGTTTTTGTTTTTTTTTTTTGTTTGTTTTTTTTTGCATCAATTCTCTTCAAAAAATAAATAAAAGGGCTGGTAAAACTTTTAACATAGCAAGGACCTTTAGATAGGCTTTCTGCTGCCTTTAAGTCCAAACCTCTTTGCCACCTTAGCTTTCACGAAATCCAGATAGTCTTAAGTACAAAGGACCTTCTCCCTACCTTTCCATACAGCATTTCCGTAAGGAAATGTGTCGTTAGTTGTAAAAGCTCTGTCTTCTATGGTGTAAAAATTTGGAGTGCCTTTGCAGCTATACAAATAGGAAGTTTTCCCTCTGTCTCTGTCTCTGTCTGTCTGTCTCTCTCTCTTTCTCTCTCAGTGACCAAGGTTTTTCCTTTAGACTGGAATCTTCTGTTCTCACAGTCTTTGTGGGAGCATAGGTGATTGATTTGTGTAAGCCCCTCATTTTCAGTTGCAGCATTAACTCTTGCCATAAAGATAATCTTACTTGTCCTTTGGGAAGGGACAATTAGCAAATACAACTGTGTTATGGGAGGAGTGTGAATTCATGCTGTAATGAAATATCTCATTGGCATTTATAAGCACTATGACAAACACAAGTATTTAAATGCCCTTTCATCTCCATTTTCTTATCTTCAAAAGTGAATAATATGCTAACTACTAATAGAGCCTCCATAAAACTATAAATATAATTTTGTGCATAATGTGCAGTTGTGAAAAACCTTTAACTTTATAATTTGTGACAAATTCATGATTGTCTATTCTTGACAGTCTTGAGAAGGGCCTTCCATCACCAATCATAGAATATACCAAATGTCAGAATAAAATTTAATAAATTTTCTCTTAAAAGAGAAATACAAGAGAGCATTTTTGTATCACAGTATTCAAGAAGGTAGAGTAATAACAAAGTGAATGCCACTTCCTCTGTATTTTACCCAGGAACTTAGCCAGATCAAAAAATTATGACCAGAGGCTCCAAAAGGATCTGTCATTTTATGCCAATATATTTGTATTTGTCATCAAATAAGTAAAATTTATATTTCACAGAAGAAACCATTTAAAATTTCTTTTAAAACTATTTTGTAATTTTATTTTGTTTTCCTTGGAAAAGTTGAAAGTTCCTTTTAGGATTGATAAAAATATCAAAATATTGGAGACAGTAAAGTGAATCATATAAAAATACTTATATATCCATAACTTTATTAATGTATATATATATATGTACATATATTTATGCATGTATGTATGTATACATATTGAGTGACTAAACAGATAGCAAGAGTACAAAAAAGTAACTAAAATGAAGTTATTAATTTTAGACTTTGGTATACTAGTATACAAACAGACTGAATATTCATATATCTATTTCTATCAATACACACATGTATAAATATGTACATATATACATATAAATAAATTCAATTCAAATTAGTAACTTTTTCAGTCTCTTTATGTATAAGAAACCAGTTTAAATATGTGAGAATTCGGAAGATCTGAGTGGTTATATAACTTGTCCTTAGATACAAATAGTGCTAGAATGCCGGTTACCTGCTCCTCCTCTCTCAACAGAAAGGGGTTACCCTATTTTCGACAGTGAGGTTACATCTCTACTTGATTGCAGTGTGACTGTAGAGAACACAGTTTAGAGCAAAGACAAATATACAATGTGGGCCAACATTTTCACCTGCTTTTAGTTGACATAAATGTGTTTCACCAAAAATACTTTTCATCAGAAATAGTTTGAATATCTGTTACTGAAAGCAGGTCCTCTTGAGGGTGATAACAGCAACATTAACTTTGGGGTTAGAATACTTGTTGTGATTGCTTTGGGTACACCTACAGGATTAAGACTATTTGAGAGTTAGGGAGTTTTTAATTACAGTACACCGATTTTTTTTAATCAGTCATGGGGCTTGAACTCAGGGCTTGGGGCCTGTCTGTGAGCTTTTATGCATGAGGCTCTCACTCCACACTTTCAGTTTCACTTTTCTGGTGGTTAATTAGAGATTAGAATTTCTAAGACTTTCCTACCTGGGATGGTTTCTAATTGTGATCCTCAGATCTCAGCTTCCTGAGTAGGTAGTATTACAGGCGAGAGCCACCAGTACCAATGTTTTTGTGGTTGTTGTTTTGGTTTGGTTTCAAAGCAGCCTTGTAAAGTATTTCTCTCGTGGTCACTGGTTATGTTTCTTTGCTAACACTTCTTCCTTAAGAATTGGAGGCTTTGAAGTATTTCTCATTTTAGGTTTCTTGTGCATATTCTGATTGTCCATGGCTAGCTGTTACCTATCACTTTCTAAAGTGACCTGAAAGAACATTTTCCACGTGGTACAGTTAGCACACTTGGTAGCCACATTGGTCAGGAACACTATAAGTTTGCAAAGAGGGTAATTGCTGCAGGAGATTATTCTCTTGTACTTGGACATGGCATCCACAGAAAATAATCCTTTCACAGAGTCAGTTTGACATTCCGATAACATATTTTCCAGTTTCTAAGGTAGAGTTCCAGTCTCTGATTTATACAGAGATTATGCAAGTGGACAGAGTGAGGTGTCTTTTCAGGGCTATTTAGACAAGCACTATGCACATTTCATTTGGTATCAAGCTTTTACCATTATTTAACTCAGAGAACGAAATCATAATATGTTGCTACAGGAGAGAGACTTGTCACTTACTGGATTTATCTTGTACACAACTACTCAAGGAACACATACGCATTTTCCAACCATTTGCTAGACATTTGATGCTCATCACACTAAAATTATTGTTAGTTACAGATGGTCCAACTCCATTGATCTGTCAATTGGTTCGTGGTGAAAGGTTTGCTTCAACCCTGAGTATTTCCATAGCTGACTAAGAGCCGCATATAAAACTGATTTGAAAATGTCCTGGTTGCAAGCAGTAAAGCTATAATAAATAATTCAGCTTTCAAATATGGACTGGATCCCTTAAAGGCAAAGATTGAATACACTCAGCATATCAATGTTTTCCAAATGTTGTTTTATGAGCTGTTTAGCAATTTCGGAGAAATTTGTAAAGTGCTTTATTTAAAATAACTTTGGTTATTACACTTTAAGCACACATATTGAGTGCAATACAGGACAAGCATGCAGATGGTGATATTTGAGCACAAGCAATCCATATAATAATAATGCTCCAGGGCTCCAGAAATACCTTGAGGTAGGAGGAGGTCCATAAACCCAGATCAAATTTTTTCAGTTTGAATATATCAAAGTCACACATAACATAGGGATTCCGATTCCTGATGTTTAAAACATGACTATAATTCAACAAAATATGGTAATTTGGATAAATTATGTGTGGAAAATCAAAGTGGACTCATACTAAATTTTTACCTGCACTACTATGGGCAGGTCAGTTAAAGACAATTTTGTGAAGCTTGTCAGAATACAAACCAATATTATGCTAATCTATCTTTTTAGTTTCTGTGTTTTTCTTAAGCTATGTAAAACAGCTTATCTCTAACAAGAATCCACCCAGCCTGTCTGATATCATAGTACTAAGCTGATGGAGAGTAGACCAGTTCTCTTGGCATAGAGATCTAGATTAAAGGAGCGAAAGAAAGAAAGAAAGAAAGAAAGAAAGAAAGAAAGAAAGAAAGAAAGAAAGAAAGAAAGAAAGGAAGGAAGGAAGGAAGGAAGGAAGGAAGGAAGGAAGGAAGGAAGGAAGGAAGGAAAGAAAGAAAGAAAGAAAGAAAGAAAGAAAGAAAGAAAGAAAAGAAAGAAAAGAAAGAAAGAAAAGAACAAACACTTTGAGACAGTCATGTTCTTATCATGCCCTGAGGCTATATTGTTGGCAAAACAGTTCTTGTCTGAGTGATGCTCTGAGACTTCCTCATCCTTGAGTCCTTTGGCAGTCCCTGGTGAAGTCTTCACAGTTGCCAGCACATCTGAGGCATAAGTCAGGCAGAGCTATTTCCAATTTTTGATAAATACCTTCTACCCTAAGGTGTAGATATATTTATGAGGACTAGGAATTGAAAATGGGAATGAAATACAGTTGTACCTCTATCCCACAATACAATATATGTCTCAATTACAGAAACCACATCACAGAAATTAGGTCAGAGAGACCAACACATTTTATTTTTTGTAGACAAAAGTTGACAGCCAAATTTAAATATAAGGTTGTAATTACAAAATGAGAAGTGGAAAGGTAAGAAACAGATGAAAGTCCATAAGAATAATTTAGATACTTTTACATGTATTCATGGAGCAGTTTAAACTTATTTCTTTTTTATTTCTTTCTTATTTTTTTTTTACCAGTGTCTTCTTCAGACTAAATGGTACTTCACATACTCCCACTGTTGTATTTTATCTCTCTTCATAACTTTATAAATATATCCAGACTAGGAAAAAAAGAAAAAGAAAAGGCATGAGAGAAGATTCAAACAGCAAACACTGATGTACTGTAATGGCTCATTTCTAAAACCAGGTGCTCAATTATGGGTAAATCAGTCTGGTTTAAAGATATAATGCTGATATGAGCTTAACCTTTGTTTAGTAATTTTCTCCTGATGACAAATGCAGCCTGGATCTTTGATGATGCTTGGATGCATAATGAGTGAGTGAACCAATAAAGCACTGCACCAGATAATGAATCAGTGTTGGGCCTGATTACATCTTAAATGCATATTAACCATTTAACCTCAATTGGAAATACTAAAAGGTAATCTAAAATGATATACAAGTTTGATTTAAACAAATAGAAATCTTTAAATTATAAGTAAGGAAAGATATTTTCTGTCCAGTAGATAGCCAACTACCAAACTGTAAGCACTCAATAAATTTTAGTTTGCTTTTTACAATTTTTGGCTGTATTGTAACTCCTGCTAAGTAGGACATATATAGTTAGGATTAATAACTGAATTTTGCTTACAAATGATTCAAACTCACGGATCTGAAGTAAATACAAAGGTTTGTCGCTTTTTGTACCATTTGATCCACAGCTTCACTACTCATCTTTTTGATAGCTAATTGGAGATAATTGTCTCATAGTTTTTCCTGCCAATGTTGGCGTTACAGCACGATCCTGACATCTCAGCCTCCAGAGGTAGCATGAGCCACCACTCCTGGCTGTATCACCTAAATTTTAACATGCTGCTTGATAAAGAACCTGGATTGTTATGCCACCCACATATTTATGCAACAAAAGTGATATTCAGTTCACTAAAATAAAAATAACCAATAATCTGTCACGGGACTTGGGATTCTGGCTAAATGATCTCTTTTGTTTTTCAATATGAGAAATAGATTAGGATCAGAAAAGGATGATGATTATTGTCCTCAGCAGGGAAGGAAAGCACCAAGACATTACTAGTTTTATTGCAATGAAAAGTAACTTGAGATGGGGCTTGGGTGGCTCACACCTGTAATCCTAGCTAATCAAGAGGCTGAGATCTGAGGATCACGATTTGAAGCCAGCCTAGATTGAAAAAGTCCCTATGAGACTCTTAACTCCACTTAATTACTCAAAACCTGGAAGTGGTGCTGTGGCTCAAATGGTAGAGCATTATCCTTGATCACAAAGAGGCTCAGGGACCAGCACCCAGAGCCTAAATTCAAGCCCAACAACTGACAAAATGCCATTCCAAAGATTCTCAGAGAAACCCAACTATACTAGCAAATTGCAGTGTTTCTTTGAAATTAATAGCTCAACTGAACTCTGAAGAACATAGAGCAATATGACTAGAAGGAAATATTTTAAAAGAAAAAAAGGAATCATAAGTGCAAACATAGGCATGGAAGAGTTCCAGGAACTCAAGGAATCTGTTTGCTTGTGGGGTACCTTTGCAGAATGGTGAATTTGTACAATGGATATAATTGCAGAAAATAAATGAATGATACTAATAATTCTTGAAAAGAGTATCAATTAGATTTTTTTTACTTCTAAGAAGCAAGAGATTTAAAATTAAGATTTTAATTGGCAGAGTTACAGATTTTAGCAGTGATTTTTTTATGTTTTTTGTAGTACTGCTGATTGAGGATCTGTCTGCAGCAAAAGCAGATTTACCACAATTACATTTTAACAAGGTAGATTTGGCAAATATCCCATAGGCCTCACTGAAAGAAAGTGAACAATAAACTATCACCCAAATGATGTCAAATTACAAGTGCAGTAAATCAACATTTTACTTAACCTTAGAGGACTTCAAGGTTAAGATCCAAAGAAGGTAAGTAGCACTAGAGAAGAAAAAGAATAAAAACTAGAACACAATATTACACATAAAAGCAATTAGAAAGAACAAGTAAAAAATTTTTTTTTAATTTTTATTTATTTTTTATTGTGAAAATACTGTACAGAGGGGTTACAATTACATGGGCAAGATAATGAGTACATTTCCTATCAAGCATTGTAGCCTCCTCCTTTGCTTCCCCTTCCCATCCCTTCCCAGCCCCCTTCCCGCCCCCCACCCAATCCTCCCTGCCCCCTCACCAAAGTTGTAAAGTTCGTTTTCGACATGACAACTTGTACTTCTCATTGTTGCAACGGGTCCACCTGTATCCTTATTTAAACGACTTGTTTTTCCCCTTCCCCTCCACAAATTATACCGACATCAAATAAAGTGAAAGCAGGGATTATACTGTGGGGGAGGGACATACAAAGCAACAAAGAAATAATCTTATAAATGCGTTAGAAACAAATGCATGAAAGAAAAAATACATTTGAATACATATATTAGGGTCCATTTTCCTAAGAAAAAATTATTATATAGACTCAAGATCTGTTTATTAAGTTAGATAATAATTCAAAAATAAAGATGAGTACATGCTATATAAACTAAAACAAAGAAAAGGAGTCGATAGTTAGTCATAATATATATTCTGCATTATAGTCAATCGTAGTTAGATTACATCCGGAAGTTATCCACACTAACAGTGATGTTGTGACTTATAATTATCGGAATTGAGATAGAAAGATAACGGTGTGACAGATCTTAAATTCTTCCAAACCTTAGGAATGTTGACTGACTTAATAATAAATGTTGGTAATGACTATAAAACTTACTGAAATGTTGGGAAATATATAAGAAAATTCTGTTTCTGTCTTCTATCATGGAGAAGAAACTGACAGACTCTGAAGTAGACTTTTTAATCCTCTGATATCACTTCCAGCTAAGAATTTGAGAAAAATATATAGCATACACTTAGAAAATAAAATGAGTAAAAGTATCCATTGAAGGAGTGGGTAGTCATGTTTTAACTAGCAAGAAAGACAGAGATGGGCTGGGAAGGTTGCTCAGTGGTAGAGCACTTACCTTGCATGCAAGAGGCCCTGGGTTAGATTCCTCAGCACCACATAAGCAGAAAAAGCCACAAGTGGTGCTGTAGCTCAAGTGGTAGAGCGCTAGCCTTGAGCTAAAGAGCTGAGGGACAGCGCCCAGGCCCAGAGTTCAGGACCCATGACCTACCAAAAAAACAAACAAACAAACAAAGAAAAGAAACAAAGAAACAAAGGAAGAAAGAGATTCCAGAAATCTAGGAGGAACAAAGTAGACCAGAGGAAAATTAGGAAGATTAATAATAGAGAGGGGAAAAAAGCACAATTTAGAAGAAAAAGAAAAGAAAAGGTCTACTTTTATCGACCAGGAATTGTATACAAATGGTTTCCTTACGAGTCGATTTTATTGCTAATGATTAAAGTTCAGTAGAAAAATAGCACTGAAAATATTGACAGGTTTTCCATACTGGGTGAATATAAACCTATCACATTTGTTTAGAGACTGTCAATGCTTATGCAGTATTACATTTGAAGTTCAGAGCTTGTTTTGTTCTTCCTTTCTTTGACTCAACCAATATTTATTGAATTTCTTGGATGTCTAAGATATAGGCTAACAGCAGCCTTACAGAAAATCCTGGCATATTCTCAAGAGTGGGCAGTACTTTTTTTAAATTTTGGACCATATCAAAAATAGAATTCTTTTCATTTTTGTTTTCCATGTTTCATCAATTGTATAATACAATAGGTTTTACTGTGATGTTTTTATTCATAGCTGTATTTGGATAGTTCCAACATATATTATACTAATTTATCATCTCTCCCTTCTCTCACTTACTCTGCTATGTCCATTTTACTTTCATGAAGTTTTTTTGCTGTTGCTCCTCAAATCCACACTTGAGATAAAACATGACATTCTTTCTAACTTGATTCACTGTTTTGCTATTTCCCAAAGTTTCTGAAACTTTGGGTTTTCATTTTCATTTGATTCTATTAATATTATAATTTCTTCCCAGTGCTCTTCAATGGCCCAGGGATCATTCAGAAGAGAAATTTTCAGTCTCTATGTTTTTATAATTTTTGTAGGTTTTCTGTACTAATTTCTCATTAGATCACATTGTGATCTGATGAGATGCAAGGAATTATTTCAATGTTTGGATTACTTCCAGGCTTTCTTTTTTGGCAAATTATATGGTCTATTAAGAAAAATTCCCTCAATTGCAAAGATGTGTATGCCAGCTATAATAATCTCTATTGGTCTGTTAACCTCCTATACTAATCATGTTGCCTTGTTTTTACATATATTTTGCTTCTAGGCCATAATTTGTATGTCTGTTTAGATTATCTTTTTATCTTTTACCAAGGATTACTTAGTAGGCAGCTATCTTTTCAGGAATTGTTTCCCTTTCTGTCAAAAGATAGAAAGTAGGTAGCAGTAACAAAAATAAGAATTAAAAAATAAATCATATATATCAGTGTAGTATAAAACAATAGAAATTAACCACCTAGTTCCCAAAATAATTAGAAAACAAAAGATACTGCTACATTTACAGACAGACTAAGAATTTAACAAGTAGTAAAGCTTAAGGTAGTATTAATAAAAATAAAATTTAAAAAAATGAGGAACGGGAGAAAAGGAATAGAGAGAAGGTAGAAAAAGGAGGAAGTGTAGTATAAGATGATTTATAAAATGTAATAGTGAAGACAAACACAATAAAATAAATACAGAGTAAAAGACGTAACACTAAAAGGAAACCACCATTTAAAGCATCTTTTTTACTTAGATGAAAGAATTGATTTTCACCCCAACTGGTCCTCTTCTTCTTGCTTTAGAAGAGAGTAGACTCAGGATGTGCTTTTATTTTTCCTCTGAACTACAAAGAAGATTGACTAGAAAATGGGCTCTTTATAAACTGAGATCCTCCTAAGCAGTGGGTGCTATCCACAAATGTCTCTAACCCTCTGGGAGTACACAGTAGACAGACCAAAGCAATCTGCAAGGGCCGAGCAAGCCACAGAGTTCTAATGGCTGGCTGCTAAGAGATCAGGCCTCACAGTTCTCTGAGATAGTACCTCCAACTATGCTTCTCAAACTTGTTTCTCTGCTCTTAAGAGAGTTTGGATTATTGTTGGCTCATCTTTGACAAACGCTTCTCTCATTGGCGTGGCCCATGGTTTGGACTTCCCATTCAAATAGTAAGATTCCAAGCTACAACCACTTTCCTGCATTTGCATTGATTCTCAAGTTGGTCACTATATATATGAAGTGGGGGGAGAACATTTGTGTTTTGAGATAGTAAATTGCCAGGATTTCTGCTCTCTCACCAGTGGAGAGGTTTTCTGTGCAACATTTCCTAAGATGATTTCCCTCCACCACATCAGTAAGCAAGTGAGGAAATTCCTCTAGATGCTACTTTAGTGACCACTAACTCTATATAGTATGTAAATCTCTGATGTGAAACTACATTTTGCAGACTAACAGCTGGTTTGTCTATGAAGTTTTCCAAGATTTTTCTTCTTTCCTTTGTTTGTAGCTTGACTTAGGTCTGCCATTAAGCTGAGCACTCTATGATAGGATTCATAGTTTCTTTTCTGAACCCAAAATTGAGCAATCATGGATTGCATGTGATCTCTGACTACCTATGATTTACTGTTGGCTTCACTTTCGTTTCACATCACCAGCCTTTGCATGCAGCCTTGGCTTTTCTCAAACACCAGGTAATACAGGAAAGCCTTGTTATCTCCTGTTGGGTAACAAAACAAATTCACTACTTTCCTTTTTCTCCTTTTTGGTTGGGTTTGTCCATTGTTATGTAAATTATTGAAAGAAATTGGCTATCCAAATTATATTTAAAGATTTAAAGTTTTCCATCCCAACTAACTTATTTCAAGAAATCTCCTTTGTATATTTTGCAAAAAACATTATAATGCAATCACACAATTTTACTCTCATTGACTATATATACACATACATATATATGTACATATATCTGTGTATCTGCATGTATGGGTGTGTATATAAATCAGTTTACTTCAAAAGCAGAAGAGCACATTTATATTTTCCTCCTAATACTAGCATTTAAGTGGCTCAGTTTCCCTATTACTCTACAATACATATTTAGCCCTTTTTTTTTTTGTCTATAATGGGGCTTGATCTCTGGGCCTGGGTACTCTCCCTCAGCTCTTAAGCTCAAGGCTAGCACTCTAACACTTGAGCCACAGCACACTTCTTGCTTTTTTTAAAGTTACTATTATTCTGCTTATGTGATGCTGAGGAATGGAACCCAGAGCGTCATGCATGCAAGGTAAACACTCTACCATTAAGCAACCTTCCCAGCCCCTGTATTTAGCCATTTTTAAACAGAACAATTTCATAATGGCTTGTCCGTGGCATTTGGGTATTCCCTAAGCTATCCAACTTCACCTACAAATATTTGCAGTCAGATTGATCTTCTGATTTCAAAACTTGCTATGAAGTGTTTATTTTTTTAATCCAAAAGTATCTCTGAATCATTTATTATTTTTGCTGTTGGTGTTTTCTGGAAAGCTCCATTATAAACAAGTCTCAATCCAAATTCTTTATTTGGAGGAGAAAAAAAATAGCACTCTCTATGTTGACGTATCACTTTGCTCTACAAACAGTCACAACCAGGCCTAAGGATTTCAGCAACTCCAATAAATTAATTAGTGGAACTTGCAATTAATTTGCGGCCCATTTATCAGAAGGGCTTAATGACTCTGACATAAGCCCATATCTCATTTCACAACCTGCTGTCCCACCCCTGCTCCTTGCAGCTGTTCCTCGTTGTTCTGTAGAACATAAGCAGGCCTACAAATTGCTTGCCAAAATCAGTGTCCCCGGGTCCTCCACACCTTTGGGCCAGGAGCCTGGCAGAGAGTTGAGCCAGCTGATGGGACAATCTTGCCAGGCACTCTCTCCTCTGTCCAGTCCTTTTGGCCTGTGTACATGATAGTAGCAGATGGTTCTCTATTCTCAGATGGTTTGCAAATTTTAAAAAAATGAAAAAAAATAAAGGAAAAGAAAGAAATATTATTGCCGCCATTCCACATTTTGTGTTTAAGGAACATGAAATTCAGAATGAAAGAGAGATCCAGGAAAACTCATATGAAGTCCAGTTTTATAGAAAGATAAAACATCAATTACTACAGTCATCAAAGAACAAGGAATGGTGTACAGAGTATATTCATGTATCATTTATCAAGTCGGCATTTAATAGCTTAGTACGTTCTTGTTATCTTGGCATGAAGGTAGGGGAGAGAACATGAAAGATTCCTGTCTTGGTTGCAAGCATTCATTTGTATTCAAATAGTTCATGTTGTTTGAGGGGTAAAACTCCAAAAGCACATGAGAAAAAACTAAGAGTCAGATAAGAATTTAGCTCTTTTTCTGACTAGTGAAATGTCAGGCTTTTGTACCTTTTCATTCCTATCATGACCACCATCTTACTACACCCTCATCAGGCATCCACACGAACATGAATTTCATTCATAAATTTCCAACTTATTATATCCAAATTCAAAATTGTACTTGTTTTTGTTTTGTACTTCAAATTAGAGATTTTGAGAAACTGCAAACCACATCCAGAGGAAAATGAAGCTTATTAAGGACTTGTTATGATTACTTATCTTCCATATAAGTTGCTTACTAGAAAAAGTTAGTTTGTGTATTCAGAAGTTACATTTAAAAATTCTAATACTCCTAAATAAGAAATTCACCATATGACTGTATAAGATGATGATAAGCAAAATGGACTCCATAATAGACACACAAGTGGTTTTTTTCTTTCTTATAGTACTTATAATGTACTCTGTGATTTTTTATGTTTCTTTTGTATGTACTTCCCCCATGGTATAATTCCCATTTCCACTGTATTTGATTCCAGTGCCTTGCATCTTTTATATACATTTTTTCTAATTTGGGGAGGGGAAGGGAAATAACAAAATGCTTAAATAAGGATACAGGTTGACCATTGTATCAATGAAATGTACAAGACACTATGTTGAAAATGAACTTTACAACTTCAGGGATGGGAGGGAGGAGTTGGGGAGGTCAGGAGGGAAGGAATGGTAGGGGAAAAACAAAGAAGGAGGTAACAAGGTTTGATAGGAAATGTATTCATTACCTTACTCATGTAACTATAACCCCTCTGCACAGTATTTTTACAATAAAACACACACACACCTGTATATACAAAAAATAAAAAAAGAAATTGAATCAATTTGATGCAAGAAAAAGAAGCCAGAATTCTCTGTTACATGCACAAAGAAGTTCAACAACAAAGGCAGTATGGAAAGAAAATATTAAAAGAAAAAGAAATAAAACTTTTTTCTACTGATAATCTTAAGGGACATTGCAGATAGTTAATAGAACCAATACAGAAAGAGGTTTTACATTTATAGTCAATGGGAAGGAAAAAATAAGATGTAAATGTCATGAAAATCAATAAATACAACAGTATAAGACAGTAAAGTTGTGGTGTGTGAAACATGACATACACATCTCAGATTACACAAGCTGAACAATCCTCAAAAATAATTGTAACCAGAAAATAATGTTTCTCTGAGAATGCATCCATGATTATAATCCTTTGAATCAGTAGGTTCCCAAAGCACAATCTGATATTATGGGTTCGTCAGACAGAACTTTCCATCCAGGATAAATACTCAAGTGTCTCTTGTTATAAACGAATAAACAATAAAACTAGACTGTGATCATCTCTTTAGTTTCTGAGGAACATTAAGAACTATGGCCAGAATAAGAACTTATATAAACAGTTACTTATTTGATCTTCACTATAGCTTTATAAGATAGGTAAGGAAGATTTGATTATAAACCATTTCACAAATATTAAGGAAACAACTAAGAAGAGTAAGATAATGAGTACATTTCCTATCAAGTGTTGTTAGCTCCTCCATCGATTTTCCTCTACCCGCCTTTCCCTCCCACCTCCACAACTACACTTCCCCCTCTCCCCGTCTCCTCCTCCCTTCCTAAATTGTAAAGTTCATTTTTCAACATAGTGTCTTGTACATTTCATTATTACAATGGGTCAACCTCTATTCTTATTTAAGCATTTTTCCCCTTCCCCTCCCCAAGCTAGAAAATGGTGTATATATTCAATGGAATTCTATGCCTCCATCAGAAAAAATGTTATCGCCCCATTTGTTAGGAAATGGAAAGACTTGGAAAAAATTATATTAAGTGAAGTAAGCCAAGCCCAAAGAAACATAGGTCCCATGGTTTCCCTTATTTGCAATATCTAGTATATGTATGAGTCAAGCAGAAAAAATCAGATAAGGTGATGTTAAGAAAATGAACCCTTAGATATGTATTTAAATGTTTTTTTTTCTTTCATGCATTTGTTTCTAACGCATTTGTAAGATTACTTCTTTGTTGCTTTGTATGTCCCTCCCCCACAGTATAACCCCTGCTTTCACTGTATTTGATGTCGGTATAATTTGTGGAGGGGAAGGGGAAAAAACAAGTTGTTTAAATAAGGATACAGGTGGACCCGTTGCAACAATGAGAAGTACAAGTTGTCATGTCAAAAACGAACTTTACAACTTTGGTGAGGGGGGGATTGGGGGTGGTGGGGGTTTGGCTGGGAAGGGATGTGAAGGGTAAACAAAGGAGGAGATTACAGTGCTTGATAAGAAATGTACTCATTATCTTGCCCATGTAATTGTAACCCCTCTGTACAGTATGTTCACAATAAAAAATAAAAAAAAAAGATTCAGGGAGCTTAATTATGGACAAAGCATAAGCTTTATCACTGAAGTTTTAAAGCTGTGACAAGAAAAGAGTTTCCTTATATGACTAGTAGAGAAATATTTGTAAACCTCCCTTTAATCATGCTGAATTTTAACATTTGGCCTATCTATAACAGAAGTGAAATCTACAAAACATATTCTGGCAAAACAACTTACATGCTTCATTACTAGAAAGATAGAAACCTAGATAGTAGATATTCCTCTAAACCTACCTTTACCTCCAGTATTGAAGAGATGATTTAGTAGGTCAAAACACTCATTTCAAGATTTTGAGAGATACCATTATGCTTTTAGAAACAAAACAAAAATAGGTAATATCTCTTGCTCATTTGTCTTGTTATTGGGTGGTTCAAACACAGGAAGAGAAAAACAAAGAAATTTCTCTTTCAATAGTCCCTCTGTGGAAGTGTACTCATTACCTCACTCATGTAACTGTAACCCTCTGTATAGTAGCTTTACAATAAAATAAAATTAAAAAAAAAAAAATAGTCCCTCTGTGGGAACTTAAGCAAAAAGATCTACACCAAATGGAGAAGGGAAGATGGAGAAATAAGAAGTTTTCCTAAAACCTGTCAGAAAAGGAGGCATTTCAAGTTATAGTTTGGTGGTAAGAGTCAGCAATTTGTACTCAAGTATCAGAAAATCGATATCACTGGTTTGATCATGATGGGTAGTATATTGGAATATATTGGAATATTTTTAAATTACTTTTACTTGAAGAAATGGTTGAAAATATAGTGGAAAGAAGAAAAGGAACCAATTGATTAGGCTGTCACCAAGACTTATTTTACCAATCTGTTCCTTCTGTCTTTCTCTGCAGTGCACACCCCATGCATGCATGGATTCTGTCTGCTTCAGGCTACTTGATAGGATCCAAACCTCGACAAAACTTGACACTCACATCCTCTCAATAAAATGTTAGGAAGCAAATGTCATGGAACCATTTCGTTTTCTAGGACTACACTGTTTTTAGGATTGATTCATTGGAAAGGGCAGACAACCTTACACTGATTTTATGGAGGTGAATTTGTGGGTCCATAAGTACGATGTGCATATAAATTAGCTGGACATGTATGTGTGCCATTAGTTTGATTAGGAGAGGTGTTGCCTTTGTGCAACATTGACAGGAAGATGTACGAATAGATGTATCATTATGAAAATGAGAGATGTAAAACTTCAAAATAATGAATAATTAAAACTTAAGATATGTGCACAAAACGAGATTTCAATGATCAGCTAATGAAGGTTTTATATTTTGTCTTTGTTACCATATTTTCATTATCCTTCACATTCAAAACTCAGTTTGTTATTATCAAAAATGCATCCTGATGGGTATTACCCCTTCATCATTTCTTCCATCCCAAACTCTCCCCTCCGATTTCCTAGTTGCTTTGGATATACACTGAATATTATGACTACATTTCTGTACTGATGGTTTCATTGTTATTCTGTTCTTCGGGTCATGTGCTAATTTAAAAGTCATTCATTAGCTGTTCACTGGTGGCTCATGCCTGTAATTGTAGCTACTCAAAAGACTGAGATCTGAGGATCCCAATTCGAAGCCAGCCCAGGTATATCCAATAAACTATTCAGAAAAAGGCAGAAGTGGTGTCATGGGTCAAGTGGGAGAGCACTAGCCTTGAGCATGAAGAGGCTCAGGGGCAGCACCTAGGCCCTAAGTTCAAATCTTAGGACTGGCAAAAAAAAAAAGGAAAGAAAGAAAAAAAAAGTCATTCACTGTTTAACTCGAACACTGTGAGTACAATAGTGCAAACTGCTGTCATCTTTTAGCTGAAATTTTAAAGAAACTGCTATTTATCCTATTATAAGTATCTAGGTAGGGATGCAAAATACTTTTCCAGATTTACATGCTATTCTTTCCCTAATCTTTTGCTGTTGTGATGGTGGTAGTGGTAGTTATCGTTCCTAAGAAGTATGCAGTTGAATCATTTGAATCAAGCTATTGAACCAAGAAGTCATTGTGTAGTTTACAGTGCTTCAGAATTTGCGGGCAAGGAACCCTGGATACAACAGTTCTGTGCTCCACTAGCAGCTCTGCCTAGCTTCTCCCCGCTTTTATTCATCTTTGCTCTCATTCTAAGCTGATTTTCGAGCCCTCCACATTTCTGGGCACTATCCAATATCCTTTTTATAAACTTCTTTTATGCTTAAATAAGTTAGAATTGATTTTTGATGTTTGTGACCTAGACCTCTGCCTGGTATTTAAGGACTCAAAAAATAAGTCTTAAGAACTACAGTCTTCTAAAAATAAATTGCATGTGATGATAAAGCCTCTTGGAATTTATTTTGTAGTCAATGAGAAAAATAGGGTACGATTTATATATAGTTTGTCAGAAATGCAGTTCTGAATAAAATATGCCTGCATTTAGTCTTTATGAATGCTATCAAAGTAATTCTGAGGATGCAAGAGAGGTTTTAAGTGGTCAAGCTTTGTAGTCTTTAAACACTTTATTTAAGCTGACTTTTAGATGCATTTTGTAAATTGATAATTATGCCAGGAACTGAGTTAAATTATGGAAGCCTCTTCCCCTCTCCCTACTTCCTTGCCCAGTCAACTCCCTCTCCCTCCTCCACACCCTTTCTCTCCCTGCTGATAAATAGCAAATTTAAGGATAACATAATATATATGTATATATACAGACTAATATATATATATATATATATATAGACTAAGGATAATATTATATACACAAACTAATATATATATATGTAGAGAGACAGAGACACACACACAGAGAGAGAGAGAGACAGAGAGAGAGAGACAGAGAGAGAGAAAGAGAGAGACTAGTTTAAGAATAACTGAGTAGAAGCACAAACAAATACCAAGAGAAAAAATCATGACATATGAACTGAGAATTTGGGACTCAAATGATTATAAAAGCCAAGTAGATCACATCAATTTAGAGTTTGCAATCTAATCAGATTAACAGCGATTAAAATTGACATCACTCCCCTCTTGAGACTTCTACAAATTGTATAATTAGTGCAAAAGCTCATAGTCTTTATTTTAGTAATCCAGAGCCATACTTGTTCAGTGGCAGACGATATTTTCCCAAAAAGTATTCATGAGGTATTGTAGCAACTTATTCCTGACATTTAGATGTTTCCTACATTTTATTTAACTCATAAATGTCTCATCATAAATTCAGAAACAATTGAGCTTCAAAATAAATTATAAACATGTATGAATAAATGCTTTATATAAAACACATTGAGGAAAAGAGAACATGAAATTATCTCAAATCACATTGAAAATAATAAACCTAACACTTTATTATTATTTTTTGAACAATCAGTTCATGTATTAATTTCAATATTTCATTCTGAGTAGTATATTCAGTAGTGATAATAAACTTAATTTTCTAGTGTTACAAGCAGTCAAAACATATTACATTTACTTCAAATGGTACCTCTGGACATATTTAATGAAAGCCAATACAGAAATCTACTTTAATAAAGACAAAGATGGTAATAAGGAATTCGCTATATACCCCAAAACAGAAATAATAAATTTTGCATAGTGTAGAACCTATGAGAGGGGAAATGAATTAATGTTAATTGGACACTATTGCAGAGAATGTACATTTTACTTACTTTGATACACTCATTACATAAAGGAATTATTGTCCTATTCACAAAGTTTAGAAACGTTCTGAGAGTTTAAGAAACTCATTCTTTTCATAAAACCAGCAATCATAACACTTAAGTCTTCTGACAACTCTTTCTCTTATAGTATCCTAAAGCAAAATGAGCATTTCACACATAATTGTTGAGTGGATATCTGAAAGATTGAAATAATTTTAACATACTACTTTCAACTTCCTACATATGGAAGAAAATAGCAAGTAATTTCTGAAAGTTAAAATTCTTTTTGTCAGGTATGGAAGTATTTCAAGTACTTGAGAAGCAGAGGAGGAAGGACCATGAGTTTGAGGCTATCCTGAATTATATAGTGAGCTTTTAGCTCCAAAAGACATAGCGAAGCAATATAAGCAGCACCTACCATTTTTATTTCACGATGAGAAGGCCACACAGGAGATACATATTCTAAACAATCAAAGAGATGAGCTATATCAGGAATCATGAATGAGGTAGCAAGATGTCAGAAAAGACTGGAGAAACAAGAGGCAACTAACTGGGAAAAACAGAAAACAGTTGCAAACTTGTCTGTGGAGACAAGAAAAGACAAGTAAGCCATTATAAGGTAAGATGTGCAAGAAAAGCTTCTTTTCTTATCAAAGCAATTTGCTTCCTTTCTCTCCATCTTGGGAACACTGTTATTCTGAAAAAGTTTCTGCTTTGGCCAAGTGGCTTGGCCTTTGTTGTTTACAGTTTAGTTCTATCCTTTCCTGCTTCATTTTAATTAGTACATCCTGTTAGGAGCTCCTTAAATTTTAGTTACATCTTGATAATGAAGACACATGCTTTTGCAAGTTGTGAACCTGAGATCAGCCAATGTGAACAGAAGGGCAGGACCTGCTGGGTTAGGGATAAAACAGGAACAGCCTGCCTGCTCTGTGTGTTTACTGGCTAGATTTTGGCTGATGGTGCGCTCTTCCACAAAAATGTATTTTTCCATGCCAAGAGTTGGTATCCTTGTTCCTATGTAACAGTCCAACATCCCAAGCCATTTCGTACAAGATTGCTCTTACCTGTCTGAAAACTCTAGCTACAAGATAAAAGCCTGGAGGCTGGCTTTGTATTGGATGTCTAGTGCCCCGGCCAGGAAGATTTGAAAGACCGTTATTAGCCCAGATATAGCTATATACATGAATTGTTATCCTAGCTGCGTAGGTGGCTGGTATTAGGATTAGTGAGGTTTCATCCAACCTAGGTAAAAAAGTCAGCAAGACTTCATCTCAGGAGAAGAAGCTGGATTTGGTAGGACATACCTATCATCCTGTCTATGGTAAGAGGCCTGAAATCGGAAGATCACTGCCCTGGCAAAGTCCCAGGGCAGGAAATTCAATATTATCTAAAAAGCAACTAGTGCAAAAAAAGAGCCGCAGGCATAGCTAATCTGTATGACAAACGTGCGGTGCAGAACTCAAATCCCACTACCACAAAGAAAAGGAGGGTGGTTCTGGCTTCCGTCATCACAAGTAACGCTCTTAGGATTTTTGCCCAGGATTTTTTTTTTTTTCCCAGTCAACTCAAAGGCACATGGCTCTAAAAGTCAGCTTGTATTCATTCAGCATCAAACTGGCTCATGGATTTCCAAAATATTTAAAAATTTCCTTTGCTTCAACATTTTGCTACTTACTACGTTATTATTGTATAAACTGGGACTATATATATTTTTACTATGCTAGAAAAGTACCATTCTCATATCCTTCTATAAATCCTGTTTATCCTTGCTCTCTTATTCCTCATATCTCTTAAGAAGCTACTTTTGTCAGATTGTTTTTCATCTAAGATAATTCACCACATTTGCATGCAAGCATCTAAGCTAATATATTATTAGAAAGATGACATATCTAGGGGACACTTTAATATGTAATTTATAGCTATGTAGATGAGGAAGACAATAAGAACTGGTACGAAAGGAGATAAAGAATATTGTTTATTACACTGAAAATAGTTTGATGTGGCAAAAGATCTCATCATGTTTCATGATTTCCAAATGACCTCACAAATAGACTTACAAAGGTGAAGATGTTTTTAGAGTGATCAGACCTTACTGGTTTTACTTTTAATCTCTGATTTTACGTTTAACATGGACTTATATTTCAAGGGTTTAAAATAAAATAGCTTTTGCATATATTCGTTATGCATGTATATTTGTGGAGACTAGCATTTGTTTTCTTCCAAATGTTTAAAAAATAAATAAAGTTGTCATATCTGAAAGCATTTCCCATAGATTTTGTGTGGTCAGTACAACAGAGAGGACTTTATCTATACATGGTTTTATCTGCTGAATAACTCATGACAGCATTTAAGAAATCAAGACAACTATTTACACATAAATTGCATAATATGGAAATGAAATTAAAGCCAGCTATGAACAAATAAATTTAATTTGTGAAAATAAAGTCAGTTTCATTTCTGTGCTCATTTCAGTCCTTTCAAAGTGACCTGTAATTGTAGGTCTAGATGGTTTTAATTATCTTGCATGGCTTTAATTATCCTGCATTTCAGTTCAGGTTAATAGAAGAGGAATTAAAATATTTTTAAGAATATACTCTTAAGAGCATCATGGCTCTGAGAGAGTTCTCAAAAGACTTTGAGTACCAAAACATCTCCAATGGCTCCTCTTTAAATGTAGATACAACATATATTTTATTATTTATGAGAAGCCTACAGGAAAGAAATGAGGCAGTTAATTTCTTAATAAGGTTATCCTGCCTCATTAAATTGTTAATAATCACATCGCTCTAAGGCTTAAGAGCATATGTCTTTGAAAGCTCATTTATTTATTAATTCAGAAAATTTATTGAATATCTATTAACCACCAGCAAGCTGCTTAATACATTATTTTGAATATGCTAATGACCCAGCATGACCTAATCTCTCCTTTGTTCCCTTCATCCTTCACTCATTTTCTTCTATTTATTTTGATTATAATGTGAGGGAAGCATGGCTATGTCCTGAGTCCTACAGAATGAATAGCAAGCTTTAGAGAGAACCAGTCATCTTTTAGCATCTGTCTGCTCGCTCTTTAATTATTCTTATCACTTTCTGATCAGTGTTTTCTCTCGAGTATTTACATATATGTGTTTCAGTAAAAGCTATGTTTTTGTGTCATAGGGAATGGTGGGAAATGTTTGTAAGATATATGTGGGATGGTGATAATTCAATATTTCACCTGTCAATATTTTACTATGCATTGGCCCTTATTTTTTGTTAGTTCTGTTATATTCCAAAATACTAATGCATTAGTCTTCTAATATAAATGTGATGATTGGTATGAACTTTCTTGTAATTATAAGCCCTCATGCCTAAGTAGACAGTTACAGAGAAGAGGTACCTTAGAGAGAGTATAAGACAATACTAGGAGTATGGTCTTTGGAAAATCAGGAAGAAGACACCAAGAAAAAGAAATCATCCCTAAGGTATATCTGTTTAGTCCAAAGTGCTAGCAGGCAGATGATAAGAAAAATGAGACAATGAAGAGACGGGATCATGAGGTCTAGGTCATGTTGGCAAAGATAGTGAGAACCGCTTTAAAAAATAAATACAAGTAAAATGACTGGTGACTGACCCCAATTTACAGAACATCAATGCCTATAACTCCCTATTCATTACTGTAATCAGAACAGATTTGCCTCAGTAAGATAGCCTTTCTGATAGAGTAAACAAATTAGAGTCAGTATACTATCTAACTTTTTTAGTGTACAATCTAGCTTTCTTGAACAGAAAGCACACTATGCTTACATATACTCCTTATTTGAAGAAAGAGACATGATAACTACATAGATCTATAATTGGGGAGAGAGCCATTAGTGGCCCAAAATGTAACCCATTATCTAATTTAATTGGAAATCAACTTCATATGCACTTAAACCAGAACTATTAAAAATTCTAAGAAAATAATATAAAAAGAAGCAATTAAAATATGTTTCCTTTCCAGTTCTTGGAAAATCTCTGGCTATCTTACTGAGGTCTTTATTGTTTCAATTTCTAAGAATGTATGGCCAAAAATATCAGCAATATTTTCAGTGTTGTTATCTTTATTACCTATACAGAAATATTTATGGGATTTTTAGGTCAGAGGATTTTTTTTAACTTTTCAAAGATTCAACATAATCATGAAATGTTTTGTAGAACATTATTTTATGTCTAAGCCAGAGGAAACTTATTTAATATATTCAGCCCTTCTGACATAGTAATCTGAATAGTATTATCCATAATAATGGGATTTTACTTCCTTAATTTATCTTTCAAGACTTACTCTATCCTTATTCTGTCTCCAAAGCTTTTACCATGGTGATTATCTGCTGCAGTACTAAAGCTACAGTATTCATGAGACAAAGATTTTTCTCATGATTTTAGCTGCTTGTGTTTTATGAGCCTTTTTGGTGATTTGTATTATAATAACCCTCATTCATTCACACTGTCCATTCTCTCCCTGATTTTGTTTGTCAAAATGTGAATTGTGATCCAAGCATTGCAGCCTTTTCTTATATAGAAACAACATTTGACATGGAACAGGTAAAAGTGAAAAATAATTTAAGAATAAGAGTAGTCATTAGTTTTTTTTTAAACTTGAGATTTTAATTTTGTTCTTTCTCAATAACAAGCTTAGTGAATGGGCAATATCTCACATATCTGTATATAACTACTGAGAAAGAATTGTTAACACATGGCAATGGATATGCTGCTGTCTTACGCTAACCTGTCCTGTGAAAGAGACTTATATTATTCTAGGAAGTAAATAAAAGTTAAAAATGATTTGTTTTACCTTTAAAGCAACAGTATAATCAAAAATTATTTCTTATGTGATGAAATAATATCACATAACCAAATAGTATATAATAGTGTGGAATGGATGGTTTCTGTGGTTATATTTCTATGTCATTTACATTCTAATTAAGAATTCTATATGCATATTTTATAATTATGAATATGTAAACACAGGAATAGAGAAATTTGAAAATTAATATTTAGTACTCCTGTGGAAAAATTCAACTCATGTAATATTAAATTCACAGCTTACACTTTCTTCATGGCAAGTTGTTACCAAGTCCTATATTTTTGAAAACAGTATTCATTTATTAACTTCATTCAACTCACACATTAACAAGCTAAAGTAGTATCATAGAAGTAATAGCACATATGGAGAAAACATAACACGAGTCAGCTCCCATCCCTAAAGATTCCTATGTAGTGAGAAAGATAAATACTATGTAGACTTTTCATAAATATGACTGAACAATGGAAAGAAATTAATTTCTAGTTAGAAATTACCTTGTGAGTAAATGACATAGAAATTTAAAATGTAACATGTTAGAAAACATACTAGGTAATGACTAATTTAAAATTATATAAAAGGTATAGGAAATCATTACTATTATCAAACAAAACACATTTTATGGGAAACTATGAAATAATTAGCAAGCCCTTACTAAGCACTCACAAATGAGAAGACCTTTAGTAAAATGAGGGAAAACACTCCCAATTGATTCATATACAATATTAGAGATGATAGAAATGGAGAAACATAAAGCAGAGTAAAGGGAAACTGTATGGTTCTAGTGAAACTTACCTTTCCATTAACTCACAATAGTGAGTTAGACTTTCGGCTACTTTGATAAGTCCTTAAGAAAAGCAACTTGAAGGAAGAAAGTTTTGATTTTATTCAGTTTTAGTTCCTGGTTAATTTGCTCCACAGCTATGTTCCTTCAGTAAGACAGACCACCACGGCAGCATATGCATGTGGTGGAGCAGAGTTGCTCATGTCATCGAGGCCAGGAAGAAGACACTGTGAGACATAGCATGTCTGACATGCTGTTTGTTCCATTCAGGCCTCCATCTTCTTGGAGCTGTCTCACAATTTAATCATCTCTAAAAAACCTTCATAGTCGATCTAGAAATGACCCTATCTTCTAATTCTTTCCAAATTCAATCAAGTTGTTAACAACAATGAACCATCATAGACAGCTAAGAAGACCTCAGAGATATTTGAGGAAAGCAGGAGAGATTAGGCACTGGGTCTGTGCTTTTAGAGAAGAGAAACAACAATTTAGGCTACACATTTGTGTTAGTGATCTTGTCATGTTTTGATAAATGGATGTAGCTCTTGTCTTAGAGTCTCCTTTTGTCATCCTACGTTCCTTTCAAATTTGCCATAAAAATAGCATTAATTAAAAAGTCTTCTTACACAATTCTTTGTGTTTGTCAAATGATTCTTCCTTGAACTCAGAACTGTCATATTATGAAGGACATCTACACTAAATCAGGTACATGTTTCTTGATTATGATTCAAAGGGGCTTCAACATAAATAATTATAGTCTGATGGAAACAGAAATACCTGAGTCTTATGAAATCCATGTTTTCAAAAAATAGATATTACAACTTTCTTACTCATGTTGTTTATTAAATGTATGCATTTCCTTTTGTAAATTATTGACTTATATTTGTTTTATTTTTCTATTAAGTTTTTATATTTGTTTTATTTTTCTATTAAGCTTCTTACAAGAAATATTAATGGCCACTTGTTTATTTTTATTTTTATTTTCATTTTTTTGGGTCTGGTCATGGGCCTGAACTCTGAGCCTGGGCGCTGTCCCTCAGTTCTTCAGCTCAAGGCTAGCGCTCTACCACTTGAACCAAAGCGCCACTTCCAGCTTTTTCTTTTTGCTTATGTGGGGCTGAGAAATCGAACCCAGGGCCTCATGCATGCAAAGCAAGCACTCTACCACTGAACCACCTTCCCAGCCCTTATTTTATTTTTTAACCTTTAAGTAGTTGTACAAAGGAGGTGCATTCAACAATGTAGTGTATAAATTCAGTGAATCTTGATCCATGTCACTTCTTTCATCATTCTGTTGATCACTTGTTTTGCTCTCATCGCCAGAAGTTTGTTTGTTAAGAGTCTTTGTAAGGTGACATCATGTCTTTTTAAATTTTGTCTTTATTTTCAATATTTTAAGCTGTTATTATGTTAACTTACTTGTATCTGCCTCATTACAAAACATTTTTCCCACTGAATTAGTTCTGACATGGGATATGTAAATTGAATTCCATTATTGAACAATAAATAAATTGTCCTTTCTTACATCAGTGTCTCTCTATACATATTTGTTTTTGTTTCTCATATTTGCCAGTCATTTTATATATGAAGCTGGCATTTTACTTAAGTATAAGGTATCCCTTATTGTCCTGAATTGTTCTTTCAGTTTTTTCTTTAGTTTTTGTTCTGTAATTGACTTTTGAACATTAACTGACCTCTTTTTCTTTGTTCTATATTCAATTTCCCCAGCAACGCTAAAGAAACAACCGCTCCATTAATAAGTGGGCTACAGACTTAAAGAGACTTCTCTGAAGAGGAAATAAGAATGGCCAGCAGACACATGAAGAAGTGCTCAACTTCTCTAGCCATAAAAGAAATGCAAATCAGAACAACATTGAGATTCCACTTCACCCCAGTTAGAACGGCTATAATCAAAAAAAAAAATCTATGACAGACATTGGAGGGGATGTGGCCAAAAGGGAACCGTACTGAATTGTAGGTGTGAAACTCTGGAATTGTAGGTGTGTACTCTGGAAAGTAGTATGGAGGTTCCTCAAAAGACTCCATATAGAGCTCCACTATGACTCAGCAATCCCACTTCTGGGCATTTACCCAAATGATCACAAACAAGGCTATACTAAAGCTGCCAGCACAACTATGTTTATCTCAGCATTATTCACAGCTAACCAACCTAGATGCCCTCAGTAGATGAGTGAATCAAAAAAAGGTGGTACATATACACAATGGAATTCTATGCTGCTATCAGAAAGAATGACACCACCATTTGTTAGGAAATGGAAAGACTTGGGAAAAAATCAGGTTAAGTGAACTTACCCAGTCCCAAAGAAATTTAAGTCCCATGGTTTCTCTTATTTGCAATAACTAGTATACATATAGGATAATCTTATCTGATGAGCTGAAAAACTCAAAAAACCATGTACAAATGACCATATAAGATGATGCTAAGTGAAATGCACCCCAAAATATGGACACAAGAGGTCTGTCTTTATTGTTATTGTTTTTATGTGTCATGTGATTTTATTTTTTGTTGTTGTGGTTTCCTTTGTATATTCTTTCCTCTATGGCATATGCCCTGCAGTCACTGTACTTGATTTTGGTGCCCTGAATCTTGTATATACATTTGTCTAATCTAGGGAAGGGAAGGGAATAACAAAGCTCTGAAACAAGGACACAGGATGACCCATTGTAACGAAGATAACCACAAGACAGTATATTAGAAACGAACTTTACAACTTGCGAGAGGTGGGGGGAGGGAGAAGGAGGAAGGTGGGGGAGGGAAGGGATAATGGGACAACAACAAGGAAGGGAAGGGGTAACAATGATCGACAAGTAATGTACTCACTGCTTTACTCATGTAACTGTAACCCCTCTGTACAACATCGTAACAATAAATGAAAAGAATGTTCCTTTTCGTTTTGTCCCTTATGTTGGGTGTATATTTTATTTATATTTGTTTGTTTTTATTATCTTTCAGTGGAAGCACAAACAAGTTGCCATTTAACAAATTAGTTTATGAATACAGTATATCTGGATCGTTGTCCCTTTCAACATTTTTACCCATCCTTACCTTACCTACCCCTTCCCTCACACTTTCTAATTTTGTAAGATATTCATTGGATTGTTGACTTCATTCTCTTCCTCCCTCTTCTCTTCATTTATTGCTTTTATTTCTTTTATTTGTCCCATTCCAAAAACATTCTTCAGTAATTAGGAAATAGTTCTTATATTCTTAAGTTTCATACTCTCATTTTCAGACTCTCTTGAAAAATTTTCTTGGGCCCTTCTCCACATGAACATATTCCTTCCAGAAGTTTTTCTAAATCCCTCAAGTTGCTTTTTAAATAGTCCTCAAAAATACCTTAATACCTGTTCAAAAGAGCCACAATTCTCACATTTGAGTGCATTATAACTTCTTCATTACTCCCTTTTCATCTCTTAAAGATTATTATCCATTTTTGTATTTTGTAATGTTATTTATCACAACTTTTACATGGTTCAATTTACCTCCTAAAATGCAAGAAATCCAAGAATGAGGAGGTTTTCATACATTTCTAAAGGTAATGACAAATGCTAGATAGGAGGAATCAAAATGAATATCCAATATTACATTCATTAAAAAATAAAATTGAAAACCCTGTTCAGAATAACTTGGAGTTTTATGAAATAGCTAAACAAAGTTAATTCAAGAACTGCAATAGACATTAGTAGCTAAGTAATTTACAAAAATAGAATGACTAATTAACACCACTGTGAAAAAGGTAATGGCGTGTACAGAAATCTAGCACACCAAAGTGTCTATATCCTTTTAAAATTTTCTCCCACAAGGGATATGGTAATGAAAATGAATTGATTGTAGGCTGTTAAAAATCTGTTTTTTAACAAATTTAAAACTAAAACAAAAAAATCAACAACTTAAAAATTAAGTTAACATGGTTAACTATCTATCAATAAGAACATTTTTTAGATACTGGTGGCTCATGCTAGTAATCAAGAGGCTAAGATTTGAGTAAATCATGGTTTAAAAGCATCCCAGGCAAATAATTCCATGAGAGTCTTATTTCTAATTAACTACCAGAAAGCTAGAAAGTCAGACATGGAGATGTGGCTCAAGTATTACAGCAGTAGCCTTCAGTAAAACAAAAAATTCCAGCAAGAAAGCAAGGCTTTGAGTTCAATCCCTAGAACACACACACACACACGCACACACACACACACATTTATTTATACTATATTCTCATTTATTTATACTATATTCTCAAATTATGCTGAATCAAATCTCATAATGTCACTTTATTTGCTAGTGTTAATAAATTATCCACCTTAAGCATTTAATAAGCAAATAACTTCATTATTTGAATGCCCTCTTAATACTGGAATCTCTGATGCATCTGTTAATATAGTTTCTCTGCTAGATTTTTTAAAAAAGATGTCACATCCAATTATTGTAAATCCCTTGCTAAAAATATGCTAGAGAATTGCAATATCTAAAATAGATCTTTGCCTCTGGCATCATCATTTACTATTCTCAAGTTGCTACCAACTTGTAGGAAATATTTTGGTTACTCTTACCCTGTCCTAATAAGAGTACCTCTGGGTACGATAGAGACTTTTGTAAACTTGGACAATACATAACCATTCTAAGGAACATTATGATTGCAGCATTTCATTAATTTATTTCTGTGACCTTTGACTTTCCACTCTGCAAGCACTTGTGATCCTGCATGTGTTGAGGCCTAGTTGATCATGATACATACCGCTTCCAGTGATTGAACTGGCAATTGAACTGGCAAACTGCAGTTCATGCAATTCTAATACCTTGTCTTCCATTTTTCTTTTATTCTTGAGCTAGTGAGTATAAATGGAATGTCTAATATAAAGGGTATATTTATGTAAATACATCTTTTGAAAGGTAAGCAAAGAATTGTCCAATGTTTACTATAAGTGCTGATAAGAAGAAGTCAAGTTTGCATACAATAACATTGTTTTGCTGCTTGTTTTAAAATATATGTGTGTGGGAGTGTGCATGTTGTAGTGTTTATTTTCTTGTTCTGAATTTTTTCTGTCCATCTTATTTAGTTTCCCTATGACAGAATCTTATCTTTCCAATTCTGCCACATAGCATGTCATTCAACAACCATCATTGTAGACACTGGAGATATTTCGATGAACAAAAGCAGTTGTGAATTATGTAATCCATAATCATTTTTATTAAAAATTGTAAGCTCAGAGATGTGGCTTCCCTCATATCTAAAACTACAAAAGTAGATTTTTTCTGTATTAGGAAAGCTAGAAAGATTAAATGTCTCTTATCATAAAAAAATTCTCTACCTATGTGGAGAGATTAGTATACCACACCTAAACAATAAAACTATATTTTTTATGTTTGTACTATTTTTAAATATGTTTTTTATTGTGAAAATACCATACAGAGGGGTTACAATTACATGGGCAAGGTAATAAGTACATTTCTTATCAAGCATTGTTGTCTCCTCTTTTGTTTTTCCCCTACCATCCCTGCCCTCCTATTTCCACGACTACAGCCCCCCCCTCCACCAAAATTGTAAAGTTCATTTTTTAATCTTAGAAAGATATTTGTACTAATTTTAAGGGAAGAGAGTGATATATCTTTTATTCAACACTGGCAACATAATCTCAGTCAAATATTAAAACATTATCTGTCATGACTAGAGCATATGAGTGTAGTCAAGAGGAAATTGCTTTTAATAACACAAATGTTTAGACTGTCAACCATCAAAGTTTTGACATCTGGACCGGAGAGAACTCATAAATGATATGGTACTGGTGCCAATAAAATTAACTGTGCCTTAGCATATCAGTTCAAACTTTCCAACAAAACAAATTTTGTAAAAGTAACTGAACTGTACTGATAGATTTTCATTTTAGAATGAAGGAATTTTATCTGAAAGCACATTATGCAAAAACATTGGTGAATGAGTGTTCTTGCTTCATAATAGATGAAAATTATTGGTGGGCCATGACTTTCTGGAGGTTGATTTTCTCTTAATCATACTATATCAATTGATGCTGTATTCAATAATATAATTGTTGCATTCAATAAAGTTAATAATTTTAATGATTAAAGGAAAAGATTCATTGGGATTAGAAATCAATATAGTAATAAATTAATTCTTCCCTCTAAATTAATATTACATTGAGTTGTTTTGAGACAAAAAATATTTATATAGGATACATACATCACCATTATATAGATTTCAAATATAATTTATGTGTTTGAATGCAATATTCATTAGCTATGCATAATTTCTTCATTCATATTTATTCACATATTTATTATGTATTTACATCTTTATTTAGTAGTTTTGGTATCCTTATTTTCTAAGGTACTACAATTTGTCCCATTATCTCTCAAGAAAATGAAATGACAGATAATTTCAATAAAACTTAAAAAACATTTCCTTCTCTTCCTTTCTTTGTTTTTAAATAAGACTATGTCATCTAAACATACCAAGATAACTTTCATTACACTTTGAGTTATGCTTGTAGTTCCATTTATTTAGCCTATGTCATTTTTGCTAATACAAAATATCATTCTAAGTGGTACTTTTACTAAGGTTTTAACTATCTCACAAAATACTTCCTAGAAAAACATAAACATATGTATATATGCACATGCACACACATATATATGCTTATATCTCACAAAATACTTCCTAGAAAAACATAAACATACACACACACATATATATGCTTATACAACTATATAAACATATAAAACTATGCAATACATATATAAACCTATACATAGAAATAAAAACTATATATGGATAGATAGGAAGAAAGAAAGAAAGAAAGAAAGAAAGAAAGAAAGAAAGAAAGAAAGAAAGAAAGAAAGAAAGAAAGAAAGAAAGAAAGAAAGAAAGATTAATGAGAAGATCTGGGCACTGGTGGCTAATGCGTAAGATCTGAGGATCAGGGTAGGTAGTTAGTTCTTAGAATAGTCCCCATTAGATTCTTTTTATTTTATTTTTTGTCAGTTATGGGGCTTGAACTCTGAGCCTGGGTGCTTTCTCTCAGCCCTTCGGGTCAAGGCTAACTCTCTACCACTTGAACCAAAGCACCACGTCGAGTGTGCTGATGGTTTATTGGAAATAAGAGTCTCACAGACTTTCCTGCCTGGGCTGGCTTTGAACCGTGATCCTCAAAGGATTGTTTAAACATTAATTGCATTAATTCTCATGCATAGCCAGCTATCACTCTACTAAGCAGTTATGTCACTGTATCAAAAGGAGTGTCGGTTTCTGAAATAAAATTAGAAATTATTTTTATATATATTTTTAAAATATATTTTATTATTTATTTATACAACGGAATTACCATTCAACAAAGCAGTTTATGAATACAATTCATTTTGATATTATGCCATTGACAACCACACAAGGTTGAGTTTCAATTTATCCCAGCTTAAGTTTCAGAAGTCTTGATGAAGCCAGAGACTTCTTGATATTTCATTTTGAATTTAACATACCATTTAAAAGAAAAAAAAATATTTCCTTAGTTTTCTCTTTAAATATCATGGTTGTAAACTGTTGCTCAAAAGTGTCTAACAGGAATTACTCAGAAGGCTAATTATTCTGTGAGGGCTGCTGGAAAGCTACTTCAAAAGTGAATGCAATGTAAATTAACAGATTGAAAGATAGTGCAAGCCCTCTTTTTATGTTCTTTTTTTATTGTAAAAATACTGTACAGAGGGATTACAGTTACATGAGTAAGGTAATGAGTTCATTTCCTATTGAGCATTGTTACCTCCTCCTTTGTTTTTCCCCTACCATCCCTTCCCTTCCCTCCTCCCTCCCCCCTCAAGTTGTAAAGTTCGTTTTCAATATAGTGCCTTGTACATCTCCTTGTTACAATGTCAACCTATATCCTTTGTTTTGTTGGTCGTGGGGCTTGCACACTTGGCCTGGGTGCTGTCCCTCAGCTCTTCAGCTCCAGGCTAGCGCTCTACCACTTGAGCCACAGCACCACTTCCGGCTTTTATTTTCTTCTGCTTATATGGTGCTGAGGAATTGAACCCAGGGCCTCATGCATGCAAGGCAAGCGCTCTACCACTGTGCCACCTTCCCAGCCCTTAACCTGTATCCTTAATTCAGCATTTTGTTATTTCCCTTCCCCTCCCCAATTTTTAACCATTGTATCCTTGAAGTGGCTCCATGTAGATCCACAGCTAAAATATATTAGACTGGATTTTCCTCATTCCTTTTTGGTCTGAATCTTCTGTACTGTTTGATCATAATTCTACATTTCACAAATTTGCATTCATACAGATAAAAGCAACTGTATTTAAATAACTGAACTCAAAACAATGTTATTTTCTGCCTTATTCAAAGGAAAATCAACAGTCCATCATTTCAGTTTTAAATTTGTCAGTAGCATTGAATGCCACATAGGTTTCATTTTTATTTTTCATATCTGGCAAGACTTTCAAGCTGGACAAATCTATCTGTGCTATTCCCTGTTTGCTACTTTCAGAACCAAAATAACCCTTGTCTATTGGATAGAGTCACACCAAAGTACAGATTGGTTCCACTTAGAATTTTTATTACCAAGCATAAACACAATCTCAACAAGGTCCAGCAATTCCTCTATATTTCTCAGGTTTATTTACTGTATTACATCTCACGACTACTTTCAACTCTGACAACTATAAAAAAAATTTAAAAAGCTATTTTTCCAATTCTTTGGTTTATTTCAGGAAATCTGTTTCCCCTTTATAAGTCCTGAATTTTGGACTCCATTTCCCCTTCCTCACTTCTTGAATGGCAATTCCTTTGTGCGACCATACTGATTATGTAAGATCCCTTTAAAATTGTATTTCTCAGTTCTATCTTACTGGATTTAATAGGCCCTTTCACTCCATATTTATTCAGCGTCATATTCATACACTTTTTTAAATTTGCAGATAAAGTTTATAAGGCAGTATTTACACTAGTATCTCTTTCTCACATATTGGGCCACACTGAACAGAAAACACTTGTGGAAAAATTTTCCTTTCAATATGCAACTCCTTGAGTTCTTAGCTGCATTCGGTGTCACTGCTAACTCTTTGCTATTAGAAAGGCTCATGTTTTGCATTGTGTAATCAATACTGCCTTTATTTCTTTCTCTTCTCTTTTCATGGTTAAATTTTTTCATGATTCAGGGATAGGCTCTCATCTCTTTACACTGTATACTTTCATTAAGCAATCTCATTCTCTGCAGGATTTAAATCCCATTCAGTGTGTAATGCAAAATAAACAAAACCTATTCTCTCTCCTACCTGTTTTTCTACCTCTGCCTGGATATTTTAAAGGCATATTGACATTATTATGTCTAAATTGAACTCATGGACTTGCACAAGAAATCCAATACTATTACAGTGTTACTAACTTTGGAATAGTTTAGACATATATTCGAGATACAGAATCCAGAAATATATAAGTTTTCAAATTCTTTTTCACTCAATGTACATAATAATTCAGTGTTAAAACTTTACCAGGGTTCTTAGAGTAGCTTTGTCTGAATCACCTTCCTAACTAGATTTCTTGATTGCAGCCACTGAAAAATTGTAAGTACAATGTTATGCCATGTTCTGTTAAATATTCCAATGACTTTCTATTGTGTTTAGAGTAGAGACTTTTTCCAGACACTATTTTTTCATTCTTTGGTTTTGATGTCATATGGTTCTACTTTTTGTGTTCTCTTTTTAAAAGCCAATGGGTTTCTTCAAATTTTGAAAGTGTGCTATAGGCTAATATACATATAGTTGAGCTAGAAATGAGCAATTTTGTTACTGCATGAAATACTCAGCATTTTATTTTGAGAAAACACTAAGATTCTATATAATGGTGATATTTCTATGCCATGGTATTACCTTTTCTACTATCGAAATGCTCTTTGTATGCTTTGAGACTCTGTACTTTTACTTACAGCATACCTCTAACGCAGTCCTGACACAATCTGTGTTCTTGTTGTATTAGGATTAATTTCCAGCCCAGGAAGGAAAGTCTGTGAGACTCTGATGCCCAGTTAATCATACACACACAGAACATGGAAATGGAGCTGTGGCTAAAGTGGTAGAGTGCTAACCTTGAGCACAAAGAAGCTCAGAGACAGTGCTGAGGCCCTGTGTTCAAACCCTGGGGATGGCCACACACACACACACACAAACACACACACACACACACAAACACACACACACACACACACACGCACACACACACACACACACACACGCACGCACAGAAGGTAAAATGTGGGAGAAAGTGAGAGTAAGTAAAAGGTCAATTACAATACTAAATATGAATGTTGAATTACTATGGTAGAAATTTTTGAACAGCAAACATACTTAAAAATACAAATGACACAGATTCTATCATGTAAAATGGTTCATTTTGGGATAAGGGTACTAATAGGAGAGGGAGGGAAAAGAGATCTGGTGAAGCAAGGTAAATACTGTAGGATACAGTCAAGCTTCATGAGATTGTCTAGGGAAGGGAGAAGAAGGATGAGTGAGAGACAGAGGATGAATGTGATCATAGTTCATTGTACACATAGATGAGTACATCACAATGAAACTTCCCAGAACAACGAAGTGATACAAATAAATAATGGGGGGAAAAGTAAGACAAGTGAAAAAAAATATGGGTTAAAGTTTTGGGAAGACACTTCTCCAAAGAGTACATACAAGTGGTCAGTTGAAATGTGAAAAGTATTCAATGTTAGTACTAGGGAAGTGAACGAGAGAATCACAGTGAGATGATTCTCCACGCCAGTTAGAATGGCCATTTTTAAACCGGATTTAAAAAAATAGTGCAGCCAAGGATACAGAGGAAAAAGAACTCAATGACTGCTGGTGCTGATGTAAATTAGTATAGACATTATGGAAAAGAATATGGAGATTCCTCAAAAAACTAAAAATGTAACAACCATATGGTCCAGAAATTCTACAACCACAAAAAAATATTGGCCCATTGAAGAGACACCTGCATTTTTTATTTTATTATAGCACTATTCAGAAGAGCCAGGACAGGAAGTTAGCCTGGCAGTTAAGACGGAATGGACAAAGAAAAGGCACATGCAAAAAACACACATGGAATATAACGCTGTGAAGCCATTAAAGGATGAGAGAAGCACATGAAAATTTGATAATGAAACTTGTTACATTGCACAATTCATACATGCTAATCAGAAAGTTGAAATTATGTCTTTTGTCACAACATAGATCATGTTAAGTGAAATAAGACAGGCACAGAAAACAACACAAGATCTCACCCATATGTGGACTCTTTTTTAAAAAAGTTATTTTATGGAAGCAGAGAGAAGAATAGTAGCTATAAAATACTGAGGAAGGATAGTAAGGACCAGCAATGGGGGATATTTGAGGACAATGTGTCTTAGAGGACAGGAATAAGCTCTGATGTTCAATGACACAATGAAGTAAGCATAGTTAACAATATTGCGTGGTAGATCCTAAAAGAGCTGGAAGACAGAATCTCAAGAATCAAGAAATGATCAAACTCAAGGTGATGGATGAGCTAATCATGTCTTAAACATTACTAATACAGAATAGAATGTACCTCATAAATATTTACAACTTACCCACCAATGAATGAAATTAATTAAAAATAAAACAATGTTGATTTGTTGTTTGCCTTAATTTTAAGATGCTTCTAAATAAATTATTGAAAGTTCAGATGGTTTGACTTTAAAATTTATTCATTTCCTAACAAATGGGGTGGTGATATACACACAGAGAGAGAGAGAGAGAGAGAGAGAGAGAGAGAGAGAGAGAGAGAGAGAGAGAGAGAGAGAGAGAGCACATTTTCTTGATCCATTCATCAGCTTAAGGGCATCTGGGTTGGTTCCATATCTTAGCTATGATCAATAATTCTGCAGTAAATATAGTTGTGCTGGTAGTTTTATATAGCCTTGTTTGTGATCATTTGGGTAAATGTCCAGAAGGGGCCAGTAGAAACATGAAGAAAAGCTCACCTTCTCTGGCCATAAAAGAAATGCAAATCAAAACAACACTGAATTAAAAAAAAAAAAAACATTGAGATTCTAGCTCACCCCAGTTAGAATGGCTATAATAAAAAAAAATCTAATAATGACAGATGCTGGAGGGGATGTGACCAAAAGGGAATCCTACTGCATTGTTGGTAGGAGTGTAAACTTGTCCAACCACTTTGGAAAGCAGTATGGAGGTTCCTCAAAAGACTACACAGAGTTGGTTCCTCTGTGACCCAGCAATACCTCTTCTGGGCTGAAAGGCTCAAAAGCCACGCATGTATGAACATATAAGATGATACTAAGTGAAACGAACTCCAAAATATGGACACAAGAGGTCTGCCTTTATCGTTACTGTTTTAAATGTACCATGTAGTTTTATTTTTTGTTGTTGTTTCCTTTGTATGTTCTTCCCCCTATGACATATCCCCTGTAGTTATTGTACTTGATTTTGGTACCCTGAATCTTGTATATACATTTGTCTAATCTCGGGAGGGGGAGGGGTATAACAAAACACTGAAGAAAGGACACAGGATGACCCATTGCAATAAGTATACCCACAGAACAGTATATTGGAAACTAACTTTACAACTTTGGGGTGGAGGGGTGGGAGGTTTGGGTGGGCTGGTAAGGAGTGTGGGAGGAGGGGAGGAAAGGGATAGTCGGACAACAACAAGGGAAAGGGTAAAAATAATAGACAAGTAATGTACTCATTGCCTTACTCATGTAACTGTTACCCTTCTGTACAGCATCTTTATAATAAAATAAAAAATCAAGACAAAATATTCATAATTTCAAAAGAAAAACATAGGTGAAATGAAAACTCCACACTGATAAGCTAATGCGTTCATTAGAGCTGAATGAAACCAATAAAGAAGCCTAACAAACCAAAAGAAAACTTATAGCTAAGTAAGATGGAAAATGTTATCCCTAAAAACTAAATCATTTTCAAAAACACAAGCATATGGTACTTTGTCACGACCACCTCGACCAGCAAGGAAGACGCAACACCGAGCTCTTCTCTCCGCAGTTTATTCAGGATCTTTGAGCAATCTTCTGACCACAGGGAGAATCCCACACAGCCTTAAGTACCCACTGGGTAGCCAACCCTGATACGCCACCTGAGAGCCATCAATAGGTCCAGGTGCGGGGAAGCAAGCCAGATTCTATGCCTTAGCCATATAAGGAGTTGTTTACCACAGAGAGCGTTCACCAACGGGAAGGCGGAGGGCGGAAGCCGGTGCCATCTTTAAGGTGCGGCTGCACGCAGCTCTCTATAGTACTTCAGTATTTCTTAATGTTATCTTATTTGTAAATTGATCTCTCTTTTATTTCATTGAATATAATTTTAATGTCTGGCACTTTATTTTTATTTTTTGTCTGTCATAGGCCTTGAACTCTCAGCCTGGGCACTGTCCCTGAGCTCTTCAGCTCAAGGCTAGCATTCTGACACTTGAGCCACAGCACCACACCCTGTTTTCTGGTGACTAATTGGAGATAAGAGTCTTGTGGACTTTTCTGCTGGCTGGCTTTGACCCTTGATCCTCAGATCTCAGCCTCCTGAGTAGCTAGGGTTACAGTCACGAGGCACCAGCATCCAGCTTTGGCACTCAACTTCTTCTTTATATGTCCAATTGAATAAGATTTTCAGAAAAGGGCACTAATTAGAAAAAAAACATTCTCAAGGAACATATATTTATTAGAATTGTATCCAATCGTAAATGAAGATCAGAAATCTATAAATGAAGATCAGAAATCTTCATTTCAAGCTCTGAATTATTGTGATATGTACAGCCCAGACTTTCTTTGATGGTGTGAATATCTCTGTGAGTGTGTGTCTTTCTCTCTCTCTTTCTTTCCCTTCTACCCCCTCTCTCTTTTTCTCTCTTTCACACCCTCTTCCAGGTCCTGGGGTTTGAGCTCAGGGTCATGGCATTCTCTCTGAATTTTTCTACTCAAGGCTACTACTCTACCACTTGAGCTATAGCCCAAGTTCTGGCTTTGTGGTAATTAATTGGAGATAAGAGTCTTGGGGACTTTTTGCTCAGACTGGCTTTGCATTGTGATCCTCAGATATCAGCTCCCTCAGTAGCTATGATTACAGATGTAACTACTTGTGCCCAGGGCCTTTCTAAAGTGATGGGTGGTATACTACTAAAAATTCCTCTTTTCAACTAATATTGTTTTTTAAAGTAGTTTTTATTAGAAACCGACTGTCCTGCCCATATTGGGAAAACAAACAAATCTGACCACATAAAACAGAAGGACTCGGTGTGTGCATTTCCCCTGGTGGTTTTTGCAAAGATAATGCACTTGCTAATTTTAAATAACACACAATTATCCCTCACAGTTCTGGAGGCCGGAGAGTGAATTGAGCTTCACTGCAAATCCCAAGATTTAAGCAAGGCTAAGAACACACTAAGTCATTTAAGGAGGAAAAGGCACCTGGTTTCTTCCAGAATGCTGTGTCTGGGGTTGTTCCTTTGCTTACGAAGTCTCCTGACCTTCTCTGGTTCTGCTAGATCATTTGACCCTGCTCAGATGGATCCTACCATTTCAGTTAAAGTTCAGCTTTATTATCTGGGGTAGTTCATCATGAGATCCTTAAATACAAAGTAAAAAGACACTCTTTTGTTGTTGTTGTTGAAGAAAACATGTAGACTCTTCATGTACTAGGAATTAACAGACCTTTTAGTTAGTCTACCCCAAATGGTCTTTAAGAAATAGGTTGAAAAGTAAAGTAAAGCTTCATTGTCAAGTGGAACATATTAATGAGGCCTGAGCTTAGCAGGTAAAGAACAGTTTTAGAATAGAAAAAAATTATATTTACAAGGAATTTAAGAACAAGAAGAAGGAATTCTGCCTTCATCTCAGGTTAGTCACACACATACACACACACATACACACACACACAAAATCTCTAAATGTGGACATTTAAGGGTAGTAGTTGGTAGGAATACTATTTCACTTTCATATTTCATATACTAGTTACGTATATAGTTACAATTGTAATATTAGAATTGCATAGATTTTAATACAGTTTTTCACTTTAGAAATTCTTTAAGGGAGAGGAGAAGACAAATAAAATCCTCATTTTTTCAAACCAAACCATTAAGCCCTGAAAAATAAGTGATGTGTTCAAAACCACACAACCCATGCAACTTTCCTGAGTCTTCTGATGATGTTCTAAGAGATTCCCCTTACATTTTAGCACACATTGCTTCAACACTCCTTTGAATTTCCTGCCTTCTCACAAAACTTCAACGGTAGGGAAGAAAATGTCACAAATGACACATTGAACATCTTATATATGACATAGTGATTTTTAGAGTCAAGGAAAGGCATCAGGTCATCTGTGAGGTTACAGTGGTAGAAGTGGTCAAAGCTATCAATATGTCTTTTTACATTTTACAGTTTCGAGCATTACTCTTCTCTTGGAGAGGGAGTAGAATTACTGGTCTACACGATTCACAGAAGGTCTCTTGGTCCTTCAGAATTTCTCAGAACCTAGCAACTTTACTTCACATTTCTAGCACTTATATGGAGGCACATATATGCTTCATACAAGTGCCAAACTGTATGACATAGATGTGTGATTTTAGAAGTAGAAAAACATAATAGAATGCTACCAGTCCTTCTTCACTGGAATAAAATACTACCCCTGAACTGATGATGTTGAAGGCAGTTTTTGAGCAGATGAGAGGAATTAGGTCACTCTCTCTATGCAAGATGTCATTTCTGCTTAACACGTTCTACTTCTTTTCTTTGAGCATGTATATTTCTCGACTAACTTTGGAAATTAGAAGTACAATAGCACAGGAGACACGGTTGCTAATATGTTATTCTCCCATCATTTTCTATAGCTGATTAACAGGAGAAAAGTAAAAGGTTAATTTTCTAATTACATACTACCCTCAGGTAAATTATGCATGTTATCATATTCATTGACACACTATAATAGGCACTTTAGGGAAAACAATTTTTTTTCTCTCTCAAGCTAAGAACAATCAAAGGTATATTTTTAGGAAGTAGGCAGCAAGCAAACCAGTGAAAAGACCTGCCTGTAACAAAATTATGATCATGAGCAGTTTTGAACCAGGAAACAATATATGGTATTTTCAAATTACTCAGTTCATCCATATAAGGTAATAAAGTTTGCCTAGTTTATTAGAGTTTGGTGCCTGGTTATAAGTTACAAAATATTATTATGGATCTAAGCACTGATTTGTTCATCAATAAGTAGAAATGATCATTTGTGAGGACACAATTAGTTCCTGAAATATGATGAGTGTATATGGTAAGTCATACATTGTCTGTCACAACTTCAGACTCTCAGTGCATTTCACTGTGATAATGAGTCATGGGAGAAATCAAAAGTGGGAATTAGTTATATGTGTTACATGCTTCCTTAATTAGAAGTGTCTGGATGAAGAGATATCTTCCTAGACTAGTTTCTAATTGAGATATCCTTTGTGAAGAAAGGGTGTAAGTTTTAGAGATAAAGATAATCTCCTGATTTTTTTAAATTTCTGAGTTTCTAGAATCCATTTTAAGTTTTATTGGCATGCAAGATATGCTCATGCTTCAGTATACATCAGAATGTAATGGACATACAAGATGTGCTTATGTGTAGTAAATATTTTTATGAGCTTGGACATCTGTACACATCTGTGACAGCACCAACCCAACTGGGTATTAATGTCTATACATTGCCACCCCAAACTTCCATATGTTCTTCTGGTGTTTACTTTATGCTTGTGAATGTTTGTGCTTTTTAAATCATGTGTATGCTTTTCACAACACTTAAATTTATAGGGCCATTGAAAATAATATCTGTCTTATATATTTAAGTTATAGAAGTCATTTTGTTAAACATAACTACTCTTCTAGATGATTTATCCTATATAATCATGAGTTTATATACATGAAGCAGTGGTTACTCCCCAACCCCAGGATCCTGTCAACCACTAGTATTTTCTACAGTCTTCAGGGGCAAGTGAAAAAGTTTCTTGACATTAAACTTGGGTAAAGTCCAAATGCCCGACAGAAAATGCATAGATAAAGAAAATATATTAATGTAATATAATATATATATACATTATGCTAAATGAAATAAACTAATCAGATAAACAAACTAATAAAATACATGCTTCAACTCTTGTGAGGCATCTAAAATAGGCAAGTTCATAAAAAATAAAATTATATCAGCTAAAAAGAACTAAATGGAATATGGCTAGTGTAAGATTGCTTAAGAAATTTGGAGACATCAAAATTGGGAAGCTAAACAAGTTTCCTGACTTAGTAGCACATTTTTTGTTGATTGTAAGGCCTGAACTCTGGGCCTGGGCACTGTCCCTCAGCTCTTCAGCTCAAGGCTGGAGCTATGCCACTTGAGCCACACACCACTTCTGGTTTTTATCTGCTTATGTGGTGCTGAGGAATCGAACCCAGGGCCTTATGGTTGCAACGCAAATGCTCTACCACTGAGCCACCTTCCCAGCCCCTTAGTAGTACTTTTTAACTTTAGCTTCCACCCCAGAAGGACCATCTACACAGATGTAACATATTTTGCATATTATAGTAGCATTGTTTCAGTACTATTTTTAACCATGAATTGTTACCTGGCATTGGTCGTGCAAGTGGGCATACTAACAGAAAAGCTAACAGAAAAGCTGCTTATCCATCCTAAGAGCATGACTTATTCTATTTTCATGCTTTTTTTTTGCGGGGGGGAGATGGGAGGTGCTAGTACCAGGGCTTTAACTGAGGTCATTGCACCGTTGCCCTTGGCTAGTACACTACAATTTGAGTCATGTCTCCAGTTTGGCATTTAGCTGGTTAATTGGAGTAGAAGTCTCAAGGACTTTTCTTTCTGGTTCTATGGATCTCAGCCTCTTGAGTAGTTAGGATTATAGGCATAAAGCCACCAGCACCCAATTGAGTGTATACAATACACTTTTCTGCATTTTTAGATGGAGTAAATTCATCATTAGCAGAAATAATGTAGTGTAATGACAATACTATGGGTTTAAAACAAGATTTGGTTTTAAACCTATCTTTCTAATCACAGAGATGTTTCTTAAAGATTAATCTGGAGATAATGCCTGTTATACTGGAGAAGTATTAGAAATAATAAATGCTAGCAGGTTTAAAGGTACCTGTGGCAATGCCTAAAAGAACTGCAGCCACTAAACAAATAGAACTTTGATATTCAATAAGCAATAAAAACTTTGTTGCTGGGAGAGATTCATGAGTATGGCCTATCACACAACAGTTGACTGGGTGGACATCTTCACAGTATACTCAGCCAGAGAAGATTACATTCAGTCCAGAGTACATGAGTATTGCAGAAGGCAGCAGTGTGGATAAGCAGGGTGGTTGGAACAGGCTTTGTAATAAAAAAGAGAGAGGTATCTTTAGTATTTGTGATATCTTGATTGATTTATTAGGATAATATCCTGGGCTGGAAATCAACACACCTGTCATGCAAAGATGAGCCATTTCATAACTAAGTATTGCTTGTGCTCTATTGATAGGGTAAAAATAAAGAGAAGAATTGGAAGTTTTAGGCTGTCCCTATTTTGCAAATGTCAAAGCAATGCATACTATTTTATCTTGATTTTAGGAAAAATGTTTCTTCTATCTACACAATTCAGTAATCTAACATCTATTAAAAACCAAGTTCATTTATTACTCACCATAGCCAAAGTATTAATCAACTCAGATGCCTCTCAATGGATGAATGGATTAAAGAAACAAGATATGTATGTGTGTGAAATATGATATTATATATTTATATGTTACATATAAAATATGTTATATATCATATAAAAATACATACCATATATGTGTTATATGTGATATTCATGATATATCATATCATATGAATGGTATGTAAATATATCTATACATATGTATACATGGGCATATATATAAATATATCATCTATACATATGTATACATGTGTATAGATGCGTATATATTTATATACATATATATGTGTGCATATGCATACATATCTATAGCTATACTTGTATACATGTGTGTATATATATACGTGTATGTGTATACAAATACAAACATATACACATATATATGCATATATGTATATGTATAAATACACATATATGCATCTATAACTTATACATATCAAGTTATATATGACTTGATGTATATCATATATATGCTATATAGCACACATATGTATATCATATACATAATGTGCATATATGCATACATATGTCACATATATGTATATACATATGTGTATGTAAAACACAAATATATCTAATGTTATATATATATCATTATAAAATGGAATTTTACTTATCTTTTAGGTATGATAGCATACCATTTGTAAAGAAATGGAAAGACTTTGAAAGATATATTAAGTGAATAAATCAAGCCCAGAGCAACAAAGGATTAATGCTTTTCTTGATATGTAGAAGCCAGATGTCAGTTATAAACTTATAAGTAAATACATTGGGTAGTATGCAAGTGTGTATATATATATATATATATATATATATATATATGTATGTATATATGTGTGTGTGTGTGTGTGTGTGTGTGTGTTGGGTTATTTTAATGCAGATTTAGAGAGATGACTATTTTCCATTTGAAAACTTGCACCAGGAAATGCAAGGGCCTGGCTACCTATGTGGCATTTCAGATTCAAAGACAAGTACATAAGGAAGTTATAAGTATGGGCTGGATTTGTCTCCCCTGGACTCCTCCAAAGCCAATAAAAATAAGGGCTAACATCTTTCGTTACCAGCCTCTACTGTGAATTTTGTTGTTACTGAAATGTTGGTTCATTGTAAGTCATCTAACAGTAGTGTCTGATTTAAAAGAAAAAAAAATTCAGAAGTCCCCTAGTTCTACCCGCTTCATTCTGAAGAACTGTACAAGTTGTATTAACTGAAATAAAATATTCAAAGGAGAATTGAATAGTGTAATTCTTAGACCTGCCAAGTCGAAGTTCAACAAAATAAGGAGGTATTTGTAAGTGTGGGGTGGGATTAAATGAAAAGGAGTAGACAAGTGTAGAAGAGAAGCAGGAAATAAGTCAGCCAAGAGTTGATTGCGTAATTTTCAGAATTACCAACATTAAGGGAAGGGTGGGTAAGGAAGAAATGAGTGTGGTGTTGAACAGATGCATTTTACAAACAAACTGCTTTGTTAAAAGTTAAAAACAAAAAATAACCTAAAATTAAGACTAGAAGGGAATTGGTGGATTGGGAGCAGTGGATTAGAATGTTTAAAGGGTGACATTGACCAAGATGCACTGTATTCATAGACTGCTTTTGTGAAAGGCAACTCCTTTGTATAACTACTTAAAGATAATAAAATATTTTTAAAAAAACAAGAAATAAAAGCTGTTTCTTCTTTGTGTTCAGTGTATGAATACAAACAATAGGAAAATCCAATCATAGACTTCCAAGTTCTTAAGTATACTTTACAGAATATGTAGGGAGAAAAGAGTGTCTTAAAATTCTCACTTTAAAATCTTAAGAACAAGGGATTAGAGATAATTTTTTTTCTGAATTTCAAATAACTGGACTTAAGAAGATCAATAGATTGAACCTAAAGAAATGCAAAAATGAAATGTGCCTATAGAAGGAAAAGATATGAGAACAAACATGGCTGAATATTATAGATAAAATTTTACAAAGCAAAATTGTAACTCAAAGGGTCATAAAGTTTAGTCACTTCAAAAGTAGACAAGATGTGATTAAATTAATAGCTGTCTAAGTACTTGTGAGAGTTCTGTATCTCCACTATTCCTGTTCTCTGTTGCTACCCCAGACATAGAGCTGTTTGAATGTAGTTTGTTATGAAGATTGCATATTAATTAATGGCAAACAGATGCTTAGACCCCCAACACTGGCAGAGAAACTCGTTGCAAATGTGAAGGCCTTCTGAGAAAATTGCTGTTGGTTCAGATTGAAAAGAGGCATCAGACAATACCCTGTATAGCTTTCCCAGTACCAAGAATATCCACATGACATCTCCTTATTAGTATAGAGAGGAGAGACAAAGAATCAGAAATACTCAATCAACTTAGTTCTGGTCAAGAACAAAATATTTAATTCAGAAATGATTTATACTTTTATTGACTTAAAGAGAAACGTACTTTTCTATCATCTTTATAAATTTTATTTTGTATTCCAGTTATTACCATAATTAGTCTCCATGAATAATGACTTTTTAAAATATTCTATTATTGAAAAGTTTGAAAATGCAAAACAGAAAATACTACATTGCGGAAAGAATTTTTTTTGCTAAATGTGACACTACAACCTCTACTTATTTTTTTTCTGCAATGAAAGTCAATAATTCTCTTAAGAATCACAAGGTTTTATTTTTTTTTTACTAACTTTGAAAATTCAATGTCTTACTGCTTCCTGGTTTTATGATAAATAAAAATGAATTAATCTTAGCAATACACAAATTCTCATTTTAAAAATAATATACAGTAATATAAAATATCATTATGTGATAAGTCCTTTAGTATGTCAGGCAAAGAAGAAATTTTAATTATATTCTCATTTTTATGAATTTTAAAATCTATATATATTAAAGTTATATAACTACTTAGATCTTATAATAACTGACAATTCATTTATATAATGAGGATAATTAAGGCACAGTTATATTTGATAACTTGTTAAAACTAGGAAGGGGTAAAAACAAGATGTGAATTTAGTTACTGTACTAGATCAGATAATATGATAGTATATCATATTATTATTTAAAATAACAAATATTCTAATTATTCTTAATTTAAAACATTTCATTATATTAGCAGATTATAATGGAAAACTGGCCATATGTTAAGTGATCTAATTTAACTTACCAAGTTAGCATATTCTTTCCTACTACGTACTATTGAATAGTTTCTAAAATTAATTATGAAATGATATCAGCTATCCAGTTTCTATATTACATTGAGATTAGAGGAAAATTGTAACTTACGTGTTCACACAATTTAGTGGTGTTACGTTACACTAATTTCTTGATTTTCACTAGGTTAGCTTTGTGGACATTGGATACTATTATGTAATAAATATTATTTAATAAGATGCTATCTCTGCCTTCATGGGCATCAAATTCAGATTCAGAGAATACATATGCAGGAATTTCAGTAAACTATCTGTAAAAAAATGCCTTCTAGATGACATATATAAAGGATATGGAGAGTTGTCAGATTTGAGTTGATATCATCCAAAACACTATCCAGAGTATCGCGTAAGTGGTTCTTCCATTTAGTTGTTACCAGTCAATTCATTCCCTCTGAATGTATTCTAGCCAAATCAGTTGCAGAGACTAGGGTTATTTATTTAAGAAGGCCATCTGTAGCTTGTTTTAAACAGTCTTCCTATTACTGCAGTTGCCTTAGTTACTATTTTCACCAGTGGGGTTTTTTTTTTTAACTTTAAAACAGTCTCCATTTTCAATTTTTATTTATTTATTTATTTCCTTTCTCTTGAACTCACTTACGGTCTGAGCCCACTTTAGATGCAATGTGCACTTAAGGCCTGGATCTTAATGTTAATCAGTGTAGAAAAAAAATGTAGAGAGCACAGGTTTGGTTTATGAGTATGCTGTTAGGCTTATGTCTTGAAAGCTGGTGACAATGTATAGCAAGAAGGAGAGTCAGGCTGTCATTAGTAGCTTTTTAAGCGACTTTTTGTTAGGATATGGTAATGGATATTAAATAGTGGATTTCATTGTTCCATTTTCTTGAACATATTCACACTTCCGTTATTTTTTCTTCTCTCTTGCTAATATCCTTACTCGTCCCAAATAACTAAATATAATTTCATATACTTTTAAATTTTTAGATGCTTCATATGAAAGAGATGTGAAATATTTGTTTTTCTAAATATGGATTATTTACTAAGATGATTTCCTGTTCCATATATATTTCAAAAGATGAAAATATTTTTGTTGTATCTGATTTAAAAATTCAGTATATATATAGATAGCACATTTTTGTCACCTTTTCAGCCAGTGATGTGTTTCATGTCTGATTCCATAATCTATTATATGACATAGCTACTGTGAATACTGCCTAATAAATAAGGAGACACATTTATCTCTGTTTTATGTTGACTTATATTTCTTTGTGAATATACCCAGGAGTGATAGAGCAGGATTCTATTGTAGTTTTTTTTTATGTTTTTCGACGAAACTTCATACCGATTTCCATAGTGCTTGTGCTAATTTACATGGCTACCAACAGTGTAAGTGTATAAGGATTCCACATTTCCCATATCCTTACCAGGATTTGTTGTTTTATTGATAACATCCCGATTGAGCTGAGATAGGGTCTTAGCACAGTTTTGACATACCTAATGAATTAAGATGTTAATCATTTTTTCATTGGACTATTTAAATTATTATTAGTGTTTAAATAATTGAGGTCTTTCTATTTTCTGGATAATTATAACATTCATGTTTACATATCAAGCATTTCCCATGTTTTCCTCTACTAGTTTCAAAGTGTCTGTGGTTCCGTCATTCATTTTGAATTGACAATTGTGCAAGATGATATATATAGGGAATTGAGTTTCAGGTTTCTACGTGCGTATTTGCACTTTTCTCAACATTATTTGCGAAAGAGGCTGTTTTCTCCACTGAATATTTTTGTTACTCTTTTGGAGCTGTAGGACGTTAGTCTTAGGTCTTCTATTCCAATATGAATTATACGCCATTTTGTGTAGATACTATGCTCTTTTTATTACTATGGCTCTGTGGTAAATTTGAAGTAATTTGTTATCATACCTCCAGTATTATTTTTTAATCAGAATTGCTTTTGCTATTTAGTATTCTTTTGTGCTTCCCTATGAATTTTGAGTTTGCTTTTTCTATTTTTGTATAAAATGTGATTTGATTATTTGTGTGGATGGCATTGACTCCATAGGTGGCTCTTGTAATACAGACACTTCCCAATATTATTCATACCAGTAAATGAACATGAAATGTATTTGTATCTTAAGTTCCTTTCACCAATGCTTATGTTTTCATGGTAATCTTTTTTACTTCCTGGTTAGGCTTATTCCTATGAATTTTTTTGAGATTTAGATATATGATTAGAATATTCATTATTCATAGATAGTAAAAAATTCATTTTGTAACTTAGTTTGTGCCCTCTAACTATTTTGCTGGACATGATTATCAGATATATGAAGTTTTGTTTAGTGGAGTCTTTGAAGTCTAAGTATAGTTTATATTGCCTGAACATAAGAATCATTTCACTTCTTTCTTTCCTAGCTACTTTTATTTCTCTTGACTTGCTGTTATAGCTAAGAATTTAAACACATTTTTAAATAAGAAAAATGACAGCAAACATTCATGTGCTGGTCCTGACTTTAGAGGAAATTTTCATTTTCCCTAATTTGATATAACCTGAGCTACATTTCCTAGTCTCCTCATAATTTTTCCATGAAGGGAGATTGATTTATTTCAAAGGCTTTGTCTGTGATGTGTGTTACTTTTTCCACAATTCTGTTTATATGCTGTATTTATTGATTTGCTTATATTAAACTTTTCTTATAGCACCAGAATGACACTTTATTATTATTTAAACCCACAAAATGATAAACAACTATATTCTTATCGTCATAAGCCACAGTAGTTTGATTTAAAAGAAAAGCAATTAGAAATAAATAAAAAAGAATCATTAAGTAACCCTCTTATTTCTTTTAACTTAAGTCCCCATGCATGCTTGGCTTTGTTCGTTTAACTGACATTTAATTACTTGAACCATATCTGTAGCACATTGAGTCTCATGTAATTTTCCACTCAGGCAAGCTTCAAAACATGATCTTCCGGACTACAGATTATGGAATAGCTAAAATTACAGGCTTGAGCCACTGGTGTCCAGCCCTCAAGGAATCATTCTAGGTAATGTCTGAGGTTTTTGTTAATTTGTTGATTATGAGATAACAATCCTACATAACAAAGAAAAGACTGAACGTCTAATGTACCTTATTATTAATCACAAATGTCATTGTAATAAAATAACGGAGAAAAGTATGTACATATTACATTTATTTTTAAGTTGATAATTTGATTTGAGAAAGAATTAAACATATATTAGTGCTGTCTAATAAAACAGATGGCAAGAGAAAGAGTATGTTAAAGTCTAATTCAAACTTTTCAGTGTCTTTAAGGTGGATGAACATAACTCATGAAAATCCAAATCAATAAATACTAAAAGTTCTTATATAACATGACAGACTGTTCACATATAATTTATACACATTGTTCCATACACTTTCAATTATGTCTACGTTATGCATATAATGTTATATAAGTAATTGTTATAGAATAATGAGAAGAAAGGAAAGTCTTCTCAAATACATTTCCCACGAAATTTGATCTACTATTTATTGAATGTTTATACAGAAGACCATCTCTGTCTGAGTATAAATATATACTCTATCTGATTATTGATTTATCATTATATATGAAGACAAATGGGAAGTGATAGCCAAAAGATAAAGAGGGAGAGAGTGAAAGAGAGAGAGAGAGAGATGGAGAGAGAGAGATAAAGGATGTTTCCTAAAATAAGGACATTTTTTAAATGCCTAGGCACTTACAGTGTTTTGTGATTCAGTTATATAAACTGAGATATGAGCTTCAATCCATGGCTATTCCTACAATAGGACAAATGTTGCAAATAATTGACAAGATATGCCATCTAATGCTATAAAGACTAACACAATGTACATGTCTCTGGAGACCCAAAGGAAGTTGATGCCATTCTTACAATTGAACCTGAGAGTGCAATGGATATTGGGAAGACAGTCACATTTCTTGAAAAACTTTTAAGTTCATCTGCATGACAATCTCCTTGTTATTGCTATGGAGTGAATTATTGTTCTCTAAAAAAGCAAACAAATATCCTGCCTCCCAATTTCTTGTGTGGCTTTTAACTTTGTAAGCAGGATATTTTTTGTATAGATAGAATTGAACTGTGGGATGTGCTCTGTTATAGACTGAATGTTTAGTCATCACAAAAGGGAATATTTTGAAACCTTAACTATAAGTTTGATGATTATTAGAAAAGCATTTGGGTGATAACAGGTCAAATGGATAGAACTCTCATGAAAGGGATGAGACATAATCATTTGTATGTGATTATTCAGTTTTACTGTTTAGTAATATTGAGCCCAGGGCTACTTGTTAGACTCAAGCAGTGCTCCCAGTCATTTGCTTTATTCAGTTTGTTTTTGAGATAGAATCTTGCTAAATTTTTCCCAATCTGGTCTCAGTTCATGATCTCCTGTCTCCACATTATAAGTAGCTGAGATTACAGGTACATGCTAACACAGTCATTTATTTTTATATGAACCACATGAAAGATGGTCTTGTTCATACAAGGAAGAGTGACTTCCTGATACATTTTATTTAACAGAATTTTAGTTTTATACTTCCACGTCAGAACTATGAGCAACAATTGTTTGTTGCTTGAGTCACTCCCTATGGTATATTGTTATGGGAGGTCAAATCTATTCTGATACAATTATTGTCATTATTAAGAGATGATAAGAAGACGTAATGATAAAATATAATATCGTGTGGTAATAGAGGAAGAGGTCAGATCTGTACAGTTCTTTGTCCTTAGAAAATGCTAAAGATTGTGCTAACAATAGAAACTGAAATGAGCATCTGCAGTTGACAAAGTATTTCCTGAAAACAAAATGTGCAACTGAAATTAGTGCTGAATAAAAATATATTAAAAGCTAAAATGCACTAGAAGAGCAATAGCAGAGTGTTAATCAGACTAAAATACAATTTTCACCTGTCAATAACATACCTTAGTTGTTATCTTGCTAATGGGTCTTTGAACAATGTAGCTATTCCTTAGCTTATGCTCCCCAAATTTTATACCTCATGCATGCTCACTATACAATTAATACTATGCACAAAAGTAATTTAAGAGAATATTTAAAGCCAGAGCAGTTGTAATATTGTATTTTGAAAGTCAGAAGAGCTAGTATACAGTTAATAGCTTTCATATATATATATATATTACAAATAATCCAAGTCATGCAACAAACACAGTATATATATTTCCATTTTTATTAGCACATATTTGCTGTACAACAGGAGTTCTTTGTGATACTTCCACATGTACATGAGAAACATCCTGAAATGTACCCTACATAAAGGTAGAAGAAATTCACCTTAGATGTACTGGAATTTCTGAACAAATCATGATAAAAGAAAGCCCTTAAAATAAAAGTGAAGGTGTTGATCTAAATTTTGCTAACTATTGACTTAGTAATTAATTTCTAGGAATTTATCTTGAGACACCAGAGAGGAATTCATAAACCTAGATTCATGTGTAATTTTGCATTGCTCTTTATATTATCCCAGATGGTTCCCTGATTATGGCAGTAGGAGAATTTTTGGATTACCCCAATTTTGATTCTTTCAAGGTCAGTCTGCTATAGATCATTTTTCAGCAGACTTCAACATACACAAACAAGGCTCTCTCAAACTTGTTTCCAAGATTGAATCCTAGTTCAAAACCGAGTTTTAATTGCCCTTCATGATATCCACTCATTCACAACCGACCCTTAGAATCATTTTCTTTCTTTGCATTTGTTACTCTATGTACTTTTGCGCTGTGTGTGTGTGTGTGTGTGTGTGTGTGTGTGTGTGCGCGCACGCGCGCCACGTGCTCGCACGCTGTTCCAGGGGTTTGAATGCAGGCCTAGACTCTGAACCTTAGCTGTTTTGCTCAAGTAGAGTGTTTTTCTACTTGAGCCACAGCTTCACTTCTGACTTTCTGGTGGTTAATTGGAGATAAGAGTCTCATGGACTTTTTTGAAATGGAATTAACAGACCTCAGCTGTCTGAGTAGCTAAGATTACATGTATGAGCCCTGGGCACCTGGCTGTACTTTTGACTTACTAAGAATACTTTAATATTCTTTCATTTTGAGATTTGAGTGCATCAATGATAATGTAAACAGTTTATTTATTACAATCACTTAACTACTTAGGCCTCACAGAGACCATTGATCCTTATAAGCGTTTTATTTTTCTTCTGAGATATACTTTTCTCTTTTGCCTTGAATTAAAGAAACTGTGTTTACTAGAACTGGAAGCATGGGCCAATATATCTGTTCTGAAATATTTATATATGTAACAAGTTTAAAAAATCCAGATTTAGCCTACTTTTTCACTTAGCATTTGGCACAGAAATTTTTATATTTGTTATTCTTCTCTCTAAATAGATTCAACTAGATTAAATATAAACTAGATTAAATATAATCACACAATCACTCTTTAAATTTTAGAATAGCTTTCTTTTTTTTTTTTTAGAATAGCTTTCTTTTAGAGATATAACAAAGGTTCTGAAAAAATAAGGAAACCATCATCAGAGTGCAGAGAAAACTGCATAATGGAAAAAATTATTAACTTAATCTGATAAGTCATTGATATCTAGATATATAAAGAACCGTAAAAACTCAATAGCTCCAGTAAATAAAATGACCTGATCAAGAGTCTGCTATAGATCTACACAGACATAGAACAAAAGAGGAAAATGAGACAAAGGTCAGTATTACTAGACATGAAGCAAATACAAATAAAAAATATATGCAGTTGTCACATCCTTCTTGTAAAAATGACTGCTTAAAAAAAACACTGAATATGGAAGTGCTGGTGAGAATGTTGAGAAAAAGCCACATAGATTCTTTGTGAGATTATGACTTAGTATTGTCATTATAGAAAACAGCATGGAACTTCCTCTCAAAAATTAAAAATAGAACTATGGTATGACACATGATTCCCACTAGTGGGCACAGATGTAAGAACAATGCAATCAATATGTAGCACAGTTAGCTACACTCCAATGTTTATTGCACAATTATTCAACAATATCAAAGAAACAGAACCCACCTAAATGCCCACCAATTGATGAACTGAGCTACATCTATAGAGCATGTAGATATTATTCAGCCATGAATGAAATAATGAAATATTATGTTATGAGACAATATATGCACAGGGAATAAGCCAGGTATAGAACAGTATCATATCACTGGTATATGAGATTTAGAAAGATTGATCTCAAAGAGGTTGAGACTAGAATTGCAATATCAGGTACCAGTGACCAGAGTGGATCATGGTATCAAGTTACACTTAGCAAGATTTCTGGAGTGTTCCATTGCACAGTAGAGCAAGATTTCTAGAGTATTCTATTGTACAATAGAGTACTTATATATAACTATATTGCCCAGTATCTTTCAAAAAGCCAGAAGAAAGAATGGAAAGTTTGCATATTAAAAATGAAACATAATTGAATAAAAATGTATTAAGCCTTATTTAAATATTATAAAACCTATGCAGGTAACAGTACATCTTATTTAAATATTATACATATATGCAGGTACTAAAGCCCTACACGGTGCTACACAGTTGGGTACCATGCCCAATTTTACATTCATGTCCCATTTCATTGTTTGGGTAATATCCTACAGGGTTAACTTGACAACAATTATCACTTAATTCTACCCAGATCTTTCTGCTTTTGATGAACAATTACTCAGTGTTTATAGGAAATGCAGAGGTATGCTTTGGAATTCCTTCAACACTTTAAATGATCTCTATCTAAAAATATCTAAATATATTCTATCAAGTTTTTTAAAAAGAAGAGTATAACATATGCTTAGGTTTACTTATTTCCATTTGAAGGTACTTGATCCGAATGGCTATGTACCAGCCATAACCCAGTGAAATGATTATAAGAATAATTTTTATTGTAGAAAGCCTTTAGAGTGAACTAGATCCATGAAATTGAATCACTCAAGAAGCCACGCCAGATGTTATTTATATCAGATGCTGATTAATGCATACACTTCATTTAGCAGGACTTAATACTGAGTTATTAAAGTAAGAGACTGTCAGTTTCTGAAATGATTGATGCCTGCCATAGAGAGATCACTGAGTTAAGATTGAAGAGTCATCTAAAGCATTTCTTTGTGGTCTTCTCCAGGGGGCAAACAATAAAATGCATTTCTTCATTATTGTACTGAAATTCTTATAGCTCCTTAGAAAACTATTATGATGACCCTGAGGAGGTTCTGATTCACAGTTGAATGCTGTATGCCCTATACAGTCAAGAATCTGGACAAAATTAAATGACCAAGTTAAGAACAAATTAAATAAACACAATATGGAAGATGGCCTGTAGAAAACAAAATAATATTTCACAGATCAATTGTCAATTAAATTCAGTCTTCCAAGATTTGATCCTTTAATATAGTCTCAAAGAACCAATACAAGCAATGCATACTAAATATATGGTGATATTCAATTAAGAATACAGCTAACCTAGAATCATATCCAATTCCTATAGCGTGTGTGGAAGGTAAAGTTTAGACTTAAGAGAATAAGATGTTTGGATGAGCTAATGAGAAATTAAATGACAAATGCAGAAGTTCAGATTTTACTTATTGGCAGCAGTGAGTATCTGGAATTTTGTGAATGTAAGATCATCTGCAGATTTAAGTTTTCCTTTAATAGTACTAGAAAATATAGTTAAGATACTGATAATCTCATTGGATTTTTGTTTTTGTTGTTGTTGTTGGTCCTGGGGCCTGAACTCTGGGCCTGGCGCTATCCCTCAGCTCTTCAGCTCAAGCCTAGCACCCTACCACTAGAGCCACAGAGCCACTTCTGGCTTTTTTCTGCTTATGTGGTGCTGAGGAATCGAATGCAAGGCCTCAGGCATGCAAGGCAAGCGCTCTACCACTGAGTCAACTCCCTAGACTCACTCTCATTGGATTTTTAAAGATAGACTGGAGACTGGCATTGGTTACTAAATTTAAATATTCTAATTTATTTCTCCTTAACATGAGACCACTAGATCACATAAAGTAGAATGCTATGTTATCCAACTTTCTAGCAGAATTAATAAGATTTAACTCATACTTTTGGACAGAATTACAATTGTGTTGACCTACCACTGCTGAAACACTTCTGTTAGAATAAGACCTTAATAAAAATTTAATACTATGGTAATACCTGTAGATATGACAGAACTTATTTTCATTTGCATTGAAATGAGAAATTAATATCATGCAAATGTAACTTCCAAATGACAGATTATTACACCTTTTAGAGAACAAAGACAAAAAAAATCAAACCAGTTCAATTTGTCTTTCAGTATGTAAGATATAAGTGGCTTAAGTATCTCAGCTGAGCAGTCAAAGTTGACATAAAAAGATAAACCATTTCGTTATTTTCCCAGTCTGAGTTCTGAAGTTAAACTATATAATTCATGACTCCAAACTGAGAAGGAAATGTCCAGTTTGCTTTAAATACAACTAAAATGCTTGTGGCTTCAGTACTGTCAAGTAACTGGTTCCCGGCATTGGAAATAAGAAACAGATGGCCACTCAGCATTATCAGCACCCTACGATGATGAACAAGTGACCTTAGAAATTCAATATATAATAGGGACAATTTCAATCACTTTTCTGAAACTGAACAATTACTTTCCCTACCCCTCACCTTCTTCCTACTGAGACTAAATAAATTCTCTGACTACATTGCTCAAGTAGAAGGTGTCTCTCTGGCTGTGAAATGCTTTTTCAAATATAACAAAGAAAAATGGTATGCAGATTACAATCAAACAAACAAATGAGACTGGTGTCACTCAGTGAAAATTACAAAACATTCTTACTTTATTTAGTATTTATTTATTTTATTAAGTTTTTATTGTGAAAATACCATACAGAGGGGTTGCAATTACATGAGCAAGGTAATGAGTACATTTCTTATCAAGAATTGTTACCTCCTCCTTTGTTTCCCCTTCCCATCCCTTCCCATCCTCCCCTCCCCGGCCCCCCACCCAATCCTCCCTGCCATCCCCCCGCCCCCGCACCAAAGTTGTAAAGTTCATTTTTCGACATAAAGTCTTGTACATCTCATTGTTGCAATGGGTCCACCTGTATCCCTATTTACACAATTTGTTTTTTCCCTTCCCCTCCACATATTATACCAACATCAAATACAGTGAAAACAGGGGTTATATCGTGGGGGAGGGACATACAAAGCAGCAAAGAAATCATTTTATATATATATATTAGAAAATAGCAAGAAAGAAAAAAAACATTTGAGTCCTTATTTGGGGTTCATTCTGTTACTTTTAAAACTTTATGGAGTCTAATATGAAGGGTCAATTAAGTTTGAAGAAAGTGACAAGATAATGGAAAAATATAGTATCTGCTATAAATGATATTGCTATATGCCCAAGTCAAATTTTGATTTATTCTTCACAAATGTTCATACATATATATTTAAATGAGATAGAACATATGTTTAAATTTATAAGCTAAAACACCATAGCTAATGAAAGAAAGCATTGGAGAAAATCCTTACAGCTTTGAGCTAGGAAGAGATTTTTGGGGATACACACAAACCTTGAAAACTTTCAAACTAAAACAAAATTGTAGGTTCAGGTTTTGATTGGCTTATTTTTCTTTATGGGGAAACATTCATCACAAATTCCTTTTAGTTCATTTTATTTTATATTATAATTCTGATAGAAATTTCTATTTTGCTTAAGATCTGTTAGCTTAGAGGCAACTTTTCTGACAACTTGGCATCTTGAAAATAGAATCCATTGCTTTAATAATATTTGATATTTACTAAAAAAATCCAATAGAAAATCTTTTCTCATTGTTTCATTACTGTCACAATAAAGCACCAACTGTGAGAAAACATTTATACTTATTAATTACATGGCTATCTATCATCTATCATCTATTTATCTATCTATCTATCATCTGTCTTTCTGTCAAACTGTCATCTAAAGAGACAAGAAAAATTTCCACAGAGAGAAGACAAAATATTAGTTTTCCTTCTTGGAAAATACAGGAATTCCTTCTCAAACAGTTTGAACATTAATGGTTTTATAATATTATACCAAAATGATACCCTTTAGTACTTAATCTTTTCTGTGCATGATATTTGATCTCTTTCATATAATACTGAATATTTAACCCCATAAGCTGGTACATAAAAACATTTGTTTTCTTCTCCAACCTCCCCACGTGGGTACATTTCTACAGCTACAAAACTATACTTACAGTGCTAAAAAAGAAAATCCAGACTGTTGATATTATCATATTGTGACAAAGTCTGTTTCCCTGTAGGAAGCATTGCTAAGAGTTCCCCTCTCCTTTGATACCCTTGCTCACAACAGCAGTTTTCATTGCCTTAATTTTTTGTGCTGACCTTGAGAAGAGTAACATATATACTCCTGGGAGAAGAAAGTCTTAACAAGCCTACTCTCTAGTTCCCTCTCAGAAGATTCCCCCTAGTCATAACCATATACATATATTTAAGTTTAACATGATCATAGAATTATTTTTTAATCCCACAAAGGATGTCAAGAAAGGAGAACTAGAGAGAGACAATTTTTTTACCAAGTTATTAAATTATTGAAGTTTTGTGGTGTGTGATCGCAAGAACAAACTTGTCCTTGTAAACTGAATTAGAAGGATGTCACCTTCAAACTCGTTCTCATTATTATTTGATGTGTGTTGAACACCAGCAGGGAGCTCTGATAGATTTTAGAATCTCCCTGAATTGTAAACACTAAAGACAAAGGGGGGCGGGAACACAATGCATACACATATACTCACAACAAAAGTAGCAAGCCCTTTATAATGTAGGGATGCTGTTTTGTTTCCTACTAGAGAAAACTTTGCTCAACTTGTATAATACATAGAGAGGAATTATGGAGTGACTTGATCTTGAACTAATTTAAGACATTTACGCAGAGTTTAATGGACCTCTCTATAAAACTGTTCCGTTTGAAACTGTTGGTTTCTGATTTCAATTCTGTTTTTTCGTGATATTTAACTTTTTCCTCCTCTATTTTTCTTTGATGTTTTCCTAGACCTCTATTCTATTCTTATAACTCTGCTTTTTTGCTTTGCATATTCTAAGATAATTGATAGTTGCATTTCATTTCTAAATAGTTGTGACTCTAAACTACATATCAATAGTTGTAATGATGAAAGGGAAGAAATAAAGAAAGAAAGAATGAAGGAAGGGTGAAGGAAAAAAGGAAGGAAGGAAGGAAGGAAGGAAGGAAGGAAGGAAGAAGGAAGGAAGAATTTGTTCCCTAACATAGACAAAGCCAGAGATGATTATCAGATACACTGGTCTTCTTTCTTTGCTTCAAATATTTTTATTTTCATTCATTTCCTGTACTTAAACCCTTCTTTATTTGAAAATTGTGAATAGCATTTCAATTTATTTTACATATATGTGTTTACACTGCTTTTTCCCCAGAGAAGTCTTTTAGGATCACCTGAACTAAACATAGGTAAATCATCTACTCACACTACATGACATAACTCCAACTCTTCTCCAGTGTACCACAAAGAACTTTCATGAATTTTGATGTCATGTACAATGTCATCTCCCTTGCCAACCCTGTTGCCACAGGGTTATCTATAAAAAGTAGAGTCCATCGGTCTGATAACACCTATTAAATCTAGCATCCAAAAGCCTGTCTAGCTTCCACTGAACATTTTGTAAGCATTTTTCAAGTGAAAATGAAAAACATGATAAGCCAAGATTTTGTGAAAGTATACCTTTATTTTGACAATCTACTATCATTGGCAAAACCCAAACTAGGAAAAAAAGAAAAGAACATTTATATTCACTCATACTCACATGAATAACTGCAAGACTTAAGAAAAGCCCAAGATCTACAACACTGCATTCCTCTATACTATAGTCAATTGAGAACATGAGATATACTAATAAGTAACTATATCATAATATGAGAGAAATACAGAAAAAAATCCTAGGGAAATTTAGAAGTGGGTAGAGTTCACTTGTTTGGTGAAAGTAGGGAATGCTATGGCCAGGAAGCAGCAAACACACACACACCCAAACCCACCCCCCCCCCCCACACACACACATGAAGAAAATGGCAAGGCGATTATGAACCTGACCAAGACACAATTTAGAGGACACCTGAAGCTCAGTGAGATGTGCCACTACTAAACAGCACTTCTAAGTAGGAAGAATTAGAAGAGTTGGAAATAGATACATATACATGTATGTGTGTATATATATATATATATATATATATATATATATATATATTTATAATGCATTAATGAGTGCTGTTGAAGGACAACTTTAAACTTTAATCTGTTGTATGGCTAGTGAAGATCTTCTCCCAATCCATGGGCTTTCTATTGATCTTGCTAGCTATGTCCCTTGCCATACAGAAGCTCTGCAATTTCATGCAATCCCATTTGTTCAACCTTTCTTTGATTTGTTGTGTTTCTGGGTCTCTTTTAAGAAAATTTCGGCCTGTGCCAAGGAGACCTAGGGTTTCTCCTATTTCATCCTGTAATGTTTTCAGAGTGTCTGCTTTGACTCCGAGGTCTTTGATCCATTTGGAGTTGATTCTGGTGCAGGGTGATATATAAGGATCTAGCTTTAGTTTTCTACAAGTAGTTAACCAGTTTTGCCAGCACCATTTATTGAAGAGGCTGTCTTTCTTCCATTCTATTTTTTTTAGCTCCCTTATCGAAGTTTAGATGGCTATAGGTTGTAGGTTCATTTCTGGGTTTTCAATTCTACTCCATTGGTCCTGGGGTCTGTTCTTGTGCCAGTAACAAGCTGTTTTGATTACTATGGCTTTGTAGTAGAGTTTGAAATTTGGTATTGATATTCCTCTAGCACTGTTCTTTCTGTTAAGGATCATTTTTACTATTGGGGGTCTTTTATTGTTCCATATGAATTTTTGGATGGCCTCTTCTATTTCCTTGAAGAATGAGGTTGGAATTTTGATAGGTATCGCATTGAATTTGTAGATAGCTTCGGGAAGTATTGCCATTTTCACGATATTGATCTTTCCAATCCAGGAGCATGGGAGCTTTTGCCACCTTCTAAGTTCTGTTTTGATTTCCTTTTTCAGGTTTTTAAAGTTTTCATCATAGAGGTCTTCACTTCTGGATATCATATCTAAAATATACCTGGAACTTAAAATATCCCCCAAAAACAAATCTTCAAAGAAACAACTGCTCAATAAATAAGTGGGCTAAAGACTTAAAGAGAAATTTCTCTGAAGAGGAAAGAAGGATGACCAATAGACACATGAAGAAATGCTCAATCTCCCTAGCTATAAAAGATATGCAGATCAAAACAACATTGAGATACCACCTGACCCCAGTTGGAATGGCTATAATCAAGAACTCTAATAACAACAGATGTTGGAGGTGATGTGGACAGAAGGGTACCCTACTGCATTGTTGGTGGGAGTGTAAACTTGTTCAACCACTTTGGAAAGTAGTATGGGGATTCCTCAAAATACTCCACATAGAGCTCCCCTATGACCCAGCAATCCCACTTTTGGGCATTTACCCAAATGATCACAAACAAGACCATACTAAAGCTACCAGCATGACTGTGTTTATTGCAGAGTTATTTACCATGGCTAAGCTATGGAACCAAGCCAGATGCCCTTCAGTAGATGAATGGATCAAGAAAATGTAGTATGCCTCCATCAGAAAGAATGACATTGCCCCATTTGTTAGGAAATGCAAAGATTTGGAAAAAATTACATTAAGGGAAGTAAGCCAGGCCCAAAGAAACATAGGTCCCATGGTTTCCCTTATTTGCAATAATTAGTATATGTCTGAGCCAAGCAGAAAAGGTCTGATAAGTTGGTGTTAGGGGAATAAACTCCAAGATAATTATTCAAATTTTTTTTTGTTTTTTCCTTTCATGCAATTGTTTCTAACATATTTATAAGATATTTCTTTGCTGCTTTGTATGTCCCTCCCCCACAGTATAACCCTTTTCACTGCTTTCACTGTATTTGATGTCGCTATAATTTGTGGAGGGGAAGGGGAAAACCAAATCGTTTAAATAGGGATACAGGTGGACCCATTGCAACAATGAGATGTATAAGTCGTTATGTCGAAAACCAACTTTACAACTTTGGTGATGGGTGAGGAGGATTGGGTGGGGAGACAGGGGGATAAGAAATGTACTCGTTATCTTGCTCTTGTAATTGTAACTCCTCTGTTCAGTATTCTTACAATAAAAAAATAAACTTTAATCTGTTATCCAGTGTTTCCCTCATAAAGAGCTAGTGTCATTAGATTTCTTGGTTGGATATAAAGAAAAATTTAAAAAAACAGTTCTATACCAATAGTTTGTAAATAAGGGACACAGGTTAAACAACCCACAAATCTTTATGCATAGTATTTTTGCTGGTATGAAAGTATTTCTGGGGGCTGGGAAGGTGGCTCAGTGGTAGAGCGCTTGCCTTGCATGCATGAGGCCCTGGGTTCGATTCCTCAGCACCACATAAGCAAAGAAAAAAAAAGCTGGAAGTGGCGCTGTGGCTCAAGTGGTAGAGCACTAGCCTTGAGCTGAAGAGCTGAGGGACAGTGCCCAGGCCCAGAATTCAGGCCGCACAACCGGATCCAAAAAAAAATAAAAAAAATAAAAAAAAAGAAAGTATTTCTGTTTAATCATGTATGGCAGCTTTTTCATCATAATGTGACTGTCTGAGCAGCCACAAATGCCATACAGATCATTAAATGGAAACAGTTACCTACCTGGCACTTCACAAAAAATGTCTACCAGCTTCTGCTTAAGGAAATGGTAAGTCATGAATTATTTTTCATAAAGAGCAAGACAAAATATTAGTGGTTCAGATATTTTTATAACTGTAGAAATAGATAGAGAAGCTTCACTCCATGGATCTCAGCTGTAGTCTCAGCTAGTCAGCAGAAATAAGAGGATCGTAGTTCAAGATTAGACCAGGCAATAAAAGTCAGAAAGATTCTGTCTCAAAGAACAAGCTGGTCATTGTGGTTCATAGCTGTAATCTGAGCTATGTCATAGACATAGCATTAGGAGCATGGTTTGAGGCTAGACTATCTGAAATAGGACTAAAGAAGTTGTTTCAGACTATGAATTATTATGGAGGGAGAATAAGATGAAGGAAGATGGATGTGATGAATGTGCTTTATATACATATATGAAAACAAATTAATAACATTTGATGAAAATTAACTAATTGGAATAGAGCAGGAAAAATAATAAAATGATCAATTTGATCAAAATATGTTATACACACATATAGAATTATCCCATTAAAATCCTTTATAAGTTTAGCATAGGAAATAAAGAATAAAGAACTAACGCAAAAAGGTCTGGAAAGCATAGCTTAAGTAGCACAGCATTTATCTTGCAAGTATGAGATGCTGAGTATATGTATATATGTATAAGTATAATATATGCATGTGTGTATAAATATTAGGTGTATAGATACATGTATATATCTCATATATGTGTGTATGTAAGTATATATATATACATATATATGATACATCCACAAGCAAAGCAACAATTTAAAAAGAAATGAATGAGTTCAAGTAAATATTAAAATGATTTTAAAGGAAATAGTAGCAACAAAAATGGAAGGAGCTAATAAATATAAGAAATACTATAATAAAAGAAACAACAACACAAAATGACTAATGATGTTGGGGGTGAAAATAAATAGAGCAAGCCTGGAGTCTTAGTTGTTGAGAATCTAAAGAACTTAATTAGAACTATGTAGAGATCTCTAGAATCAAATAAAAATCTTGGTATGTTTGATGGAAGCTTTTATTATAACTTGCCTGTGGAGACGTAAAAGAGAATTCCCCTGGAGATGAAACATATTTGTTGAATTTTGACAATCCCTTTGTACAAGTACTTGCAAACAATATAAATATAATTTTAAAAAACAAGATCAGAAACAAATGAGGAATCAACAATAGTTTGATCTAATGAGTTATAGCCTTGGAACTTATTAAGAATGTGTCTTTTCACAAACAGGAGGACTGCCTCTAGAAAATTAAATGAACTGTCAGAATGAACAGAAAAAGAAAATTCTGTGATAAACACCCTAATTGACTCTCATTGTTTGTTTAAGCACAAGACATATAGTATCAAGCCTAGCTATCACTGAATCTTTAGTTCACATGTGAAGATTGAGTCTCATTATTATTTAACTTGTTTCTAGGAGATGATATAATTTATGCCACCTTTAACTTAACTGAGGAGTAATTTAAGGCACAATGCTATAGGGTGATAACTTTATGGTGTTAAATCATGCAAATATATATTGTTTATTTTAGAGCCAAGTGACTAGGTGACTCTCCTGGACACAAGGAACAGAATATACGATTTCTCTAGCATACCATCAAAATCATAGGAAGATGATACCTGGAATACTGTAGGGAGAAACAAATTTCCTTCCCCATTTAGCAAATAAACAGCAGATCTTTCATGGAGCACCGTGGAGAATGAAGCTCTTTATGGAAATTCACAATAAATCAACATGAGAGATCTTCTCCTACAGTACAAGAATCCAGGAATCTAAGGAAATAAACTATGTTAGTAAGAGCCACATGATGCAAAAACAATCTAGAACAAAAGATCAAGAAAATCTTTAAAAAAAAAAAAGGAAAAGAAAAAGAAAATTGGAAGCCATCAAAAGGACAATACCCAAGAATAACAAGAAAATTTCTCTTTAACTACTCATTATTTCTTAACAGTTCATTGAAAAAAGGGATTGTAATTTTATAATTAAAAATATAGTACTTATAATTTATTAAGTGTATTCACAGTCAAATCTAGGAATACATCTGTGTTACACATTCATTGATCTAGATTTAGCTTTTGCCAGTGAAGTTTTAAATTGCCTTCTACAGTTACCAATCAAAGAAAACCTCTACTCAATAAAATATAGGTAACCTTAACAGACATTCAATCAGGAAGGATACTGGGAAATGGATCCTGTATGTTACTTTGGAACAATGCTCCTTTCTCATTAACACAAAGATTCTTCTACCAAGAGTGCTAAATTATTTGAATGTTAGAATATACATGTATGAATACAGTAGCCATCTATAATCATAACAAATTGCATTTACTCTGTGTGTGTGTGTGTGTGTGTGTATGTGTGCATTGTAGGGCTTGAACTCAGCAGGGCTTGGACACTGTCTCTGACCTTTGTTTGTTCAGGGCTAGTACTCTATCACTTTGACTCACAACTCTACTTCTGGTTTTCTGGTGGTTAATTGGAAATGTGGGTCTCAGGGAAATTCCTGCCCTGGCTGGCTTTGATCCTCAAAGTCAGCCTCCTGAGTAGCTAGGATTATAGGTGTGAGCCACCAGCACTCAGCCTGTTTGTTATTTTTTGAAGACAATGTTCAAGTCTTTCGTGGGCAAATATGACAAGAAATATATGGAATTACATTTTTCTTCTCTTTTTCTTTATATCCCCTTTTTCTCTTTCTTCCTATCTCCTCTTTTCCTTTCTTCCTTTTATTTTTCCTTCCCTCTCTCCCTCCCTCCCTCCCTCCCTCCATACTTTCTTTCCTTCTTTCCTTCCTTCCTTGCTTCCTTGCTTCCTTCCTTCCTTCCTTCCTTCCTTCCTTCCTTCCTTCCTTCCTTTCTTTCGGGTCACTAGCTAGCAAAAGCTTGTCTTAAACTTATGATCCTCCTGCTTCAGCCTTCTAAGTCATGAGATTAGAAGTGTGGAAATCTTGTCTGATTTATTTTTAATTTTTGGAAAAATATATGGAAGAGAAAGATCTAGTTATTTGGAAAATAACCAAGATTTTTCAATGTTCTCTGAAGGGTGCGTGAGTAGGTACTTGCTTTCCTTATCTTTTCATTAATACCATAACTGTTTTTCTAATACACATTTCAGTACCTTACCACTAGAGAATATGAAAGCATACTCTTTGGGAATACAAGCACTTCCGTAGGTTATGCACTCATAATTCTGCCATGAGTGAAAATAGTGTTTATTATTCATATTTATGTGAAATACTCAAGATTTGCAAATATCAGATGAAAATTTCAAATTATGACATGAAATACAGCCATTTCATACAACATTTGACAACAATTGACAATAAATGAGCAGTGTCTAAGAATTTAGCCCTGGTCAGAGGTTACCTTGATGTTTTAGTAATTTTTATAAAAGCATTTAAATGGATAGACGCAAGAGAATTTTCATACTAGTTGTGAAAACGGCAGCTTTTGTTAAAAGGACCAAAGAATTGAGGAGAGAATAAATGGAAAGAGTAAAATATGCACAGATCTAATTGTGGGTATTTTCAAAGCAAGTAAAATCATTAGTCCTTTCCTTCCATTTCATTACTCAACCCAAATGCCATCAAACTGTTGAGTGGGAATTGCATACAGGAATGGAATTACCATGGCAACCAACTTAAAAAAAATTCCCCTGCTGAGAATTTAGCTCACTGGATAATACTTTGTTTTTACCTTTCTGGAAAATTAGGGGGAAGATAATTTGAGAAACTTGCATAAGCCATTTCTAAGTTCAAACTATACTTCAGTTCGTTTCTTGGGATAAAATACATTTATAGTTGTGGGTAACATTCAAAATAAAATACAGAAATTTGATGGTATTGATCATTCAGTTTGTTATCATCTCTAAAGTCTCTGATGTTTAAAACATACTCCCCTTGCTATTTGTTCATTTAATGTTTGTCTCAGTATTTTAGCATTAGGCACAATACAGTTAGTTTGATTCTGATACATCTTCCCACTATAGCCAATAAAACACTAGGAAAATATTAACAACAAAACTTTAAAACTATTGATGAGAAATCTAACATAGTTAGACAATGAATTCCACTCTAATTACTAAAAATGAAACAATAGGAAAAAATATATATACATATAATGTGTGCACTCATTTCAATTAACAGTTTATTTTGTGAGTTATGACTAGCTGACTTCGCTGATTTATCTTCAATTGATGTAAGGAAGGCAAAAAGGAAAAAAAGAACAAAAGAAGTAAAGAGAAAGAGAAGAAAAGAAAATGTAGTCAAGCTTGCCCTATCTGTTGATTTCTACATTACTCTCATCTTTTGGCAAGGTGTATTGATTAGAATCCTAAGAAACAAATTCAATGTGAGCATAGGTGGATCACACCTGTAATCCTATTATATAGGAGGGTAAGATCTGAGGACTGAAGTTCAAATCCAGCTCAGGCAGGAAAGTACATGATATTCCTATCTTCCAGTACTTCCAAAAGGCTGGAAGTGGAACTGTGGCTCAAGTGGTAGAGTGCTAACCTTGAGCATAAAAGCTCAGGGACATTGCTCTAGCCCTGACTTCAAGTTCCAGTACTAGCACCAAAAATAAAGACAGAAAAACTCACACACACACACACACACACACACACACACACACACACACACACACAGAGTTATATATTATATCCTTTGGAATACTTAATGTATTTTATTTTAAAGCTGCTGTACACAGGGGTTAGCATTATATGAGTAAAGTAATGAGTACATCTCTTGTTGAACATTGTTACCCACTTTTTGTTTTCTTCCATTATTTCCTCCTCCCCTCCTCCCCACCCCGCACACCAGAGTTGTACAGTTCATTTCCAACATAATGTCTTGTGAGTACCTTTGTTGCAATGGGTCATCCTTTGTCCTTGTTTCAGCATTCTGTTATTTCCCTTCCCTTTCCCAAATCAGATAAATGTATATACAAGATGCGGGGAACCAGAATCAAAGACAGTGATTGCTGGGGATAAGCCAATGAAAAAAAAGAAAATTAAGTAAAATAAGAATAAAGAAGCATAGGCAGTACATTGGATACAACAAGGTCAACAATAAAAAAAAAAAGACCCGTTGTTTCCATGTCTTGGAGTTCATTTCAATTAGCATCATTTTGTATGGTGATATGTGCATAACTTTTGAACTATTATGATTTTTTTGACAGGACTATCCTAGGCATATACCAATTATCACAAATGAGGAAAACCATAGAACCTATGTTTCTTTGGGTCTGGCTTATTACACACCATTTTTTCCAAGTCTTTCCATTTCCTTATGAAAGGGGCAGTGCCATTCTTTTTAATAGAAGCATAAAATTCCATTGTGTGTATATACCACATTTTCTTGATGCATTCATCGACTTAGCGGTATCTGGGTTGGTTCCATAACTTAGTTATGGTAAATAATGTTGTAATGAACAAAGCTGTGCTGGTAGCTTTAGTGTGGACTTGCTTGTGATCATTTGGGTAAATGCCCAGTAGTGGGATTGCTGGATCATAGGGGAGTTCTATGTTTAATCTTTTGAGGAACCTCCATACTGCTTTCCAGAGTGGTTGAACCAGCTTACATTCCCACCAACAGTGTAGAGGCATTCCCTTTTGGCAATATCCCTGCGAGCATCTGTTATTTGTTTTCTTGATAATGGCGATTCTAACTGGGGTGAGGTGGAATCTCAGTGTAGTTTTGATTTGCATTTCTTTTATGGCCAGCGATGTTGAACACTTCTTCATGTGCCTATTGTCTATTCTTATTTCCTCTTCAGAGAAGTCTCTTTAATTCTTCAGCCCACTGATTAATGAGGTGGTTGTTTGGGGATATGCTATTAGGGAATTTAATTTTTGAGCTCTAGTTATATTTTTATATGAGACTCTTGTCTATTGTATAGTTAGTGAAGATCTTCTTCCAATCTGTGGGCTTTCTATTATCTTGCTAGCTATGTCCTTTGCCATGCAGAAGCTCTGCAGTTTAATGGGATCCCATTTATCCAGCCTTTCTTTGATATACTGTGCTTCTGGATCTTTATTTAGAAAGTTTCAACCTGTGCTGAGGAGCCCTTGCATATCCCCTGTCCCTGTAATATTTTCAGTCTCTGGTTTCCTTGAGGTCTTTGATCCATTTGGAGTTGATTCTGGTGCAGGGAGACGTATAAGGATCTAACTTCAATTTTCTACATATGTATAGCCAATTCTTCCAGAACCATTTGTTCAAGCGGCTGTTTTTCTTCAATCTGATACTTTTGGATCCCTTTGATAAGGGATCCAAAGGTGGCCATAGGTCTGTGGGACAATGACTGGCCCTTCAATTCTATTCTATTGTTCCTCAGGCTGGTTTCTATACCACTACCAAGTTGATTTTATATTTTATAACTACAGCTTTATAATATAATTTGAGGTTTGGTATTGACAGTCCTCTAGCACTGTTCTTCCTGCTAAGGAGTAATTTTGCTATTCGGGGTGTTCTATTGTTTTGGATTGCTTCTATTTCATTAAAGGATGTTGTTGGGATATTGATAGGTATTAAATTGAATTTGTGAATAACTTTGGGCACTATTGCTATTTTCATAATGTTAATTTTTCCAATCCAGGAACATGGGAGCTTTTCCCACTTCCTTAAATCTGCTTTAATTTTCTTTTTAAGGTTTTTAAAGTTTTCATAATAGAGGTGCTTGACTTCTTTGGTTAAGTTGATTCCTAAGCATTTGTTTTTAGAAGCTATTACAAAAGGAGTTGCTTTAAAAAAAAAAAAGTCTCATCCTCACTCATATTATTGTTGGCATACAGAAAAGCTTCTGATTTTTGTGGGTTAATTTTATACCTCACTCCTTTGCCAGAGTTTTGGATCTGCTCAAGTAATTTGGGAAGAGGTCTATATGGTTCTTTGAGTACAGGATCACGTCACCTGCAAAGTGGAAGAGTTTTACCTCTTCTTTTCCTATTTGGATCCCTTTTAAGTTTGTCTCTTGCCTTATTGTTCTGGCTAGGAATTTCAATACAATATTAAAGAGGGGTAGAGAGCCATCCTGTCTAATTCCTGATTTGGGTGGAAATGTTTTTAACTTTTCAGCATTAAGTATAATATTGGCTGTAGGTTTGTAAAATATGGCCTTTATTATATTGAGGAATGTTCCATAAATTACTGTTTATCCAACGCTTGCATCACAAAGGGGTTTTGGATCTTGTCAAATGCTTTTTTGTATCTATTGAGATGATCATGTGGTTCTTGTCCTTGCTTCTATTGATGTGTTGAATTACATTATTTGATTTGCATATATTGAACCAGCTTTTCATCCCTTGAATGAATCCTATTGCTCATAGTGTATGGATTTTTTGAATAGATGTTGTAGTTAGTTGGCCAGAATTTTATTGAGAAGTTATGCATCAGTATTCATTAAGGAGATGGGTATATAGTACTCTTTCTTTAATGGATCCTTATCAGGTTTTGGGATGAGGGACTCATAGGATAAGTTTGGTAATGATCTTTCTATTTCAATTTCATTGAAGAGTTTGAGGAGTATTGGAGTGAGTTCTCCTTTGAAAGCTTCATAGAATTCAGCTGTCAATCCATCTGGTCCTGGGTGGGAGGTCTTTTATTGGCACTTCTATTTCAATAATTGTTATGGGTCTGTTTGGTTGGTTTAGATCTTCTTGGTTCACTTCGGGTATATCAATATTTGCTAGAAATTCTTCTGTATTGTCAAATTTGCTAACATAAAGGTTAGAAAAGTATTCCATTATAATGATTTGTATCTTGCTTGTTTCAGCTGTGATATTCCCACACTCATCTCTGATTTTGAGTGTATTCTCTCTCTCTCTCTATCTCTCTCTCTCTCTGTCTTGCTCACTCACTCGCTTGTCAGATTTGCTAGAGGCCTGTAAATTTTGTTAATTTTTTCAAAGAACCAACTTTGTTTTATTGATCCTTGCTATTTTTTTGGTCTTTAATTAATCTAATTCTGAATTAATTTTGATTATTTGTTTCCATCTACTGGATTGGGGTTTGTTTTCATCTACTGGATTGGGGTTTGTTTTGTTGCTTTCTTTCAAAGAGCTTCAGATGCATAATTAAATTGTTGGTTTGAAATTTCTTCAATTTGTTGATGTAGGAGCTCAGAGCTATAAATTTTCCTCTGAGAACTTCCTTTGGTGTATCCCAGAGGAGTTGGTAATTTCTATGTTTATTTTTATTAAATATCATGAACATTTGCCTTTCTTTTCTAATCTTTTCCATGATCCACTGATGATCCAACATGTGTTTCTTAGACTCCATGTGTTACAGAATTTTCTTTGGTGGCTTTTGGTCTGAGAGAAGGCAGGGAATAATTTCAATGTTTCGGGACTTGGACAGATTTGTTTTGTGGCCTAATATTTGGTCTATTTTGGAGAATGTCCCATGTGCTGCTGAGAAGAACCAGTATTCCGATACTGCTGGGTGAAATATTCTGTAGATGTCTGTTAAGTGTATTTGGTCTATGTGGTTGTTTAGACCTAAGGATTCTCTGTAGGGATTTTGCTGGGTTGATCTATCCAGCAGGGAACATGGTATATTAAAGTTACCAGCAATCAATATCTTTGGACCTATGTGTGATTTTAGGGAAAGAAGTGTTCATTGGATAAGTTTGGGTGTGCCAGTATTTGGAGTATAGATATTTAGAAATTTTAAATTCTCCTGTAGGAGAGAGCCCTTTATTCATATGTAATGTCCTTCTTTATCTCTTCTGATTAATTTTAATTTGAAGTCTATTTTATCTGATAGTAGGATTGCTACTCCTGCCTATTTATGGGAGCTTTTTGCTTGGTAGATTTTATAATTGGAATATTTCATAAATGACAAATAAAGTTAGAATATAGTCATCTGAACAGCACACACAAACTTACTTTGGAGTTCTTACATATTTAAGACTAAGAAAAATTTATATTTGTCAATGTATCCTATGTAATTCACATGATTTCTACAAAATTTAAGATTAGCCTTGTACATGTAATTGAAAACAAATCACCCTGAATAAAAGGAAGTACTTTCTTTCACTTTTTTATTTCTAATTAGAGAAGATTTCTTTGTTCAATTTGTATGTCAGAAGTTACTGTTAGTTTATTCCTCATAAAAGCTATGCTTTTATTAAACACTAATATACAGTATTGCAAACTATTTAACTTCATGAAGTACATAATCCATTGTCATTTTTGATCATATATGTAAACATAATTCCAGGAAAAGCAAACCATTTTGGAAGAATAACTAATGACTAATTTATTTTCAGCTGGATGAACTTGTGAATCTTACAGATAGTTCATATTTAATTCTGCATATGCCAAGAGGAAAAAAAAGTGAAATCTCTGGTCACTTATAAAAGAGGAATAGGGGCTGGAAGAGTAGTTCAGTGTTAGAGTGCTTGCCTTGAATGCATGAAGACCTGGGTTTGATTCCTCAGCACCACATAATCAGAAAAAGCCAGAAGTGGCACTGCGGCTCAAGTGGTAGAGCATTAGCCTTGAGCTGGAGCTGAGGGACAGCGCCCAAGCCCAGAGTTCAAGCCCCACAACTGACAAAAAAAAGGAATAATGAAACAAATCAGATATTTGACCTAATTTTAACTAAATGTTAATACAAAATATAAAATAAAATAATTATGTAAAAGTTGACATTGGTTGACAATTTTTAAATATGTTATGGTCCTCAACTTGAGGTGAAAAACAAGTTTAAACAACATAATGTAAAAGAAGTTATGAAATGATTAGTATTTATTTGGCAAGCTTAGATTCTTCCCAAGAAGAACCACATTAATGACTAGGTGTGGTGGCCCAGGCTTGTAATCCTAGTCAGATGGGGTGTAAGCAGAAATCTAAGTCTAAGGCTGTATCCTGTATAAAAGATTGAGAGTTGGTTTCCATCAATTGCTAGGCACTTCATATCTCATATCGCAGTTATATGAAGTTCATGACCATGAACAGTAGGTGATATATGCCCCTATCATCTCCAGAGAAAAAGAGCAGCATAGGTAGAAGAATAGATATCCCAGCCTGCCTGGACAGCAAATGAGACCAAATTTTGAAAACAAATAAAATGAGTCTGGAGTCATGGCACAAAGGATGGAGTACTTGTGGAGCAAAGGCTATATATAGATTACAATCACTGCAATTCAAACAAAGAAACTAGATTGATCCATGGTTCAAAATACAAATTTGTGCTCTCACACACAAATTATGTCACACATTAAGAGTAAAATATTCACATAAGGGTAAATTTTAGAATTATGGCTAAAATTAAATAGGTATTTTAAAAAATAATGGAACTTCACTTAGGTGTTTGCTGGTAATTTCATTATGTAAATAGACCTTTTAACCTAGTTGACAAGTCATTTGGAAAGCACATAACCTTGTTATGGAAATCTGATATGTAAATATATTGATTTATTATGCTTATCTATTTATAAACTTACTCAGAAATAGGCTTATGGTAATTCAAAATTACCTAGCTTTGGCTCAGGTTGTAGTTTAATTTTCTAAATTATTTTTAATTCAAGTTCCAGTCATGAAATTTAGTGTTTGCTTAATAACTGTTTAGTCTAGACTTAAGAGAACCAACTACTTTTACAGTTATGAATCCTGTCATTTTAAAATATTAATTCTGATTTATTCTGCTCTCTGAAGCACTTGAAATACTGTTTTTATTCAATCATTTATTCATTCAAAAATCTTTCCTACGTGTATACTAGATTAAACCTCCATATTTCTTTTGTGAGTGATCAAAGAGTTGGTAATCCTTACCTTCAAGGAATTTATTTAAATCTATAAGTATAGTGGGGATGGAAGAATCTTGCTGAATTCGAATGAGCTCAATTTTTTAAATAATGTGCAATTTGTCCTATGATCTGATTAGTAATTACTGGAAAGGGAATGGAATATATTTAAATTTTGTAAGTATTCCAAGTATTGTAATAACTGAAGGCTCTGAAAACTTGTCGGTTAGATATTTAAACTAAAGACTTCAGCTATGAGTGCATAAACCTTCAAATATAAGTCATGGTTGAGAGCATAGGTGATTTTTTTCAGGCCAGAGGTATGTGATTTGAATGAGTCCCATATAACTTTCCATCAGGATTACATAACATGAGCGAAGTCCAAAATAGTCAAGTGCAGTCTGGGATTTGAGTTTTCTTGTGTCTAAAGTAATGCTTGTAAGAGTGAGGGGCATTAGAATTGATGATAAAGGGAGCATAGTGAAAAATATTTCATATAACAGGGCAAAATCTACCTCAAGTGATGAAAAACTAAGAGAATAGTTAATTTGATAACAAAGCAATAGTCATCCCCCTGCCCCTTTCAAGAGCCATATGGAAAACAGAAGACTGATAAATAACATGTGCTGGAGTTTGTTCTCTTCAATGTGTAGGCTTTCTTTAAATTACAGAATGATGCAAATCTGGGCAGATTTGATTACCACAGACAGTGTAATATGCAGGATCTGAAGATGTTGTGCTGAGCTATTATTCATGAGGGTTTTTCTTCCAAAGAATACTTGAGTACTTCATCAAATGGAAAGAGAATGCCATAAGCACATAAGGTCACCATTAGGGAAAGAGTCTATTGGCATATTTGAAGTATTTTTTTATTTTGCTTGACAAAGACAAAATATGTAATGCTGTGATAAGAGAAAGGAAATCTGATTGTTTGTCTCAGAACTTATATGTTCATTGCTTGACTTAGAAGCCATTCCTTGAGCTCATTTGAGATCTGAAGTAGGAATAAATGTCACTCATGCTGAAACGTGCATACATTTTCTAAGGAAAATTCTCATGGATTTAATGATTTCAAATGTAAAACATTCTCATTTAGTGAGACTGATATGGGAGGGAGTTCAATAGCAAAGAGGAAGATGCTCACTTTCCTTTATGAAATCCAACTGAAAATGTTCAGACAAAATCTAAAAAATAAATAGGAAATGTTTATTTTCTCTTAATAGAAATCAGAAATTGCAGCCTATACTTGTTTCAATGATCTGTATTTGGTGTGTTTATTTACACACTCCCTGCTTATTCTTTTGTAAGATTGTTGTTACTCTGACAGCTGATTTTTCTGACATACAGGGTAATGAAAAGCCACCAAAATTTCTTAAAAATGTAACTGTATTAGGACATCACTAGGATATAATAATAGGCTACTACTAGGATATATTATTACTAGTACTTATGTTAGGATATATTAGTAATAGTACTTATTAGCTATATTCATACTGTGGAGTTGGCATTTCATTTATTATATTTGTTAATATTCCTTATTGAATTATGTTATTATTGCTTCAATAAACACTAAGTTTTATCACTCAGATAAAATTTTTATCATTCAGATAAAACTGAATAATGTATCCATTAAATAGAATATGAATAATATGAAGCAAATAAATAATTTTGCCATAAATATCTAAGGTCTTAGTTTAAAATATTCTTAGTAAGTTAAATAAATAAAATATTTGGACCTTTTGAGAAAAAAGAGCAAAACAATAAAATTGGATAGAAGTTTAAGCAATGACATTTGAATTATGCATAGAGTTATACATTCCAGAAGGGACTAAATTACCAACAAATACATCTTAAATACCTTTTAAATTGAATTTCAAGTCATCTGAAGATTTTCTTTGCTTTAACCATAAACTAATATTTGCAGAAGAAAAAAAAGCTGAGATTGATTAGTACTAGGTTTCAAACAACATGTGAAATACGTTTATATCTATAAAATACAAGCCTAATCTTATTTGCTAATGACCACAAATGACATATAATCAATGCACAATGAATCAACTAAACAGATAATTAGCTTTGTGGTTTGAGGTATAGAAGAAAAACAGATTCTTAAAGCTCTTAATTGTCTTTCCAAATTATATATCCCGCTTAGCATGTAGTCTTCTGGATGGCAACTGGGATCCAGAGATTGTTATTTGAGCAGAATAAAAAAAGACAAAAAGAGGGGCAGGTGGAGGGTTAGAGATGGGAAGGGATGGGAAGGGGTAACAAAGGAGGAGGCAGCAATGTTTGAAAGGAAATGTACTCATTACCTTGCTCATGTAATTGAAAACCCTCTGTAAGGTATTTTCACACAAAAAGACAAAAGCAAAGCAAAACAAAACAAACAAAAAGCTGGCACACTTGAGATCTGTCCTTAGCCACATAGAAGATTCCACGGAAGCTCTTCCAAGAACCTCGACCCAGCCGTCCTCTCAAATGTCCCACTAAGAGAATTCCAAGCCTGGACCAGTGATCCATTGTCTTCATCGTCCTCTCCGAATTCTCACAAAGCATGGTGGCTCTACTTCGTTGCTTTGTTCTTCTCAGTAACAAGCTCTCTAGCCCTGGACCTCCCAGCAAACAAAAATGCTGACCCAGAATGGCAGAGATGGACATGCCTTATGCCAGAGGGGAAGAAAGCTAGCAAATTGGAGATCATCTCCAATTAAAGAAAGGCCATTCCGATGTACCTGCAGATTCCGTTTAAATAATGATGGGGAGGCTTCAGAAAACGCAAGATTAGGGAGCTGATAAGGGCAAAAATCCTAGAGAGTGATGGACACCAGACAATCACAATCTGTAGTCAATGCTCCTGGATGCTACAAGACACGGTATCCTGTGATTCATTTTTCAAGATTTTTGTGGTGTTTTCCTTTTTTAAAAAAATTCATTGTCACTATAATTGTGATAGACAGAAGGGTTACAGTTACAGAAGTCAGGAGAAGAGTAAATTTGGGGAGGGACCATGTCATCCATTCCCTCCCTATTTCTCAGTTTCCCCTCACCCCATCCCCACCCACAAATTTTTGTTTGTAATTTGGTCCTGTGAATGAATTTCTTCCTACCTCAGTGCTAGAAAATTGTTTGTTAAAGTCTGGGAGAGGTGCAATAGTCATTTGAAGACATGTAACCCATATTGGATTGTTTATGTGTTGGGTAATAATTAGGAAAGAGATGACTAACTCATTGATAATAGAGATTTTGATGTTAGTGTATGAGTCAGTAGTAAACAAATTTTCATATAAGGGGGGTGAAGAAGCTCCTATTTTTGAGAAGCTCTAGTTGAAAATAGAATTTGAAGTTGAGGACAAACAAGAGCAAGAAACAATAATTCAGCCATGAGTGGTGACACATTTCTGTAATCCCCATACTCAGAAAGCCTGAGGTAGGAGGATCATGAGTTCTAGGCTAGCTTTGGCTACAGAGTGAAAGATAACCTCAAATCAAACATGGGGGGGGGGAGGGAGGGGATAAGGAGAGAGAATGAAAACAGGAGCAAGGAAGAACTAAATGGATTGTATGGAGTTTATAATCCATTGTAATGCTCTTGAATGGATATAAGCATTTTAACTAACTGATAAACCTAATTTTAACTGATAGACCTAATTTTTAATTAAAATATTACAATATATTTTGATAGTAGAAAGCAAAAAATTAGCCATTGTTGCTAGATAATATTATAAACCCATGTTGTTTCTTTAATCTCACACTCAAGTTTGGTCATGTGTTCATCTGATTATAATCATGCCTTTAAAGCACAAATCCACAAGAGGAAAAATAAAATGTTGTTACTTGTGTGGTATGTCAAAAATCAAATGCTAATTAATTGCTGAAGCAGGAAAAAAGACAAATCGTGAGGGAGAATTATAGAAAGGGTGACAAATTTAAATATGTTGTGCACATAAATCTACAGGTTGGGTTTAAATTACTTTGTATGACTATTTAAAGGATAATGAAAAAATTATAAAGATAAAAAGTTCAAAGTTAAAAAACTTCATCATGCTTCTCTTGATAAAAGATTAATTTTATAATCTTTATTTCTTTGAAAATCACTTACCAGACACTAAGCCATTTCTTACTAATAATGCAGATGACATTAATTGCTCTACCTATGTTAAACAACTCTATGTTACAGATGATGAAAATGAAATCTAGGAAAGATTGTCAATTACTCAAAATTCAGGAGAATTTACGTTTTGTAAGAGGAATGTGAATGAAATGAATGAATGTGCATATTTACGATTGTCTTTTAACATTAGGAGGGTCTAGTGTATAGCTTAATTGATGGAGTTTGGAAGAGTGATGTCTAGACACAGGTTGAGTTTGTACTTTGCTTTTCCCTACTCTTCTTTCCCCTCCTTCTGTTCTGCTCCCTTCTACTCCTTCTGTTCCCCTCCCCATCGTCTGTTCCTCTCCTCTATCCTTCATTGACTTCCTTCGCCTTCCTTCCCATGCCCTCCATTTCCCTTTCTTTCTTTTATGAGTGTCCTGTAAGTATTCTAGAATTTTTTGAATTTTTAAAAATCATTATAAGTTTTCCTTATATATTTTAAACAGATGAAAATAGGTCACTTTAGAACAAAGCACAGGAAAATCTTTGGAGAGCCATACATCAAAGTTTTGAGGAAGAGGAGCCTAGAACAGTTATTCTGAATAAAAGGTAACATCGGAAAACACATATTAAAACTTTCCTTGAAAACAAACAGCAACAACAATAAATACAGACATTTGAAGGAGGCAAAAATCTAGATTACATTAATATTTGAGTACTTGACCACACCTATTTTCTTGTAGTAGTGCTTGGCATGTGGCAAACTATCTATCTTCTCCAATGTTTTATTATTATATTTACTCCTGAATATTCAGTTTTAAATATCTACATCTCTATTTATAATGCTTTTTTTAAGCTGAAGAGCTAGGTATTGTCACTCGTATTTGTAATCTAAGAAACAGTGAAAGTAAAGGTCAAGAAGATCATATTTTGAGACCAGAACCAACACAAAGTTAGCAAGATCTACACCTCAATAAACAGGACAGGCTTGGTGATTCACATATGTAATTGCAGCTGTGTTGGAGGAAAAGCAAATATCATCAAAGCCCATTTGGAAAATAAAGAAAAAGTGAAATCAGCTAGAAAGAATGGGAATAAATTCAGGACTCTAAATCCAAACCCTAGTAGACCCAAAGACAAACAAGCAAAAGTAAAGTGGTGCAATGATTACAGTGAATATTTTCTACATATTATATAACATCAATATAGTATCCTTATTTTACCCATTAGATTCTCTACTGTCTATTGCAATAAATTATAAATATATATAAATATAATGTTTTCAAATACATGAAAAAATGTGTCCAAGCTTAAAATTGCAATCATACTTTTACCACTTAAGCGTTTTGTACCTTGAAGAAATAAATTAGTAAATAAGTAAATTCTTGAAATCTTAGTTCCTGTTTCATGAGCCTATTGAGAAAATTATTAGATTAATTTCACAAAATCATGATTCCTTTATGTGTTAATTTTCTCTTTACCATAATCACTTTCACAATAGGCATCACTCAAGGCTAAGAAGACACAATAGAGAAATACAGACAGTGAACTGTTCCTTGTTGCTTTCATTCCAGTATGGAGAAGGCAGGCAAAATTCAGTAAGAGTAAATAAGAAAACAAAAATAATTATTAGGATGGTAATGAGGCTAAGAAGAAAATAACACCATGTTTTCTGATGAGGAGTGATTGAGAAGTCACAGGAGGCATCTCTAGGAAGGTGGTGTTTGAGCTGGAACAGGAAGGATGAATAAATGAAACCAGGGAGAAGAGTGGAAAGAGCCAATACTTAGCATATGGGGAGAAAGTGGAATATTTGAACATCACTGAAGAGATCATTATTGCTGACATGAAGGGAGTCATCCAGGAGCCATAGATGCAGAAGAAGGATAGAATGTAGAGGATGGCTGTGTACAGTTTAATATCTCTTCCAAAGTAGGAGTCAATTAAAAATTTAACAAGAACAGTGGGAGATGAAAGAGTAGACTAAAAATAAATTAACAGTAGCTGAAGACAATTTTAACCATGAGAAAAATTTTAAAAACTATTTTAAAATACAATTTTATTATAATTAAAGTGTTATACAGAGGGGTTACTACACTATTTCATAAATTGGGTAATGAATATACTTCCTGTTTTAGACAGAAATGCCACCCATTTCTTTGCACTCCCTTGGGTTCCCCCTTACCTCCCTCCCTGTCCACAGGTTACATAGTTCATTTTCCACATAGCATATACTGAATAGCATGAATGCACTTGTTCACTCTTTCTCTCCATTTTCCACACCCTCCCTTTACCCTAACAAAAGATGTGAAGTATTCGAGTGAATTTGATGAATTTGGATGCCATCCCTGTACAGGGGTTATGCTAATGTTCCCTGTATCCTTCCAGCTTTAGTAAATGTGCTGCCAAACACCTAAAAGTATTTAAAAGTGAAAATGTAATTTAATAAAAACAATAAATTATAGCATTAAATGTATGCATTTGAAAAGAAGATAAAAACCAACAATCTAAAATTTTCAATTTAGGAAGTAAGATGAAGAAAAACAGATTAAATCCCAGTTAAGTGGAAGACTATGCATAATAATTCTTAGAGCAGAAATCAATAGAATTGAAAGTAGGAAATGAGCAAATCAACACAACTAAATACTGGGTACTTAGGAAATCAGTAAAATTGATAAGCCAAACCGGGGAGGGGGGGGTGGAAGAGAAAGAGAAAAAGAGAGAAAGGAATAAAATTTAAATGACTAATATCAGAAATGAAAGAGGAGACAATTCTACAGATCCAACAGACACTAAGAAAATAAAATAACACTATGAACAACTCATGCTCACAAATATTTTAACCAAGAAGATGGGGATCAAATATTTGAAAGATATAAATTGCTAAGAAGTAAACAAGAAGGAATAGAAACTATGAATAGCCTGGTATCCATGGAAAATGGAATCAACACTAAAAAATTTACAAAACAAAAGGTGATCCATTCTTTATACTCTTACATATTATATTAAATTCTCATATATTTTTGAAAACCTGAAAAAGTAGATGTTAATGATGTGTCAGTTCCGGCTGACCCATTTTAACAGGCTTAATACTATTATGCAGAATGGGGATTATTGGCAAGTTTGTGTATTTATATGGACAGAGTGTTTACATGGAAACACAGTATTTTTTTCAGAGTATGTACACATCTAAAGGCCTGTTGGTTATTGTGAGTGGAGAGTTTTGCTGAAAAGACAGAAAAACAGCAGGACTGATAAGGATTCTGATACTCAACAATGGTATAACAGCAATAGATACAAAGGAAAATAAAATTTATCTCTCTCATAGCTAGAACCAATTGGAATGGATAAGTAACAACAAAAATGACTGAGTTTCTTTAGTTTAAGAACTAGTTATATTTTGGTATCATTTACTAAGGAGAAGAAACACATTGGAAGAATATGTTTTATCAATCTATTTTTTGGTAATAGAATTGAAGACTTGAACATACTGTATTTATACTATTATAATGTTACATTTCAAAAAGAAGCTCGATATCACACCTGGAACATTCCAAGAACCCTGACATGGGTCTGAGAGTCAGTAAAAATAGCTAAAAGGCAAAATTATGAAAGGAGAGAAGACTGACTGAGGAATGTGATGAGATAAAAGTAATTAGGCTTGGAATCTGAGAAATTCCAAAATTGAAACGTCAAATAAACAAAAATAGAATTAAAAAAGAAATAGAGAAATAAGAACAAATAAGTGAAAGAATAAAGTTATAGTACCTAGAGAACATGGCAGGATATTCTGCATTAATTGCATTGCAGTTACATATTACTGTAGCTTGGCTGCCTGTGTTATAATTTACGGTACATTGGGGAAAATCTTTTTTTTTTTTTTTACTAGATGGTATTCATCTTCTCAATGATTCTCTTTCCTTGTGTTGTATCATGTAGTTTCTGCTTCTTTGTTGACTACATAACTGTTTTATTCTGAGTTTCACCCCAAAGAAGATATATTTATTATGCTCTTCTTGGTTCTTTCTTCTTTGCTGATGGCTCTGTCTCTTTTATATTTTCTATGGCCTGTTTATCCCGAAAAGAGAGGTAAAGTCATATTGTAGATCTGGCCAACCATTTCTCTGGATCAGTGAATAATTTTCTGTACACGAGAATTTATATTTGCATTCACATTACCAAAGTAAGTTATTCATTTTAAGAATGAAAATCCCAGCTTCTCGGAGGTATTCCAAAAGAAGGAAACTCCAATATCAATTTTAATTATAATAAAATGAAAATTACTTCAAATAATATTTTCTATTTTCCTCATGATGATACACTCTGATGTAACAATCTTGAAAAAGCAATTTGGTATGTTGTCAAAGCCAAGGCCATGAATGCTGATTACATTCTTTGGGTGAATAGGCAATTAATTTATATCTACTCCCTCATCCACAATATTTGGGTTGCTTTTGCTAGGAGAGACTTGAAGAAGGCAGGATTAAGACTGAATTTTGAAAAATAAACAAATTATTGATATTATCTCTTGTCTTGCAAAGTGGATATTTACCCTAATAAGAGCTATATCTGTCCTGTAGGTGCACATTGTCTTATATATGTGTCCTGTTTGCTCTATGATTGACTGTCTGCCCTGTACTATTTTGGTTTTGTTTACAATGTCTAATCATTCATGAAAAGATGCATTGATACTGTGAAAGGCTTACTATCTGGCGCACTTTATCACACTGGTACCAAGTGAACTTGTTCCATCTAGGCGTACAGATTTGTTTTCTCTGGCAAATTCAATAATTAAAAGGCAGTCAGGAGTTTAGAATAGACAGAGGACGTTTATTTGGAAGTAAATGAAAAGCAAGGAAAGGAAAGTAGCACAATAAACTCTCCATGGAAAGGGCCTCCAAAGATTGGAGTTCACTCAAGGAGCAGTTACTATAGTATGGTGATTCCTTCTATACTTCCTTCCCAGGGCTTTGTAGTGACTGCTTAATGGCTTTATATGTACCACCTCAGCTTTTTTCATTGCTTGAGTGGGAACCCAGGACATTATGGAACAACAAAGCACCCTGACAGGCTGCCACATCTTGTCTGCTGTGTGTCAGGTCTGCCAATCTCCCTAACAGAGTAGGCCTAACCCCTCCTCAGAGCAATAGGTATTAGGGAGTTATTAAACAAAAATTCTCAGAAATGACCAATATTAGTCCATAAGATTAACAAATTTCATGACTGTGAGCTGGAGCTTTCATATCCTTGAAAACAATATATTTAGTTCAAAATGATGGAATGTAGGAATATTTGCCCACTTGTAAATTGAATGTTTGTATATTTTTGAGACAGCTTCCACAGAATTGTTTCAGAATTGTTTTACTAATGAAAACAAAATCACATTTAGATTTGGTTCAACACATTTGGTTAACTGTATTAACAATGCCACTGTGGTAATTAAGCTAAAATCATGTTTGCTTTGCCATATTTATACACAATTTTATGGACTTTGAGATATAAACATATTCATTAGAAAAAAAACAAGAGAGAAAAAGAGAACAATTCTCTAAAATAGCAAGTTTTTAAATTTTTTAAATTTTTATTGTGTAAATACTGTACAGAGGGGTTACAATTACATGGGCAAGGTAATGAGTACATGTTTTATCAAGCATTGTTGCTTCCTGCTCATTTTTCTTGTACTTCTCATTGTTGCATTGGGTCCACCAGTATCCCTATTTAAACAATTTGTTTTTCCCCTTCCCCGTCACAAATTATACCAACATCAAATACAGTGAAAACAGGGATTATACCATGGGAGAGGGACATACAAAGCAACAAAGAAATCATCTTATAAATATGTTAGAAGCAATCATAAGAAAAAAAAATTTGAGTCCTTACCTTGGGGTTCATTTTGCCTAACATCAACTAATCTGACCGTTTCTGCTTGTCTCAGACATATACTAGTAATTTCAAATAAGGGAAACCATGGGACCTATGTTTCTTTGGGCCTGGCTTACTTCACTTAATATAATTTTTTCCAAGTTTTTCCATTTTCTAACAAATGAAATAGCAAGTTTATGATGTAGCATCATATGATGTGAAAATGAATACATTCATGTGCCATAGAGCCCCTGGAGCCTAACATTTTTATCTACAAAACTCTCAAAACTTGGTTTTTACTTGGCCATCAGAATATTTTTTGTGTTGAGGCAAAGGGGTAATAGCAGTTATAAACAGAGGACATTTACCCTGAAAATAAACCAACCCCTTCAGCCAACTCACACATTTCAAAGAGCCAAATGCTTGTTGTTTGGGCCATACAAACCTTGACAGATTAAGTCTGCTTGCCTGTCAGAAACCAACCTGAAATGTCAGCTATATGCCTTGCATTATGGACTACATGGATATTCAAGCCAGTTAATAAAATAACAGATATGCTAATTCCTACACAAAAACTGGCACTGTTCATTCATCCCCTAAATTAAACCACTTTAATTGTTAAGAATGTATTTACATGTCTTCTGCAAAAGCTTTGCTGAGTGGAAGATCATTTTCTAATGGCTCTAGCATATGACAATGTTAAAAACAATATGCTGGAACCCGACTTGCAGAAAAGTGAAGAGTGACAGATCATTGCATACATACATAATTTTAATTTTAAAAGACTTACTAATTAGATAAGAATATAATGAAGGGTACCTGACTGACATAAACCCACAGACTATCTGTCACTTCTGTTCAAACAGAAATTCTACCAGCCAAGTGATCATTTCCATTTAGAGTCCCTCAGAGTAAATAAACAAGTAGCCTTTTATGAAAAATGTCTATGTCCAATTAGGAGCAGTACTGCGGTACTAGTACTGGTACTGGGTTTCTAGGCTGGCTTGTCCCAACAAAATTTAAACAGCCAAGAGATGTGAGTCTATGTACATAGGAATTTCCTGTTAGTAAAAGTCAGACTAAAAGCACAGGTGTAAGAAATAGTTGATAAGAATCTTTACAACATAGTACAAAACTACAAGGGATTTCTAAATGAAGGGAAAAATATAAATAAACCTTTTCTGACTGTAGCATGCAGTGATTATAGAAAGGAGATGACCACCTATGGAGATAAGAAGCTATTTCCTTGATAGTAAAAAAAAAAAAAAAAGAAAGAAAGAAAAGTCAGTGTGGAGACTACACTTGCAATGCCTGGTTTTGTTTATTTTCTAAACTAATATATATATATATATATATATGTATACATATACATATATACATATGTGATATATATGTATATACACATGTATATATACATATATACATATATGTATATACATATATACATACTTATGTATATATGTATATACATATACATATATATATAGGCTTCTGTGCTTGGAGGCAGTGAGCTCACGCTCAATATCTGTACTTTTTCCGTAATAATTTAATCCAGCAGTCTTCAACCAATAGATAGGTCATGTGACAGATCATTCTTTCTGATGGAATGATTCTGTGAAGAAAAATCTGAGCTGTTGTTTTATCCTGAATCAAATAAACTTTTTACATGGTTTTTGGGGGGTGGAGGTGAAGCATGAAAACCATTTGCAGAGTCTTAAGCCTTAGTTTACATGTTCAGTAACAGCTGGGTAGTAATGACCAGGCCTGTTTTAAAAGGGAAATTTAGTTTTGGTGAAAGTTGACAAAGACTACTGCTGTATGGTTCTTTGTCCATGGCTCATTTCAACCATTTTTACTCTACTTTACTTGTCTAAGAGAAGGAGTTCTTTCTTTGTCAATGAAGACATGTTCTGGCCCATAATATCACCTTTCTCTCCAGGGTAGTTGATGACTTTTAGAGAATGATAGCTTCATCAAACTTTCTCAAATTGTATGTTTTTTCCCCCTTGCTTTTAAGAGCAGGCCATCCTGACTAAGTTCTAATTGAGAGTGAAGTTCTATGTTACTTTGCTGTAGCTGATGTAGTGGATATTATATCCTTTTAGAGTTAGACATCTATCCTTACTTTTTTTTCTTTCCATAACAGGTAGATGCCTTGTTTTTGGAAATAAAGGCATATACGTAGGAAAGGGTATGAGAAGGGATTCAGAGCTAGTGGTAGTGTGATTTAATAAAAATGTGTGTGTGTGTGTGTGTGTGTGTGTGTGTGTGTGTGTGAACATTTGTTTTCCTAAGTGATAGAAAATTTTTGTTAGGCTATTTGGATGTTTGTTAGGATATTTGAACCTTAGAATTCTAATTGATTGTTTTTGTTTTCTAAGCTGACTGGTGGCTGGGGTTCCTATTCTGAATGTGTGCTGGTTGGCAGGAAAGGGAAGGCATGATTAGAAGATGTAACCTCCTGGTTCTATCCTGAACTTCCAGAGAGGGGCTAGGGAAAGTCATCAGTGAAGAATAATTGAAGTCATTCTGAAGTAAGGATGTTTCCATACCAGCGCAAAGGCTCGTATGCCTGCAGAAGTTACAGAAGGTCTATCCACCATTTCTTTCTTGAGACCTAAATCCATCTGCCATTTTAGCTGTTGCTGAGTTATTTTATTCTCCTGGCTTATTACTAAATTTGATTCTTGAATTCTGTGACCTGTTTTAGCAAGTTATTGACTCTGTGGAAGGGTTCATGGGAACCCCGGGATCTGTAGATAGTAGGTCAGAAGTAAGGGGAAGATGATGAGGCTCTCACTTGACATCTGAAATGAGGCTTCTGAAATTTGAGACTGCCTTTTAGCCTGTGAAATTGAATGTTAACTACAGATAAAGAGTGTCAGAATTGAATTAAGTTGTAGGACAACCAGTTAGTGTTTGGAGAATTGATTTACATGAAGGGGGAAAAAACACCTCTCGTACAGGGCTATACATCATAACATAATTGATGTGAAGCTACTTTAATTTGCATGCTAACACTCCAGCATGTACAACAAAGAACTAAGTTGAATCTAGAAGAGAACTTCCAACACAGATAGTTGCACCTGGTTTTCTGCTACAAATCTCATGAAAAACAAAACAAAACAAAACATAAAAATAACCTTCCCAGCTTAGAGTCTATTTTCCTTTGGTAACAACATATGTAATAGCTCAAAACTAGTTAATTTAGAAGTTCCAAGTTGCATAGAAAAATCCCCAACCTTTAGAATTAGTCTTTAACTAGACCTTATCATAGAAATTCTTGAGACAAGAGACCATTGTTAACACATTGTTAATACATTTGTATGTATTTGTGTACTTAAGTCTTTGTCCAGCATGTAATGTCGAGGGTTTTGGTGAATGTTGTTGTTGTTGTTTTTACTTTAAGGGTCCAAGTCCCTCATATTAGTTTGAACCCTCAGGGATTTGAAATTACCTTTCAATTATCAGGCTCTCTGTTGTGACTCTACCATTGAGGACAAGTAGAATCTTATACCTCTTATATCCTCTTCCTAATTCAACTTCTCATTTGCCCATTTTTGTCCCCATTTTGCTTCTTTCTTTACTTTTTTTTTGTGTCTCTGAGGATTGCAAATTTTCTGATTCTGATTTCTGGAAGCCTTTCTTGCAATACAGAGGGGTTACAATTACACAAGCAAGATCATGAGTACATTTCTTATCAAGCATTGTTGCCTCCTCCTTTGTTTCCCCTTCTCACCCCTTCCCATCTCCACCTCCCATCCCCCTCCGACCAACCCCACCCAGGGCCAAAGTTGTAAAGTTCATTTTTCCACATAAGGACTTGTACATCTCATTGTTGCAATTGGTCCACCTGTATCCCTATTTAAACAATTTGTTTTTTCCCTTCCCCTCCACATATTATAACAACATCAAATAGAGTGAAAACGGGTTATATCGTGAAGGAGGGACATACAAAGCAACAAAGAAATCATCTTATAACTATGTTAGAAACAATCGCATGAAAGAAAAAAAACAAAACATTTGAGTCCTTACCTTGGGGTTCATTTCATCTAACATCAACTTATCTGACATTTTCTTGTCTCAGACATATACTAGTTATTGCAAATAAGGGAAACCATGGGACCTATGTTTCTTTGGGCTTGGCTTACTTCACTTAATATAATTTTTTCCAAGTCTTTCCATTTCCTAGCAAATGGGGCAATGTCATTCTTTCTGATGGAGGCATAGAATTCCATTGTGTATATATACCACAATTTCTTGATCCATTCATCTACTGAGGGGCATCTGGGTTGGTTCCATATCTTGGCTATGGTAAATAATGCTGCAATAAACATAGTTGTGCTGGTAGCTTTAGTATGGTCTTGTTTGTGATCATTTGGGTAAATGCCCAAAAGTGGGATCGCTAGATCATAGGGGAACTCTATATCAGGTCTTTTGAGGAACTTCCACACTACTTTCCAAAGTGGTTGAGCAAGTTTACATTCCCACCAACAGTGCAGTAGTGTTCCCTTCTGGCAACATCCCCTCCAGCATCTGTTGTTATTAGAGTTCTTGATTATAGCCATTCTAACTGGGGTGAGGTGGAATCTCAATGTTGTTTTGTTTTACATTTCTTTTATGGATAGAGAGGTTGAGCATCTCTTCATGTGTCTATTGGCCATCCTTCTTTCCTCTTCAGAGAAGTTTCTCTTTAAGTCTTTAGCCCTCTTATTTATTGGGCAGTTGTTTCTTTGAGGATTTGTTGTTGGGATATTTATTTTTTTGATTTCCAAGGATATTTTAGATATGACACTCTTGTCTGTTGTATGGCTAGTGAAGATCTCCCAATCTGTAGACTTTCTATTGATCTTGCTAGCTATGTCCTTTGCCATGCAAAAGCTCTGCAATTTCATGCAATCCCATTTGTCCAACCTTTCTTTGATTTGCTGTGTTTCTGGGTCTCTATTAAGAAAATTTTGGCTTGTGCCAAGGAGACCTAGAGTTTCTCCTATTCTGTCCTGTAATGTTTTCAGGGTGTCTGCTTTGACTCTGAGGTCTTTGATCCATTTGGAGTTGATACTGGTGCAGGGTGATATATAAGGATCTATTTTTAGCATTCTACAAGTGATTAACCAATTTTACAGCACCATTTACAGAAGAGGCTGTCTTTCTTTCATTCTATTTTTTTTTTTAGCTCCTTTATTGAAGATTAGATGGCTATAGGTCTGCGAGTTCATTTCTTGGTTTTCAATTCTATTCCATTGGTCCTGAGGTCTATTCTTGTGCCAGTACCAAGCTGTTTTGATTACTACGGCTTTGTAATAGAGTTTGAAATTTGGTATTGATATTCCTCCAGCACTGTTCTTTGCCTTGAGAAACTTTTAACACGGTGACATTCTTTTAAAGAAAGGATGTTGGTCAGGACCACCAATGTATACCCTACGATTTCTCTAACTATAAATTTCATAATTTTTTTTAAAAAAACGGTGGATATGAGTCTCTTTCACAAGAAATCTTTGTAAGGTCCGCTCCTGGATGGTGAGCAGACTCTACTGTCCTTGCAGCAAAGTCTCCGCCCAGTTACCCTTGTTACCTAGACAACTGGCACACCTGGAAGAGGTCACATCTGCATCCCCTGAGGTCACATCTGAATTTGATGTGGCCACACCTTTCTCCACCCTTACCCTAGATAAGGCCTAGCACAGGCCCAGACGCCCTTTTTTCTTGCTCTTTTCTCTCTCTTTCCCAGCTCTCGATCTTTCCCAGCTCTCTCTTTTCCAGCTCTCTCTTCCCAGCTCTTTCCCAGGCCTTTCCCAGCCGCGTGGAGGGCCAACATGGCCTGGTCCCAGCAGGTCTACTGAATAAACCTACCCCTTACCTGAATACCACGTGCGTGGTGCTGTTCTTACTCGGCTACCTCTTTTTTAAATACCTAACAGTCTTTGGGTTTGTTATTCAACTGAGTCATCCTCTCAATCAATGACTGCATATTATTAAGGGTGTACTGCAGAAATAAAGAAAAGTAAAGGAATAACATTTTATGCTGACTTCTAAGTGAAAGGGTAGACTATGGACCTTATTATCACATATATAACAACAATGTTCAATTAAATTTTCTTATATAAAATATGTTTTAAGATGATCACTTGTTTCTACCCATAGATTTAGCTGATAATTTTTTTTTCTTTTGGTCGGAGGGCTTGAATTCAGGGCCTGGATACTGTCGCTAACTCAAGGCTAATACTGTACCATTCTGAGCTACAGCTCTACTTCTGGATTTCTGGTGTTTAATTGGAGATAAGAGTCTCACAAACTTTCCTCCCTTGGTTGGCTTTCAACCACAATCCTCAGATCTTAGCCTCCTCAGTAAGTAGGATTACAGACTGGTGTTCACCTAGTTGATGATTTTTTAATAATGGCATTTATATATTATTCAACTTTCTCTAGAACATTAAAAGTTGGATCTAATTAACAGCCAACTATAGTTTCTTGTTTTAATTTTAAATGGTCTCTTTCCCATAGTCTAATGCAAACTAAATCACTGAATTTCTTTACCAGTAATATTTAATTTTTAAACATCATTTGATGTATGGCTTATATACTACTTACTCTTATGACCTAGATGACAACTTCAATTGTACAGATATGATATTCAGTATAGAAAGAGAGCAATTAGTCACAAAATACTGCATAGTTATAAATTGTGGTCAAGTAATGTATGGTCATGTTGAGTCTCCTCTGTAAATCTTCCTGTTGAAGCCAGGTTCCCCTTCCTTTACATATCTATGTCCATGTAACAAACTTGCTCTCAAGTTAACAGCATAAATAGAAGCATGTATTATCTCATGGCTTCTATAATTCAGAATGGCTTTATCTACATACTCTACTTTTACTGAAGCTGTACTAAATCTATTGACCAGAACGTTAGCCATCATGATTCAAGGGTGGAAGACTGGTTTCTAAGCAACCTCATATATTTAGCTGGATTCAGTTCCTATGAGACATTGAACTGAGGGCTTCAGTTATATGCTGAAAATTGGACAGAGTATACCACAAACTTTTATATTTCTCTGTAGAGTAGCTGAAACTATGGTGGTGGCTGATTATATCAGACTGTGTGAATTATACAAGTTGAGAGGCATGCACATTCATATTTATTAATTCAAATCCTGTTATTCATTAAAAATCTCCTAAGTTTCAAGCTGAGAGATGAAAATTACAACCACAGAAAGAGATATGACCCATTTATTGCAGCAGAGGAAATACATTTAAGTTGGCATTTGTGTATAATAATAAAAAATAATTAAACAATGAAAATGGTTTACAAAGTTAGTCTTTGCATATCTAGCTTGGTAGTTATTTTCCATTTTAATCTCAGGATTCCAGTAAGTGAGTCAACCACTAAATATATAAACATTCATTGTTATTTTTACTGAGAACATAAATAAAAGTAAAATATATAATCATAGTTCTTCATGAAATTTGCTTAGGTTAGCTTTAAACATTTCAAGTAGGATAAAATCTATTTTTACCATGCCATTAAAACTATACCCTAGCTGGGCATTGGTGGCTCACACCTGTAATCCAAGCTACTCAGGAGACTGGGATCTAGGTTGTGGTTGGAAGCCAGCTAAGCCAATAAGACTCTTCTTATTTACAAAAAACCACTCAAAAACTGGAAGTGGTGCTGTGGTTTAAGTGGTAGCTAGCTCAGGAACAGTGCCCAGGCCCTGAGTGTATAAAAAATGGAAGAAATATCAATCAATGGATGAATGGAAAAGTTGTATCATGAGTACATAATAGAATATCATTCAGCCTCATAGTCCACATGCTATAAATTGCAATGCAAATGAACCCCCAACCTTTACTCTGTTTCAAATTAGCCATATACCAACTCTGATATTATATAATTTTTCTATCATATTGCATAATTCCACTTATATAAAGTATTCAAAATAGCATCTTAGTATCTGGGGATGGTAGAAGGACTGAATAGCCTATAAATAAGTTTATTTACTACAGTTCTGAATAGTGCAAAGTCCAAGATGAAGGTACTAGCACATATTGCCAGAGTGTATTGTTTCATTCTTGATTATACCTCTTACTGTTGTGTCCTAATCTAATGGAAGGAACCAGTTCATTTTCATGGATTTTTTTATTTGTTTGTTTTGCCAGTCTTGGGGCTTGAACTCAGGGCCTGGGCATGGTCCCTGAGATTGTTGTGCTCAAGTCTATTACATGAACCACAGCCCCACTCTCAGCTTGATTTTTGCTTGTTGGTTTGTTTTTGTTTTGTTTTGTTTTGTTTTCTGAGTAGTTTATTATAAATAAAAGTCTCATGGACTTTTCTTCCTATGCTGGCTTTGATGTTTAATCCTCAATACTCAGCCTCCGGAGTAGCTAGAATTATGGACATGAGCCACCCTGCTGTTTGTGGATCTCTTGACCTGGTGGCTTAATTACCTCCTGAAATGCCTCATTTTGGATGCATCATCACATTAGGGCTTTGGGTTTCAAAACATGAGTTTGAGTGTTGTGTGTTTGCAAACATTCAGACCACTGAAAACAAGTCCATAGCAATAGAAAGCAGATCAGTGGTTGACAGCAGAAAGGAAAATGTGAAATAACTCTTCAATAGAAATGTAATTTTATTTTGCATTAGCAGGAAGGTTTTGAAACTAGATAGGGGTGGTAGCTGCACACCATTGTGAATGTACAAAAACATGCTGCTGAACTGAGTACTAAAATGATTAGTTTTTCTTTGTGTGAATTTTCCCTTCATTGAAAACATGATTAGGAAGTAGAAAAATAAAACACAGTCACCATATCCTATTTCTGTAGGTCCTGAATGGCCTAACATATCTTGAAACAGCAATCCTTTTATTCTAGTGGAAGATTTGTAACTCTGAGTAATTTTGCATGGGAAGAGTGAGTTTCAGTCTTCAAAGTGGAACCCACCATTGAAATGCTTTAGTCTAACCAATTCTGAACATTTTTCTTATCAAACATTTTTTCAGTTTTAACTCATACTTTGTCTTTTGTCTCTAATCCTATTCCCTCTGCTATTGTCAAATAAAACTCAATGTATTTCATCATATCACAATCATCATTTCATATTTTAGCTCATTGATTAATCACTTTAAAAATCATTCATAAAAATCTCTTCAGATTTTAATCTAAAAGATTACTCAACAGAGTTGTGTTAATAGAAGTTTTATATTGCTTTGTAAAAAAAGAAGTAGGAAATAAACAAAAAAAGGCAAATCAGAATTTTCAGAAAAGAAGGTTTTTGAGTTAGAACTAAGTAATGGATGGAAGACCATACCATAAAAAATAGACCAGAGCCCGTGCCAGTGGCTCACACCTGTAATCCTAGCTACTCAGGAGGCTGAGATCTGAGGATCGAGGTTCAAAGCCAGCCCTGGCAGGAAAGTCTGTGAGACTCTTATCTCCAATAAACCACCAGAAAACCGGAAGTGGCTCAAGTGGTAGACCGCTAGCCTTGAGCTGAAGAACTAAGGTACAGCGCTCAGGCCCGGAGTTCAAGTCCCACAACCGAAAAACAAACAAAAAACAGACTATGCTTTGAGGAGATCATATCTGAGAAATGATAGCAATGATTAGTTAAATATGCTTAGCTCTAGGTAAAGAACATTTCAGTCAGAATGGAAAGTTTAAATATTTTGCTTGAATGATATAAACATGATCTAGGAATAACTAGATGTTAGAGTTAAAAGTTGGAGATTCAGAGGGTGAATCCACAAGAGCTTAACCTTGTAGGACATGCTTAAAGGGATTCTCTAATTGCTTGTTAAATCTTTCCATGAAAATTGAACACAGAGCTGTGGATTAATTACTAAGCCTTATAAAAAATGTTGTGCTTTCTAGGGTCTAAATAAGAAAATTATATAAGACAAAAAAACAAACAAATAAAAACAACAACAATATAATTTTGCCCAGAATAGGTATCTCAAATCTATAATCATAACTACTTAAAAGGCTCAGTTCTGAGGATCCAGGTTTGAAGCTAGCATGGCCAGGGAAGTACATTAGATTCTCATCTGCAATCAATCACTACAATACTGGAAGTAGACATACGGTTCAAGTGATAGATTGCTAGCCTTGAGCAAAAAGGCTTTTGACAGTACCCAGGCCCTGAGTTCAAATCCCAGGACCAGGACAAAACAAAGCAAACAAACAAAACTCACCATATTTTTATTACCTGCTAAGTGCAAATAGAGTGTGAAATTTATGTTTAGCCTTCAATGAGTACTTGAGAAAGGGCGATATATATTTATTTTAATACCAAGGAATTCTTTTTTTCCCCTAATGTGGCTTCCTTTTATTGCAGCTTCTCTTTCAGGGATCTCATACTTTCTATTTAATTTTGAACTGAGAGGTTCCGTGCTGTAGTTCAGTTAAACTCCCTAGCAACAAGCATTTGATTTCTGTGGCTTCATGAGGATGACGCATTTCAGGAATAAAAGGCAGTTCATTTAAGAGGACAGTTGTTAAGTTTTTCACTGGCTAAAAAGGCGGCTTGAGTGGATGCCCTTATCAGAAAGTTCAAGTCCTCTGTTTTCAGCCGGCTCAAGGAAATGGCTATTAAATGTAGGACCATTCTTATCACTTATCAATTGCACATTTTATTCTCAAGCCACTTTACCAAAGATCTCCATTTCAGCCAAGTACAGAAAGTAAACACTTACCAAAATACTCTGTGCAAGATACCTACATTGATAAAAGGAAAGAGAGCCTTCAGGGATAAATTAGCACTCTGAAAAAGTACTAAATACATTTTGTGATTTAGGTCCACTGGAGCATTTCTCTCAAACTAAGGAAAACCACATATTTAGGTTTAGAAACACAACACCCTGGAGCATTTTCAAAATGATTTTTTTCAAGTATCAGTAGGGTAACTATTTGTGGTATAACTGATAAGTCCTAGTCAGAGTTTTTCTTTTTTATAGAAGTAGATTCTGGTTTCTTTATATTTGTAGTTTTGGAAATTATATAGCATCTGTGAGATTTAATTTATGTTCATCATTTTCATAAGAAATATGTTATAATGATACTTCACTAATTTTGTAATAACATGAACCTGAAGCAAATTAATAGGTTGTAAAGTTAATTTTCTTTTTTACATTGACTCTTCACTAAAATCCAACTTGCTTCTCCAGTGGTTGCCCTGTGTTACAGTTTGATGTTCCTTCCTAGATCTTTCAAATACACTCAAATAAGCGGGGGAGGGAGCGGGGAGATAGGTAGTAATGTTAAGGAGAAACATAGGAGGAGGCAGCAATGCTTGATAAGAAATGTACTCATTACCTTGCTCATGTAATTGTAAACCCTCTATACAGTATTTTCACAATAAAAAATAAAATAAAAGTTTTAAAAAAGCTAGTGTCCTACCATTTGAGACATAGCTCTAAAAAAAAAGTTAAGAAGCACACACACACACACACACACACACACACACACACACACACACACCAGCAAATGCACCTGCATATTCAAACACATATATGATTTATAGTTATTTAACACAAAGCTGGAAAATATATTTATAAATGTATGGTACAGATCTTCCTAAGAAAATAAATGTAAGCCTACCATATTGTGTTTACTTTTATTCACATTCTTAACATACATGTCCTATAGTTCACTTTGCTAATTAATTGATGTTCTATTGACAGACAAAACAGTATCTCAATGTTTTCTTCTGGAAAGTGGTCTGACATCATGAGTTTTCGTAGCTTATCTATGAAAAACAGTGAACTTCAACTTACTACCCTAACTGTATGTACACAAACTTTTACTATGATTTTCATAATTAAAAGAAAGCAAAATACTTAATTACCTATATAAATTTCAGGCAGAAAATCTGTAAAAGTATATTAATTATGTTCATTACATTCTTAAATATAACAATCTAGCCAGGTGCTGGTGGCTCATGCCTGTAATCCTAGCTACTCGGGAGGCTGAGATCTGAGAATTGCAGTTCAAAACCAGCCAAAAACTGGAAGTGGCCTGGTGGCTTAAGTGGTGGAGCACTAGACTTAAGCTGAAGAGCTGAGGGACAATGCCCAGGCCTAGAGTTCAAGTCCCATGATGGAAAAAAAATTCAAACAAAATTCTACACTTAGGATATTTTTATACTTACATAAGCACATATTTAAATATACTTTTCCAAAGGTTTATGGAAATAAGTACTTTCATTGAAAAACACTGTGTAGTACTCATTCACAGAAGAAAAATAAATTATGCATGTTTCCCCAATATCCAAGAGATGTGAGCTAATGGACAATTAAAGAAAGTGAGGAATATTCTTTTCAAGTTACTCCAAATGGAAAGATGGCATTCTCCTAATATTTGCTGGATGCAATACCTGTGCAATAAAAAAAAAAAAAACTTAATTCTGAAAGTAAGAAATTTTAAAAAATAGACCAGAAAATGAAGGGAAGCCTAAGCAAAGTATTGCCTCAGTAAACAACAACAGTAACAAAAATAAGTCCTTTGCAAATTTCTTTTGCAAAAATGTGGCAGAGCTGCATATATAGCCTCATATAAAGCAGAGTGTCCTCTAGTCAGGGAAGTAATAGAAATGAAATTTTTAAATAGAAATATCTACTTTACTTTTAAAACATATTTTAGCTATATGAAATAAGGAAAAGGTTGCCCAGGCAGCCTTTGAGCTCTGATTCTTAGATTCTAGTCTCTTGATTAGCTAGAAATAGTAACTAGGTAAGAGCCACTGATATTTGTCTATTTTTGTTTTTCTCTTCCATATTTTCTTTGAAATTCCACTCCTCTGAGCAATTCTTTGTTGTGTATTTTCCATAAATCTAAATGCTTATTTTTAAAACATTGCTATTCAGGTGAGACAGTCTGGAACAATGATTCTATGTCTTTGTTTAAAACTCTTTTGTCAACAGTTTTAGTTCAATAGAAAAGTGTGTCAACTGGGAAAAAAAAAGAAAAGAAAAGAAACTGGGAAAGAAATCCAGGGTTAAAGTGGTCAGCAAATTAAAACTTGTGTGCTCAGCACACAAAAAGCAATCAGCAGAGCCAAACAAAGGAAATGTAATTTTAGATATACTATCAACATATCAATAGCTGGATGGTGGTTACAAAAATATAGGATTGTGTTATCTGAAAAAAGTAAGCCATTTCATTTTATGTGTTTTTGTGTATGCTTGATTATTTTTTAACAACACCTAACATCGTATTCCCAAAGCTTTATGATATATACAAAATGTTCTCTATGTTGAAAGAATGGCTTATCTTTATTTCATATTTTTCTAGAGAATTATTTTTGTTAATAACAGCATGAAAGCTCATTGAAGAAAGTAGATGTACAAATTAAATTACTTTCCCCTACAATGAAACTTTAAATCCAGTCTAACCCTGATTTCCAGAATAGTTAGAAAATTTAAGACTAGGCAAATTGAAAGCTCAATGATTGGAATATTTCCAGGTTTCTAAAATTATTTGATCTGTTTTATTTGCCAAAGCATTGCTTAGGATGGTAGCTATAAGATCCTCAGTCCTTGACATCTGTGCTTACAATATTGTACTAAGATAAGCAATGTCTCATTTATTAGCCTATACTAGTTGTACAAAGGGATATCATTGGCCTATCTCCATACATGCATATCATATATTTTGGGGGTGGGTGGTGTTAGAGACACAAAGGAGAATTCTGAACAGGGTGACATTGATTAAGGTGCATTGTTTCCATGAACTGACTTGTTGAAATGAAACCTTCTCTGTACAACTAATTAAAAGTAGTGCCCAAGAACAGACCTGAGGACCAAAGAAATAGAACTGAGGACCCAGAAATGAACCCACAGACCTATAGCCATCTAATCTTCAATCAGGGAGCTAAAAAAAGTAGAATGGAAGAAAGACAGCCTCTTCAGTAAATGGTGCTGGCAAAATTGGTTAAAAACCTGTAGAAAACCAAAGCTACATCTTATATATCTCCCTGCACCAGAATCAACTACAAATTGATCAAAGACCTCAAAGTCAAAGCAGACACCCTGAAAACATTACAGGAAGGAATAGGAGAAACTCTAGGGCTCCTTGGAAGAGGCTGGAACTTTCTTAATAAAGACCCAGAAACACAATAAATCAAAGGTTGGACAAAAGGGATTGCATGAAACTGCAGAGCTTCTGAATGGCAAAGGACATAGCTAGCAAGATGAAGAGAAAGCCCATGGATTGGGAGAAGATCTTTACTAGCCATACAATAGAATATACTTACATCTCAAAAAATTAAATCTCCAACAACAAACCCTCAAAGAAACAACCACCCGATTATTAAGTGGCCTAAAGACTTAAAGAGAGATTTCTCTGAAGTAAAAATAAAAATGGCCAATAGACACATGAAGAAATGTTCAGCTTCTCTAGCCATAAAAGAAATGCAAATCAAGTGTTTTTTTTTCTTTTGTTACTATTGTTTTTAACATATTTAAAATGTACTATGTGACTTTTTTGTTTCTCTTGTATGTATTTCCCAATGGTATAGCCCCTGTTTTCACTGTATTTGATTCTGGTGCCCTGTATCTTGTATATACATTTTTCTAATTTGGGGAGGGAAAGAAAATAACACAATGCTGAAATAAGGATACAGGTTGACCCTTTGTAACAATGAGATGTACAAGACACTATGTTGAAAACAAACTTTACAACTTGGGGAGGCGTGGAGTTGGGGAGGTGGAAGGGAAAAAACAAAGGAGGAGGTAATAATGCTTGATAGGAAATGCACTCATTACTCATGTAATTGTAACCCCTCTGTACAGTATTTTTACAATAAAAACATATTTAAAAAAGAAATGCAAATCAAAACAACGTTGAGATTCCTACTCACCCCAGTTAGAATGTATATAATCAAGAAATCTTGTAACATCAGATGCTGGAGGAGATATGGCCAAAAGGGAAGCCTACTGAATTGTTAGTGGAAATGTAAACTTGTTCAACCATTTTGGAAAGCAGTATGGAGGTTCCTCAAAAGACTGCACACAGCCCTCCCCTATAACCCAGCAATTCCACTTTTGGGCATTTACCCAAATGATCACAAACAAGGCCATACTAAAGCTACCAGCACAACTATGTTTATTGCAGCATTATTCACCACAGCTAAGATATGGAACCAACCCAGACACCCCTCAGTAAAGGAGTGGATCAAGAAAATGTGGTATATATACACAATGGAATTCTATGTCTCCATCAGAAAGAATGACATTGGCCCAATTGTTAGGAAATGGAAAGAGTTGGAAAAAATTATATCAAGTGAAGTAAGCCAGGCCCCAAAAAGCACAGGTCCCATGGTTTCCCTCCTTTGTGATAATTAGTTTGCACCTAGGACAAGTATAAAAGATCAAATACTATGAACATATGACATATAAGATGACACTTAGCAAAATGAACCCCAAGATAGGGACACAAGAGGTTTTTTTTTTTTTTTATTGTGAAAATACCATACAGAGGGGTTACAATTACATGGGCAAGATAATGAGTACATTTCTTATCAAGCATTGCTGCCTCCTCCTTCGTTTCCCCTTCCCATCCCTTCCCATCTCCCCACTGCCTCCCCCGCCAAAGTTGTAAAGTTCATTTTTTGACATAACATCTTGTACATCTCATTGTTGCAATGGATCCAGCTGTATCCCTATTTAAACAATTTGATTTTTTCCTTCTCTTCCACAAATTATACCAACATCAAATACAGTGAAAACAGGGGTTATACTGTCGGGGAGGGACATACAAAGCAACAAAGAAATATCTTACAAATATGTTAGAAACAATAGCAAGAAAGAAAAAAAAAACATTTGAGTCCTTACCTTGGGGTTTATTTCACCTAACATCAACTTATCTGACCTTTTCTGCTTGTCTCAGACATATACTGGTTATTGCAAATAAGGGAAACCATGGGACCTATGTTCCTTTGGGCCTGGCTTACTTCACTTAATATAATTTTTAGTGGCACTGTGGCTCAAGCTGAAGAGCTGAGGGGCAGCACCCAGGCCCAGAGTTCAAGCCCTATGACAAACCAAAAAGAAAACGAAAACAAAAACAAAAAAATACAAGAGGTTTTATCATTGTTGCTGTTGTTTTTAATGTACTTATAATGTACTGTGTGATTTTTTTTGTTTCTTTTGTATGTTCTTCCCCCATGGCATAATCCCTGTTTTCACTGTATTTTTGTGGGTACCTTGCATCTTGTAGATACATTTTTCTAATTTGAGGAGGAAGGGAAATAACACAATGTGGCAATAAGGATACAGGTTGACCCATTGTAAAAATGAGATGTACAAGACACTATTTTGAAAAAGAACTTTACAGGTGGCAGGGAGGGAGGAGTTGGGGAAGTGGGGAAGGAAGGGCGTAACAATGCTCAATAGAAAATGTACTCAGTTACCTTACTCATGTAACTGTAATGCCTTTATACAGAATCTTTACAATAAAAAAAAATTTAAAAAAGTAATTAAGCCAGACACTGGGGGCTCACACCTGATATTCTGGCTACTCAGGAGGCTGAGATCTGAGGATCATGGTTCAAAGCCAGCCTGGGCAGGAAAGTTCCTGGGACTCTTATCTCCAATTAATCACCAGAAAACCAAAAGTGGCGCTATGGCTCAAGTGGTAGACCCCCATCATTGAGCTGAAGAGCTGAGGGGCAGCACCCACACTGAGAGCTTAAGCCCCATGAACAACAAAAAAAGTAATTTTTTAAAATATGTTACATAATTTGATCAAATGTTCTTATCTCCCTTCTTCTTTCTAGTGTTCAGTAAATTTCATTATAGTGTTTTTTAGATATTCAGATAATAAACGGAGTGTAAACAATTCCTCTTCGAACAGGAGGCTGTTGATCTATATCAGTATCTAAGGCAATTTAAATTTCATTTCATATTGAATGACTTGTCTACAACTTTATCTTTGCTCATTGTCCCTTCATGCTGTTCTGGCCACCTCTCAGGTGTTCAGGGCTTTCATGAGCATCATGGTGTTCACATTGCTCTTCTCTGCAGTGGAGTTGAAGGTTACAGATCTGCTCCTGAGATTTCTACCATGGCATTTTCTCCTACTGCTAAATCATGTTGTGCATATGGTACTCTGAGGCTGGCCAAATTCAGAGGTCATTCGTGTTGTCCTTCCAAGACTCTAAACTGCTTTGGGATTTCTTCCACTCCTCTGTGCTCCTACTCAGCTTAAATGGAAAGTGAGAGGACACCATGAATGCCCTAACTTACTTACTATTGCACCTACCTATGGAATGTTTAACATGGGTTAGGAAGACTTAGACATCTGTTATTGAGGGTGTAAATATCATTCTTTGATTCCTGAAAAGTCTAAGAATGTGAAAATCGTGTGTGTGTGTGTGTGTGTGTGTGTGTGTGTGTGTGTGTGTGTGTGTGTGTGCACTCTGTGTGTGTGCCAGTCTTGAGGCTTGGACTCTGGGCCTGGGCACTATTGCTGAGCTTTTGGGTTCAAGGCTAACACTCTACTATTTGAACCAAAATTCTGTTCCTGGCTTTTGGTGGCTAACTGGAAATAAAAATATCATGGACTTTCCTTCCTGGGCTAGCTTGGTAACACAATCCTCAAGTATCAGCCTCCTGAGTAGGTAGATTTACAGCAATAGCAAAGACTTGGCATTTTAAGTCAATTCTCCCCTCAAAAGTATTGTAATTTTATTAATTTTGAAATTTAACATAGCCAGGTGCTGGTGATTCATGCCTGTAATCTCAGACACTCAGAAGGCTGAGATCTGAGGATTATGGCTCAAATCCAGCTCAGGCAGGAAAGTCCATGAGACTCTTATCTCTAATAAACCATTCAGAAAACCAGAAGTGGCACTGTGGCTCCAGTAGTAGAGTGAGTGCTAGCCTTGAGCTGAAGAGCTGAAGGGACAGCACCCAGACCCCACTTCAGAAAAAAAAAATTAATAATAATAATAACATTAACTCTCTGAAAACAAGACATAAAAATAGATATTTATCTGCCAAAACTAATTGATCTATATACTTTAAAAATATCACATTGTATGTAAATTATATATCACTACATTTGATTTTAAGCTTAAAGTGAAAACTCAAAATTTGGCAAGTAATTTCATTTCCTTATTTTTTAAATTTTCTCTCAGAAGGTAAAGTACACTCATTGGCAAAAAAAGTACCCTACGCATAATACATACTAATCAAAATAAGGTGATTCTGAAAGAATAAAAAGCTAGCAATTTGGGAAATAACATTTATGATTTCTAACATAGGAATCATAGTGGTAATAATACAGTTCTACTGTATTAGAAAATACCGAATTGATTTTCATTTCTAATTCTGTAAAATGGACCTGTGATTAATCCATTTCATAAACAGAGGCCTAGATGTGGAGTATTAAGAGTAGAAGCTCATGCAACTCACAGAATCAGCAGAGTGATTTTAAACAGGTAAGTTAAGGGGAGCCTTACTTCAGAGTCTTCATTGCTAATTACTAGCTGTATCAACATTTACGTGTCTTTTTATCATCAGCATGATAATCCTATGATAGTGATATGAAAATGCTGCTGCTGATGGTGGTAATAAGTGATGATGATGGATGGTCATGCTGATGGTGATAATAGCAGTGGTAATGGCTAAGGTTGATGGTAGAGCGATGAGGAGAATGTGCTGATATTGACTTTTAACATTTACACAAGACATTCTCAATGCTAATGTAAACTTATGTATTCACTTCTCACTTCCTCCATAAAGAGTTATGACAATGCTACTCTCAGTCTCTCCATGCCACCAACAAGAAACTGATTTTCAGAGACAAGACATATATCTAAAGTTATCGAGCTATAAAAAGAAGAAAAAAAGTATAACAAATCAGATAGGACTATAAGTTTGATTGACTTCAAAGTTCGCTCAACTGCTTTCATTAAATCCTTGTGATTAAAAATGGCATGGCATCCCTATCTTAAAATAAAAACATTATTTATGGTGTTTGAATCTCTACAATGAGAATTTTATTGTTATTGTTATTCATTTGAGATCACTAGCTAAGTAATAAATATCATGACTTTTTCAAGAAACATATACTCTTCCTTTTTGGACATAGCTGAAAGATGATAAAATGAAAAGCAGATAATATTCTGAGCCTTCGTGTATATCATCATTTTTAAATCCATGTACTCACCCTGTTATCAGTCTATCTCACATCCATCTCTCTCCCTCAAAGGACTGTCCTATTTTTATATTGTGGATGGTGATAAGATTCACGTGAAGCTGGGATAGGAACCAGAAGTGGAATAACATCACACTTTTTCTGTTCTTTCTCCCAACCAACTGAAAAGTCAAGTACCATAAAAAAAGATCCCTGCATTCAAAATATGTGTAAATTCAAAGCAATTATTTCCCAGTCTCTCGTGGATAGAAATGCATTGCTTTACAAATTCAAGATGCTTGGGGGTACAGGGAATGTGAGTCTTATGGAATAAGCCTTATAAAGTGTACTCATGAAGTCTAATTACTGGTATGGAGTAGATACTCTTCTACAGAGAAATATTAGCCAGCATTTAAAGGTCGCAGTCATGTGAAGGAAATTAAAATCAGCACTCTAATCTTTATATTAGATGTGAATATTTGGGACTAAGGAATTAAAGATCCCTGAAGGGAGAACAGAGAGAGGGAGAAAGAGAAAGAAAAGAAAGCTTAAGATACACAAGATGAGCTTTGATTGATCTCTGCCCAGGCATTAAGTTAGACGGAGTGGAAAAGCATTACTTAAAAGTGGTATTTTCCGTTATTTTCTTCAAAACTGCTTACCACTTTAATTTTATTAGCCACTGGACTGAGACAAAGATAACTTTAGCAGCTAGCTTACTGTAAACCAGAGATGTTTGAGGAACTCCAACGAAGTCACTGTACTCTAAATGACAAACTGTCACAAGCAACATCAGGGAGAAAAATCACTTTGCTCCGAGGGAAAAATCATGCTTGCAAAAGAACATTTACTATTTGCATATTATTGGAAATGTCAGTGGTAAACACACTTTTATACCTCCAGTAATTTACAACAATTTATAACACTAAAAATACTGTTTGATTTTACTTCAAAATGTGAAAAATTCTGTTTAGATTTTTTTCAGGTATTGCTAAAAAGGTGCATCAACTATATAAAGGAACATGTATTTGTGTGTCTAAATAATAGGATCAATTGTAAGTTAATGTCACATGTGAAAGCTGATTGCAAGAACCGAAGAGAAACAATCATTTGGAAATGTGAAATCATCTCAGTATTAGCAGAAACAATTTGGCAATAGTGAGGTAAGAATTTTATTCTAATGTACAGAAATTAGACAATTCGCAGATATCACTGTATTTGATTGTAATGGTACTTTTGAATTTAAAAACAATGTCCAGGGTACACTGGAACCATAGATATATCAAGGTTGATAGAATTCTCTACTTTATCAAATTATAACGTTCTGTAATCTTATCATCAGGATTCTTTAACTATTAGAGTAAGAGAGGAAGTTCCTTGGGAATTCTGAGACTCTAGGAGAATGGGGTTTCCATTTCCAGTTACTAAGGCAATCTTTTTGAACCCCGTATGTACCACATTTATTGTATAAACTGAGTGTATAAGGGGAAACAATCATATTTACCATCTAAACCATAATATTTAATAGTATTTGTTATTGAATAGGTAGATGTCATATATTTATGTATTTTAATATGAAGTAGATATACTCACAAACACATATACATGTATACTCAGACATACAAATGACCTGACTCACCTAAGTTATAGAATAATAAACATGAAAACCTAGAAGCCAGGGAAACAAGGTATACTTTATTGTTCTTTCCCATAAGCCTTCCTTTAGTCATACTTTCCTTCTAGACTAAGAAAAAAAAGTGAAAATCGACTACATTGACCTCAGGTTTTGTGAAATCCAATGTCTCCATTGTATTTCTTTATAAAGCCCCAAAGAAGTTAGATAATTCTCAAATAAAAATAGCGCCTCCTAAGTATTTCAAGGCCAAAATACAATTATGTGTCTTCATCAAATTATCATCATGAATCAAAAGGGTATTTTCTCCTCTGTGTGATCACCTCCACTAGTTTAATAAAGGCTGCATAACAAATGGAGCACAGTTGCCACAGCAACATTTTTTCTCAGGCACTGTGAGACAATACTTGTTATTCCCTCTGCTTTGTTTTAATAGAACAAAAGTCAGTCTAATAAATGCAATTTCCCTAGAACCAGTTTCTCTTTCTTTCATTATAACGAATAAACTTAAAACAGACATAAGTCTCAATAATGGAATACTTTCATACTTAATTACTTGGTGGTATTACGTTGTAGACATAATGCCACAAAAATACAGTGGTTTGCTGCTTCACCAGGTAATTAATAGTGATTATTGTGCTGAAAGTTTTCTCCTTTGTCATACATAATTTGTAAAATAAATAAAATACTAAAATGCAGATGGGCTTAACAAACACTAAATAATAAAATATTATCAAAGATTTAATGATACAGAAGTAGTTCTGGGTGGAAAAAAAATCATACTGTTTGTTACTATGGTAATAACTTGAAATTATAATGTAAGTTTTAAAATATATTTTCTAAGAGCATATAAATTTTTACAAACCCAAATTATGAACACTGTATCTGATATACAAGAAAGAGAGAAACTGGGAGCTGGTGGCTCACACCTGTTAACCCAGCTACTCAAGAGGCTGAGATCTGAGGATCGCAGTTCAAAGCCAGCCTGGGCAGGAAAGTCCGTGAGACTCTTATCTCCAATAAACCACTAGATAACCAGAAGTGGTGCTGGGGCTCAAGTGGTAGAGTGCTCGCCTTGAGCTGAAGAGCTGAGGGACAGCGCCCAAGCCCAGAGTTCAAGCCCCACAACCAACCAAAAGATAGAGAGAAACAGAAAATCACAACCAGAGCGTGCAAAAGCCAGTTATGTTTTGCTACAGTTTGTCCCCTGAGGATCCAGGCGTGGAAGCACCATTGTCAGTAAGGTGATGTGTGTGGGGGCTTGGAGGGATTATCTAATGGAACTTGTGGCCCTAAATTCATTGAAGGAATAGAGTGGCACTCATGTAATCCCTTGGCTGTTCATGGTGGAGAGTTGTAAATACCTGAGCCTGGCAAAATAGGAAGTTCTTCATGGTCATGTGCTCCTACTTTCTTGCCATTACTTTCAGTCACCATTTGACTCAGATGAGAAGGATTTTTGCAAGAGGTAATTCAACACAGGCTCCATGCCTTTAAATTTTCAAAACTCTTAGTAGACTAATTTCCCCTATTTAAAAGTAGATTGTCTCTAGCTAGAACAGTAGAGAGTTTGTTCGCATAAACTATTTCTAGTTAATATAAGCTAGTTGCCTAATGAAACCCTCCTGCAATACCTGCAGAAATTATAAATCATATTTAAAAGCTCAACATGAGGCAGTGTTGAAAACATAATAGACATTTACTAAGGTTTTGTTACATGAGAGATTTAAGGTAATATGCTACTTACCTCAACTTCACCTTAGTAATACTTTGGAAATCTCTGATATGTAAATTATCTTAAAATAGTAGAAGACATATAATCTAAACTGATTGAATTAATCATGTATGTGTGTTTGTATGTGGGGTTACTAATACAACTCTTTCAAACGCAGGCATTAGCTCTAAAGAATAAGAATAGACAATTGGAAGCCACCCAGTAATTTTCAAAATTGGAATGACCCTTTAGTAAATAATTTTAATTAATGATGATTAGGACAAACACACATACACAAAGTACACAGTATATTTAAGTTTATTTGTTAATAGTACTATTTAACTTGAAGGTACTATAATTTTTTTTCACTTCACACATTTCAGTTAATCACCTAAATATGTAAATGACTGAACTAGCAAGAGATCAAACCTACATATTTTGATTAGAGAGCTCATACTTCTGCAAACTTAGTGCTTTCTTTTCATGTCAATTCAGTCTCACAGTTTATATTTTATTATTTGTATATATACTCTCAAAGCTATTTTCCTGTCTTAAAAATTTCTGTAAACATCCTTTGGGCAGATACTCACGTTGCAATGAATCTTATTGTGTGCATTACTACTGCTATTTCTATGGCATATATTGAGAACTAATCCATTTGGTGTTGAAATTCATAATTACTGGTCAATTGACAGGCTGTAAGCACAAATCTATTCCTCAGGATTATTACTGAAGGGCATTATACTGGCACACACTGGTAATATCAGCTATTCAAGAGGCATATAGGTTTGCCATTCCTGGCCATCAATCAATCAATAAATAAATAAATGCAGAGACCTTCCCTGTTCATATTTCCATAACCATCAGAAAGACTGCATTGAGAAAAATAAATGGATAATGTAGAGCAGAAAGAATAAAAGAATTAATAGATCAATGTCAGAAGAAAATATGTATTGGGAACTCAAGACTGCAAAAAATAGTATTAAAAGATACATAGTGATTGCACAAACTCAGATATAAGTAGGTGGACAAATGTGATGCTCATATTTTAATCATTTATTACTTACATTTCACCCTTAAATATGCCTTAAAAATGAAATAAAGTTACTTTGGGGAAAATGGATGGGATCATATTGATGGGATCCACATGTTGAATGTGATCAGCCAAGATCTGAGAGAAAAAGCATGTTTTCTCTATGTGGAATTTGTACCTAAAAATAATAATAATGATAATGGGATATGAATGCAAATGTAGGACTCTTGAAGGACACAGAAAGAATAGGCTCAATAGATCATCATCTAATGTATGGTAGGTTTGTATGGAAACAACACAATGAAATACTCTAAATAAAAAGGGTTAATTATAGTTTTTGTCATTTGCCAATAACTGCATTATCCCCTAAGCTGAATTAATTCTTCAGTTATTACTTGATTAATAAAGATAAAGCATGGTGGGGGGGCGTGATGAGGGAATAACAAAGTCAGCTGATCAAAGTATATTAGATGAATACAGAGAAATGCCACAATGAAAGTCCCTGGTGCACTTTATATATCTCAATAATTTTTTAATCAAAGAAATTAAATGTTGTATTGTCCTTGATAAAAGAAGTTTTCAACGAGTAGGCTGCTTTCAGTACAGCAAGAGATTAATAGAGAAATGACTGATTCATACTCTTCAAGTGCCCTCTTCTATGTGGCTTTGTCTTTTCATGCTGTTAAAATAAAATAGCTGAAACTTGGTAATTCATAAGGAACAGAAATTCATTTCTCATACTCAGGAAGGCTAAAAGTTCAAGATCAAGGCAGAAGCAAGTTCAGCGCCACTCAGAGAAGGTGCCGTCTAGGTGTCTTCACCTGTCAGAAAAGTTAAAGAGCAAAAAGGACCTCGTTTACTTCCTCTCAGGCTTTTTGGAAAAAGGGACTGCATTCCCGAGGACAAAACTCTTATGACTTCATCATTTTTCAAAAGTGATCCCCTTCTATTATCACAAAAAGGGATTAAGTTTGAACATGAATTTATGAGTAGACAGGCATTTAAACCAATATGATACCTACCTTTACGGGAATGCAGTCCTGATACTGCCACCTCAAATTTCCAGGGCAAGTAAGCTTTTCCATGTCTTAAAGTTGACCATTCCCCCCACATACATTACCCCTTTTCCTTGTGTATTATTTTACCTGGTGAACATATATTTTCCTTTCTACCGAAGTCTGAACAAAACTGTTCAGTTCTTCAAATGGAATACATTTATTGTGAGTAATAATTTACTCCATGTGCCTCTATTAGTGGTGTTTATAATAGTTTCTTGCAGGATTGGTTTATGTTCATCTCCCTTAGGAGACAATGAAAATCCTTGAGTGTGAATCCTAGCCATCTTACTGTGCCCTTGGCATAGTACAGAACATTAAACATTTTAGATGCAGAATAAATGTATTAAAGCTCAATGTGCTGATATACAAAGCTATGGATAAATTATATAATAGATAAAATTTTCACACTTCATTAACTTTTATTTAAGAAACATACAGATTTGCCCACCAAATTATTACAATGGAGGAAACGTTTGAGATCTGACAGTTGTCAGTTCTATATTTAAATAAGATACAGAATTGTTAAATACATGCACATGTACACATATATGAATTATGTAGATAAGACAAAAATATATGCTATCTATGTCTTTTATGTAAATGTTAAAATAGATGCACACATGGGTATGTATATGTGGTTTATATATATATGATTTAATCAATTGATATTATATTATGTCATTTGATTATATTATTTGATATTGTTATATTATTTGATCAAGTATTGGTATTTCAATTTCAAATTTATTTCCCCATCCAATTTTTGATTCTCTAAACCATCCTCCAGTCTCCAAATGCTGCAAGAGCTTATTATTTACTACCTTGATTGCTAATCATGCACTGCTCTGGAATCCTATGTATATTATTACATTAAATAAATTCAATTGTTAAATTGGGTACTCTCCATGGTTTTACTGTGTTTATTCAATCCAACTCTGAGATCACATAAGCCTCAGAGAATATGTTTTCTGAATGACTTTGCAGTGCCAAGAATACTTCTAGGTAGTAAAAGCTAGTAAAGAGAAAACAAATTTTAAAGCCATGTGAAGAAGAAGTCAAACAGGGAAGATAAAGAGGAGTGCATATTAGATCATGAAGTCCAAAGAAGATCATCTAAACATACCTCAGAGAGTTGACATATGACTTTATCTTAATGGACTGGATCAAAGTTTTGCAGTTGGGAAAATAGAAATAGGAATCCATCAGAATGGACTTGAGTAAAAGAACAGAATGTGAAAAGTAAGAAGCTATTTTAGTAACTGTATACCTGGAGTAATAGGTTATTAAACGGATTCAGTTTTAATTCTTAATTTCAATGAAGATTATCAGTCTTCCACCATAATGCCCTGAAAACACACACACACACACACACACACACACACACACACACACACACACACACACACACACAATATAAACTTCAGATCCTTTGGCCAATTGACCCAATTCAAGAGAAATGCTTAACCTTTAAATTAAATAAAAAAGAACTGTATGCCACTCATTAGCAATAACCATCTTGTGTTAGCTTATCAAAAATGGATCTTAAGGATTGAGATGGCTGAAGTCTCCTCATCTTGAGAAGAAAATCTTTATGCCATAATCAGAATAAAGAACAATGAACATACACTATATTAGAAAGAAATTAAAATTCACAACTTTTTCAATTCTAAGGCATGGGAACAAATTGATGAAAAGCATAGAAAGGCAAATTAGTTAAAATTTAGCTGTTGATTTTGGGCCTCAGTCTAGGTATTTTGATGGTATGGAATCTTCTAAAATGCTGTGATAGGGAGTTAGGTAAGGTTTTAGACTTTTTAGTAAACCGTCATGGGGAATGGGGCTTGGCTTAGAATTTTGCATCTGAAGACCTTTAGTAATTCAATAGTTAACAGAAGCTAAGAGGAATCAGGCTAGGAAGGAAGGTCAAGCTGAGGCGAGTTAGAGGACAATTTAGTACAACCACAAAAGTGAATAGAATAAGGAACTGACAAGCCAATGTGGAATCAAGTTTCAGACATCATTGGACATTTATGCCAAGGATCTTAAGTCTTTGATTTTTCTTGAAAGATTTGACAGCCTTAACTTCTTTTTTGTTACTATCCCATAAAACAGAGCCCAAACAAATAAAATTTATATATGTATATATATGTAATTACTGTATATAATTTGGTTTCACACCAAAGCAGTTGCTCTGAGGGAAAATGTTCTTGAATCACTAAGACTGGTAGTTCTTTGAATAAAGAAAATGTGGTATATATACACAATGGAATTGTATGCCTCCATCAGAAAGAATGACATTGCCCCATTCATTAGGAAATGGAAAGACTTGGAAAAAATTATATTAAGTGAAGTAAGCCAAGCCCAAAGAAACATAGGTCCCATGGTTTCCCTTATTTGCAATATCTAGTATATGTATGAGTCAAGCAGAAATGGTCAGATAAGGTGAGGTTAGGGAAATGAACCCTAAGATATGTATTCAAATGTTTTTTCTCTCATGCATTTCTTTCTAATGCATTTATAAGATGATTTCTTTGTTGCTTTGTATGTCCCTCCCCCACAGTATAACCCCTGCTTTCACTGTATTTGATGTCGGTATAATTTGTGGAGGGGAAGGGGAAAAACAAGTTGTTTAAATAAAGATACAGGTGGACCCGTTGCAGCAACGAGAAGTACAAGTTGTCATATGGAAAACGAACTTTACAACTTTGGTGGGGAGCGGGGAGGATTGGGGGGGAGGGCGGGGGGGGGGGGGAGGCTGGGAAGGGATGTGAAGGGTAAACAAAGGAGGAGGCTACAATGCTTGATAAGAAATGTACTCATTATCTTGCCCATGTAATTGTAAACCCTCTGTACAGTATGTTCACAATAAAAAAAAATGTAAAAAAAAAAAGAATTTGAAGGACTAAATCAAACAAAGCTTTACATTAGATTGGGTTTCTGGTTGGATTTCTTTGTAAGCATTTTGTTCTCTATTAAATGATTATTATTTCAAAGACAAATCCAGCAGTGTGTGTGTATGTATACATTTGTGAAGAGAACACTATAGGAAAAATTAGAACACAATATCAGAATACAATAAATAATTTCTAACATTTGTTGAGATATAGTTAAATAGCAGGCATTTTTATAGTGCTTGAACTTTAAGGAATTCTTCCAAATTCACAACCACTAGATAAGGTAGCACATACAATTGTTTACATTTTACATAAAAGAAAATGATACACAAAGGGAATAAAGATGGAAAGATTTTCAAGGTCCCTGTTGCTTATGCCTGTAATCTTGTCGACTCAGGAGGCTGAGATCTGAGAATCAGGTTCAAAGCCAGCCCAGGCAGCAAAATCCATGAGACTCTTATCTCCAAATAATCACCAGAAATGGCAGTGTAGCTCAAAGTGGTAGAGTCCTAGCCTTGAGTGACAGAGCTTAGAGACAACATTTAGGCCCTGAGTTCAAGCCCCCCCCCAAAAAAAAAAAAGATTGAACAGCTTAACCTTTATTTACTCTCCCATTAAAGAACCAATAGTGATAAACTGTATACACCTAATAATCAACCAACTGCAAATCCCATAATATTATATGTTACAAGCCTTTTAGAGTAACACGGACCCGCGATGTTTGACTCTTGACAAAAATTTCCCAGTTTTCCAATGGCATCATTATTTTCACCCAGTAACAGTTCTGGGTTTTGTTAATTATATGTTTTGAGTCTAAATTTACATCATTTCAGACTGAATTCTCTAGGAGCTAAGGAAGCAATGTTGGATATTTATTTAGCAATGCCCTTGAGATGATCTTTGGGAAAGTAGTGACTGAAGCAGAAGGCAGAGGTAAGAGTCAAAGTGGGTTACAGGTCTGAAAGAGCCTCTTCTCAATTCATAGGAATCTCTGGAGCTGAAACTATAACAGTCTTTCAGAGTGGAAACTGTGGCCAAGAAATTACTCTCTTTCATGAGCCAGTGGGTCTAGGCATTGTGTGAGCTTGGGCAAGGGTTAACAGTCAAAGGCATACAGCCCTCATTGCAACTGGGATGTACCACTGCGGTTCAGCTGGCAGTGCACAACTGTTGATGAGAGGTATTTGTGGAGTTGATACACTTGAAATGGCCACTCCGGTGTATGCAAAATGTTGTGATGCCAGCAATTTTATGTCTCAGATTAATATCCCTTTATTACTGTACATGTTATACATTGTTTAACTTAGAAAGGTCCTTTATGGCTTAGAGCCATGGTTCTGTTAGTAGAGGGCTGGGCATCCAGTACTAAAGTCTCAGAGCTAAAAATAAAAGTCCTTTAAGGCCATATGTCATTTGAGTGTCCAGAATTATGTACATGGAATGGATTTTTCATAAAGTCACATATACAGGACTACAGATTTGAGCCTAGCAGCTTATTGAAGGTGTCAAACTAGTGAAGATTCTAAAAGAGAACATTTTATCTATGGTTGCATTAAATGGTATTAATTGACTTTAAGTTTACCCAGATAAACATTACAGATACCTTTCCCACTTCAAAATCTTGTATTTAATTATATCCAGAAAGCTCTTTTGCCATCTAAGGTATTTACTAGCACTTTTCCAGGAAGTAAGAAGTGGGCATCGTTGCGTAATGAGTAGTCTGCCTATCATTCTAAATGACTGGGTGAAAGCTGATTGTTTTTCTTTGATACTATTTTTTAAACTTGTTAAAGTAACATGGCACTATAGGTCTAATGACCATTCTTACATGCTGTGCTTACATGTATCTGGTAGTAAATAGCGAGCAGTGCTTTCTACTTTATAAGTTTATTTACTCTGCAAATATACTAATATATGTTCCTATAACTAAAAAAAGAGACAGGGACGCTGGGCGCCGGTGGTTTATTCCTGTAATCCTAACAAATCAGAAGACTGAGATCTGAGGATCATGGTTTAAAGCCAGCCCGGGCAGGAATGTCCTTGAGACTCTTACCTCCAATAAACAAAAGAAGACCGGAAGTGGCACTGTAGCTCAAGTGTTAAAGTGCTAGCCTGGAGCTGAAAAGCTCAGGGACAGTGTCCAGGCCCAGAGTTCAAGCTCTATGACAGATGTGAGGGGGGAGGGACAGAGACAGAGAGACAGAGAGAAACAGAGTCAGAGACAGAGAGACAGACAGAGACAGAGAGGAAAAGGAACACGTGTTAAAGATTCACACTGATATGAATGATTTTTAAAAGAAAATTAAAAAAGTAACTTTAGCAAGGAGTAAGAAATTGTACGCTAGTCCCCCACCCCACATGATTGAATTTGGATATCTAACCTGTCCTGCAGGCCTCATCAATCATATATGTAGTTCATGCCTAAAATAATTCAAACAATGAAATGTACTTTGGTACAAAATAGAATTACAAAAAACTTTTATAAATCAAATCACCTATGCTTTTTGTAATTCCTTTTTTGTTGTTTTGGATTGAGTTTGCCAACAAGAGTAATATTATTAGTGTTGTTTTAATTTGGATTGCTTTTTTTTTTCTAATCTAGGGATCATATTGTCTTCCATACAGTTTGTTCTGCCGGGGCAGTTATTAACTTGAACTCTCTCTGGCACTGTGTGACATGCCATGTGTTGTTCTTTCTAACTTCAAATGGCATAAGAAAGCTTTGCTTTTCTCTCTGATTAAGATTTTTGTTATGCTTTAGAAAAGAGGAAAATAACTTTGTTCTAAAAGCTGGGTGAACTAAAATAAAATGTAGTTTGGATAATTCACATTTTTAGCATGTCCTTATCACAAGCAGGCTTCTGTTCCCGTCACTATTTTCTGTTGTTAATCAATGTACACTTTCCCAAAAACAAAAAAAAAATGTACTTTTTCTGATTTAGCCAAGGGACTAAACATAATTTAGCAAAAGCATTTGTCTTTTGAAATGATAATTTGTTTGAACTTTTGCATTGCTAGTCACTGTTATTATCAATGGATCTATTTTGGCATTGCTTGTGAGATTACAGAAACCCAGTACACACACACACACACACACACACACACACACACACACACACACACCCCTACTATGTGCAGCTACAAAATGCAAAACATCATATCCTTTGTTATCTCTGTAATACGAGAGACATTTGTAAATATAAAGTTCTGTGGGGTTTAATCATTGCCCATCTTATTTCAAGTTTTGGATGCAATAAGGCTCTGTAATAATATCATTCCCTACTTCCAGCCTCCCACCGTAAGATGTATTCTGCATTAACAAAACGATGCCTCTTGAAATTAAGAACAAATGAATTTAACAATAAAATGAAAAGTGGATGATGAATATACTTAAACAATTTTTTTCATTTGTATGAATTTAATGGCTTGTAATTATACTTTGCCTTGCTTTATCTCATAGTGGGGCTTTGAAGTCAGACTTGAAAAGGCAACGCTGGGTCTTCCTTTCAAGAATATCCCCATGCATGCATCAACCCGGGTGAATTTGGACTATTCTCTCTTTCAGACTAATTGAAGTCTTACTACATTGGAAATTCAATTAAATCACACATTAAATGCATACTCTAGCTTACTGAATCCACTATGGGGTCTGATATTTGTAGATGTCAAATAGAGAAAGAAATCAAAGGATATTGAACAAGTGACATTTTCAAAAGTCTTTCCATACATGGCTCAATTTTTTTGTGTGTGACAAAATTTTGCTTAAAGCCTAATTTCTGGCAAGAGATAGATGTCTTGTTATTATTCTTTTTTGTATTTTCATTTTGTTTTGTTTTTGGCTCAGGACATTGTTCTTAAGACTATCTTTTCCTTTTATGGTATAGTGAATGACTTAAAGCTTGCAGCAGCATGACTGCTGTTTCTTGATGGTGACTGGATCAGGGGCTTTGCCAGCCTCTTATTATTTGGCAAGGCGTTTGTCCTGATGTGTCTCCATACCAGTGTTCTTAGTTTGATGAGTCACTGTTGATCATTCACTTCATAAACAGTTACATTTTTGTGCCAAGTGAATCAGATCATCAGTGATTAGAAATAAAACAAATGATAAAGAAACGATTTATTTAGGTTTAGTAGATTATTGACAGTGCAATAAATGTTTATGGCCATATAGGAAAGGTTACAGAAAACATGTTGATTGCAGGAGATTTAGGAAATGCAGGAAAATTAAAATTCAAAACATGTATCTTTTTATTACCCAAATTCTTCTTAGAGGTTACTCTGTAAATTATTTGCAAACTTTAAGTGCAAAACTGATATAAAACTATGTTCAACATTTTTGTACTTTTATATTTACCTAATATCTGCAAAACATAGTCATTATGGCATAGTAATTAGTACCCACACAGTTTTCGGTGGCACTATTTTGTAGTAACTTTCTTAATAAGTCAACTGGAATACGAAGTACATTATTTCACATTTTTCAATATATTGAAAATTCTAGGGCTAGGTACAGTGACTATAATCTTGATTACTTGTTGGTGAAAATGGAAGCATGCTAGATTGAGACTAACACAGGTAAAAATGTAAAGGAGAGCTGATCTAGTTGGCTCAAGCCTGTAATCCTAGCTACTGTGGAGGTAGAAATCAGAAGTTCACTGTTCAAGTTCAGCCTGAATAAGGCTCAGGTTAAGGTTCGATCTCAACCAATGGCTGGCCACAGTGGCATATGCCTGTCCTCTTCAGTGACATGAGGAATGACAAGTAGGAGCACTTAATCCTTGGCCAGCATCCAGCGAGATCTTATCTCAAAAGTATCCAATACAAAAAGTGGCTGAAGGAGTGTCTTGAAATGTACAACACCTATGTAGAAAGCATGAAGCCCTGAGTTCAAATCCTAGTGCTACCCCCCACCAAAAGAAATTCTGTGAACATTAGCCCTCTGGAGAAACTTCTTATTTTATGTAACTCTTTCTTTAGATGGACTCCTCACAAGCTGATTTATGGAGGAAAAGAACAGTAAATCCATTTAGGGAACCTGATGTGTTTTGGTGAAATGTCCTGATAGATTTCTTTTCCTTATGTATATATTTTTAATTGTAAAAATACTGTACAGAGGGGTTACAGTTACATGAGTAAGGTAATGAATACATTTCCTATTGAGCATTGTTACCTCCTTTGTGTGTCCCCTACCATCCCTGCCCTCCCCACTTCCCCAACTCCTCCTTCCACCAAGTTGTAAAATACGTTTTCTACATAGTGTCTTGTGACATAGTCTCAGTGTTACAATGAGTCAACCTGTGTCCTTATTTTAGCATTTTGTTATTTCCCTTCTCCAAATAAGAGAAAATTATAAGATACAATGCACTGGAATCAAATACAGTAAAAACAGGGGTTATACATGGGGGAAGAACATAAAAAAGAAATGAGAAAAATCACATGGTACATTATAAATACATTAAAAAGAACAGCAAGAAGGATAAAACCACTTGCATCCCTATCTTGGGGTTTATTTTGCTTATCATCATCTTAGATGGTCATATGTACAATTTCTTTTTCATGCTACAGATTCCTATGCCTAGAATTAGAGATTAACTGCCATAAGCCCTCACCAATGCCACAGATAATCGTGTTAGAAAATCACAGTTAGTTGAAATTATTTATTAGTAGTAGTAGTAGTAGTAGTACTGAGGAAGTAGTAGTACTGACTACTGAGGAAGTTGGATATTGATTCAAACAGGTTGTTGCTGGCCATGACTGAGGTAGCTAATAACTGCATTGTGGGGGAAAGACTATAGATTAGAAAGAGAATTGTAGATCTGATTCATGGAACATAAAAGGCAATGTCCTGTGATGGTTATGCTTTAGCATTCATGGGACTTGAACTCTAGGTCTGGAAGCTTTCCCTCAGCTCTTCAGCTCAAGGCAAGCACTCTACCACTTGAGCCATAACACCACTTCTGGTTTCCTGAGTGGTTTATTGGAGATAAGAGCCTCAAGGACTTCCCTGCTTGGGCTGGCTTTGAAGCTTGATCCTCAGATCTCAGACTCCTGAGTAGCTAGGATTACAGGCGTGAGCCATTGGGGCCTGGCTCTTTTTTTTTTTTTTTTTTTAAACTTATTCATCAATATATAGAAGTCATTTTGAATGTATACAATAACAAATTTCAATGAACACAAACCAACAGTAGTGACTGTCCTTAAAATCAACAGCAACAGCCAGGACTATTCCTCCTCTTCTTCATTCTCCATCTTGGAAAAGGTTCGAGATAGCACCGAAACAACTTTTGTTTCGTTTTGTTTCGTTTGTGCTAGTCCTGGAGCTTGAACCAGGTCCTGGTAGCTATCCTTTAGCTTTTGTGTTGTAAGTCTAGTCCACTACCACTTAAGACACAGCTCTAATTCTAACTTTTTTGGTGGTTAATTAGAGATAAGAAATTCCACAGACGTCCCTGCCTGGGCTGATTTCGAACCTAGATCCTCAGAACTCAGCCTCTTGAGGGCTAGGGTTAAAGGCATGAGCCACCAGGTACCCAGCTCTGTAACTACTTGAACAATCAGCTGCATGCCATAGCTGAAAACTTCTACACTACATCCTGAAGTGGGTCAGAACAAGAAGATAACCATTCAGCTAAACTCTCCTAAGAAAGTGTGATTGACTTTCAACTAAAACCACAATGACCCTCAAGTTAGCATCTCTGCAGGATGCCCAGCGTAGCCTTGAGAACACTTTGCCATAGGACTTCCTTCTTTAATATTTTGGCCTTTAAAATGAAACTGCAAGGAGATAATTAAGTTCCCTTGTAACAGAAAGTCATCAAGTGGCAATTAAAGCAATCAGACATCCTAAGCAGCCAGGGTAACAGATTCACAGATCTGTCTTATTCAAACATGCTTTTTTTGCGAATTAGCATTCCTCATGCAGATCAATATAACAGAAAGACACAACAATGTGATTGCATGTCTAAGCCCGAGGCAGAATCTGTGGGTCTAGGGATTAAATCAAAACCTCTTTACAGAGTTCAGCCTATATATATTTGTTAGTACTTTTGCATTGTTTTGCACTTTTCAAAACTGTAGAATCTTCATTGGAAAAAAAAAAAACTAATAGATTTCCGGTCTCTTAAAAAATGGATAATTTGGAGTTAAATTTGCATATAGCAAAGATCATTTGTTTTTGAAAAAGTCTGATCATCTTTTGACAGATTGCCCCTTTTTAGTCATTACAATGTTTATGGTAGTTTACTGCCTCTCTGATACTGAAATAGAATGTCAATTCTCTTTTGCTCTCTTACCCACAGACTTCCTTTATATTGTTTCTTAAACCTGCTGGTCACCTGAGCTTATGATTCTAGGCTAATAGGTTAAGATCATTTTATCAGTGCATTTGGAAGGAGTATAGTATATGATACTCTAAAACCTGTAGTCACATATTTTGAGGTGTCAATAAGACATAATCTAGTTGGAAATAATTCTTAGACAATCATATTTATTAATTTCATTTCTTATTCAATAGTTATTGAATGCAAACTACATGTCTAGAAGTATGCTGGTAATAAAACACTACATTACACACCAAAATGGGGATGTTATTCAAGCAGAAAAAAATTGCAAGTGGAGGAAACAAAACTATAGGATGCTATGAGATCATGCAAAAGGCAACTTTTGATGGTGGGGAAGCTAATCACCCAAGTTCAAATAGGTCAAACAATAACAGCAATTGAAACGTGAGAGGTGAAAATTAGTTCAATAGAATAATTTCTACAACTATACATAAGAAAGAATATCTAGATGAGAGAAGAGTAGAAAAACAGGATGAGGAGGAGAGGAGAGGGACATGGAAGGAGGGGAGAATCACTTAAGGATTACTGAGTTAAGTGCTAGTCTATGCATCATATCATTTAACTTCCTTACAAACTTTATGAGAGCAATTTTCTTTCATGTTTTGATAATGAACATATTATCTCAGAAATAGAAAGTTCCCCAAAGTTCCAAAGTAATGGACAAACCCATGTCCCAAATCAAAATTCTTTGAATTCTAAGAATTAAATAAAAGAAAATACAGTGAACTAAACTGTCCCATCAGAATTTTCCTTGACATTGATGGGATGTCTTTTAAAAGCCACCTCATTTGCTTTGTAGAAATCCAGATTCAGCCATCAAATTTTACTAACGTTGCTGGAGCCTTACTCTGGAGACTGTAGTGTCTTCCAGTCTCAGTCTTGAAAGGCATAACTGCCTGCAAACTTTAGAACTGGGCATTTGTTTATATAAACTATTTTTTATTATTACATTAAGCTATTATTTTAGATTAGTCCACTCAGCATGCATGGAAAACAGAGTTTTCTATTGAATTCAGCAATGAGTAAGAGTTGAATTGGACAGATGAGGCTCTAAATACCATTTAAATAAATACAATATTTTTATATATGTAGGTAAGTTAGCTCGTGAATGCTACGGCATGGATATGACACCCCTTCTACATCATTCCTGGTACTGCTAAGTATTAAGGTCTACCCTGGGAAAGCAGGGGAGACTCCTCTTCACCTCTTGGCTAAGTCTCTGACAGTACCTGTGTCACCTAGGTAACTAGCACACCTACTGCAGGCATTCACTCCCCCCTCCTCCAAGGCCATATCCTGTCACATCTCCTGTGGGACCAGGGGACAGTCCCAGGCCCTGAGGTCACATTCTCAGCCTGTGTGGCCAATACCATACCTCACCTGGCCGCACCTTCTCCCTGCCCCTTCCCTACTTAAACTGAGGCCAAACCTCAGCCCATGTGGTATCTTCCTTGCATGGCAGGGCAGAAGTTCGGTAAAACAATAAACTTCTCTTCCTGCCTGAATAACATGTGGTATTCTCCTTATCAGTTACCTAATTAAACCTACCTATTTAATTTACCTTACACAAAGTATCCATGGTGCTTTGTAGGTCCAGCTAATGTTCAGAAGGGTCAAGGCTCTTCCCAGATGGTGAAGAACAGCCTAGTAGACAAGATCTCCACAATCACTATCTTGAAACATAGAACCAACATGAATTTAGAAAGGAATGTTGGTGTTTCCACAGTGCCAAATATCACTTTAATTCTAGCACACAGCCACTGAGGCAAGATGATCATGAATTTGAAATCACACTGTGCTATATGTTGAACTCTCAATAAACAATTAAAAATTATCAATAGTAATAATAATAAGAGCAACAACAAAAATAACAAATTTGTAAGTCAAATAAGAGAGAGCCAGTGAGACTGGCTTTCTCCCGATTCATTACACAAACTCTACATCTTCATTCCTAGCTTGAAAAGAAACACCCAGGGCTAGGAAGGTAGTGGTAGAGTGCTTACCTTGCATGCAGGAGGTCCTGGATTCTATTCCTCAGCACCACATAAGCAGAAAAAGCCGGAAGTGGCACTGTGGCTCAAATGGTAGAGCGCTAGCGATGAGCTGAAGAGCTGAGGGACAGCGCCAAGGCCCAGAGTTCAGATCCCATGACTGACAAAAAAAAAAATAAATAATAATAATAAATAATAAAAAGAAAAAGAAACAAGCCGTGAATACAAACAATAAAATTAATTATTTCATAATAAAAAGTAAGGGATATTTCTTTTTGAGCAAAGAACAGCTTTAATTCTACTGCCTAAGGATAAACATCAGCCAGACCTAAGTATATAGCCCTCTCTCAGTACAAACAAAATTAAGTGGTGCATCCTACTGTGTAATCTTCAATAAATCCTAACAATTCTTCCACACTAATTACTGTATTTCTGCAAACTTTACTGACTTTATGTTAATATATAATATGCCTAACCATTTTCTCTTTTTGTACTGTTTCCATTAATAGAAGCATACTTAATAAACTCATCTTACTTTCAATTTAAAGATTGTAAAACAGAATTTAAAATTTAATGGAAATTCACTGTAGATAGTGACACAGGGAAACAAATTATTTAATATGAAAATGATCTCATGATCTTTGGTATTACTGAGATCTAGGATAATACTTTATTAGACATTTACATATTGGCATAAAGAAAAAGCTCCATCTTATTTTATTTTATTATATGCTTGCCAAAGTAAAAGAATGAAAAGAATGGAGAGAAAAAGTGTGTGTGTGTGTGTGTGTGTGTGTGTGTGTGTGTGTGTGTGTGTGTGTGTGTATCTATGTGAGAGAGAAAAGACAGAGTGGAGACTATTACAGTAAAGCAAGATATTCAGGAAATTCACTAAAGTCGACATTTTTATAGCAGAAGCCAAATACTCTGATGTAATTCAGGAATTTGTTTTTTTTTCCTCCTACTGCAGTAATGATGCAGGATAATGTTATCTACTGATGTTATTTCCTATAAAGGCATGTATGATACATACAAAATAAACAAAGGCTTCATTTGGGGGGAGAAAGTAAAACTGTACTTAGAATGTGTAATATTGTCCCTTATTCTGATATCAACAACTCTATATTTCAAATTCTTAATGGTGCCTACCACTTTCTATTCAGGAATCTTATCTTCACACTGAAGATTAGAAATGTTCAAGTACTTTTGTGTATACAGATGAACATTATCCTCTTAATTTTCAAACCATTTGGTTAGTACGAAGTTTCTCAAGCAACAAGTCTGCTATTGTAGAGTTAGGTGTTTGCTAATGTGCATTTGTTGATAAAATGTGTTGTGAATAGCAGAATGCCTAAGGGAACATTATACTTTATTGATGGACTCGATTATGATGGTGCAGAAAATAAATCTTTCACAATGAGGAATATTTATTGTCCTATCTCCAGGAGAGCAGAACCAACAGCTTCAGAATTATGTTTGTGGACTTTGTAAAAGAGTAGGTGATATATTACTTAGGTCCTTATCAACAGTTTTCTGGACTCCATTTCTCTTTCTCTACATTTTATTCTCTAACTGATAAAATATTATATCCCTATATAAGACATCTACATAGTGCTAATGAATTAGGTAATCATTCAGATCTATTTAACAGATGGAGTACATTTACCAAATAAGCTTAAAATTAGTAATTGATTGATCAAACACATGGATCCATATGACAAGGATAATAATAAACATACATATGCTATCCCCAAATTGTAAGAAGGACATGCTTCTGCACTATTGATTTATCATTTTCTATAAGTGAAATTTCACTTTTAATATGTGACTAGAAAATATGAGATAATCCAGGTGTGGTGGTACACAATTGTAATTTCAACTGTGTAGAAGATGATAAAAGGATTTGTGGTTAAGGCTAGATGGGGGCAGAAAACGTTAGTGAACTCCAATCTCAACAAAACAAAAAGCAAAAGACAAAAAAAACCCAAACTGGACATGATGGCACATGCCCATATATCTAGTTATAGGGGAGGCAGAGATAGGAATATTTCTGTTGGAGGATAGCCCTCAAAATCTTCAAACTGTACCTGAAAAAAATACCTAAAGCAAAAAATAACAAACAAACAAAACATCCTGGGGTTACATCTCAAGGAGTAGAACATCTGCCTAATAAATGCAAAGCTCTGTGTTCCAGACCCAGTCTAACCACAACAACAGCAACAATAAAAGAAGAAATGCTAATAATTAGGCTAGAGTATGAAGAAAATAAACTTTGTTCATGGTGTAAAACTGTAGTGGAGGCCTATGAAAAATGCCGTACACATCTTTGGCATTGATATTCATAAATTTGTGATGATCTGCATTATAAGGAAAAGTCACAGAATGCAAATGGAGTCTCAAAAATAACCCACTAAAGGTATGGATGATGTAATGAGAAGCAGGAAGATGGGAATTTAGGAAGGCAGATAAAGGGAAATGAAAACAGGAAACAGAAAATAAATGAAGAATGCATATAGAACAAAAGCCAGTGCAAGACATGGAAGGAAGATCAATTTAAGGTCAAAGGAAGGATGAAAATCAGATTGCTCTATCTAGTATATGTATGAGTCAAGCAGAAAAGGTCAGATAAGGGGATGTTAGGAAAATGAACCCTAAGATATGTATTTATATGTGTTTTTTTTCTTTCATGCATTTGTTTCTAACGAAATTATAAGATTATTTCTTTGTTGCTTTGTATGTCCCTCCCCCACAGTATAAACTCTGCTTTCACTGTATTTGATATCGGTATAATTTGTAGAGGGGAAGGGGAAAAACAAGTCGTTTAAATAAGGATACAGGTGGACCTGTTGCAGCAATGAGAAGTACAAGTTGTCATGTGGAAAACGAACTTTACAACTTTGGTGGGGGAGGGGAGAGGGTTGGGGGGGGCGGGGGGAGGCTGGGAAGGGATGTGAAGGGTAAACAAAGGAGGAGACTACAATGCTTGATAGGAAATGTACTCATTATCTTGCCCATGTAATTGTAACCCCTCTGTACAGTATGTTCACAATAAAATAAATAAATAAATAAATAAAAGGAAAAAAACCAAATTAACACAACTATATAGCTTCAATAAATCATACTTATTATCTACTAGTTTCTTTGAAAATAAAAAAAGAAAATCAGATTGCTCCTCATCCTCAAACACATATCACACTCAAAAAAAATATTTTCTGAAAATGTAAAAAAAAATACAGAATAGCTTTTCACTTTTTGTTTGCAGCTTTTATGTTTCAGGTAGATTCTTACTATGTTCTCCAGGATAGCCTTAAAGTTACAAAGTTCCTGCCACAGCTTTCCCAGCTGCCAAGATTACAGTAGTAGACCCTAGTGACTGGCCTTATAAAATTCTTTATTATAAAGAAGTCCAAGAGCTAGCAGGGAGTGTAGCTCAGGTAGTAGTGAATAAAAATCAACACAATTCTGTTTTTAAATATAATGGTGGAGATAAGGTAAACTTATATGGAGAAGTTCACAATTTATTTCATCTGAACTGTTTTATGATAGATAGATAGATAGACAGACAGACAGACAGATAATTTTTAATCCCAAAACATCTCTAAACACTTCAAAAATATCCAGTTGCAGCGAACTGGCAGAAGTTAAAGAGTCTCAAATGTGTATTCTTTTATCAACTCTGAAGGTTTGCTTGTCTTAATCTAGTGTGATATTCTGTTTAGTAGTGGCCTTGTATTTTGTCTCAAAATAGAAGAAGCTTATAGTAGTATGCTTGCAGGAATATTCTAAACAATAATTCTACAGCTTATTGGAATAGGGAACAGAAATTTTAACTTAACTTAAATTATATATAATAAGAATATGCTAGCGAAGCACTAGTGGCTCACACCTGTAATGGTAGCTATTCAGGAGACTGAGATCTGAGGATGGCAGTTCAAAGCCATCCCAAGCAGGAAAGTCCATGAGACTCTTATCTCCAATTAACTGCTCAGAACATACCAGAAGTGAAGATGTAGCTCGCGTGGTAAAGTGCTAGCTTTGAGCACAAATAGGCTCAGGGACTATGCCTTGGCCCTGAGTTCAAACCCCATGACTGGAAATAAATAAGTAAGTAAATAAATAAATAAATAAGAGAGAATATATATGCTGATTCATAATTGTAGGATTTTTGTTTGTTTTTGTTTTTTTTTTAGTTTTTCTACCTTTAAATTCCAACTCAAAATTAAGAGTTTTCAGAAACATATTCAAAGGCTTTTGTTGTTAACTATGCTTAAAAATAGAAAAGGATGAGTGTTTATGCCTCAAGATGATTTTTACATTTGTATTGCACACTTTTATCTGTCTGACTCTTCAAGCAACCTTCAGGTTAAAGATGCTTCTATCAGGTTACAGTACATTTGTTCTGTATGTAAAATAGATGGGATAAAAAAAATTGTAATCCATAACATTCTTTGAAAGCTAAGCTTTAAATTGCCTTGTATGTCCTTTTACAAATGAATTCATTTAAAACTGAAAGCACTACTTGCCATTTTGACATTTTCCCATTTTTTGCAAGGCCTAGGTAGCACTGACATTGTTTAAAGCAAACTATCAACTTGTATTACAGGTAGATCTGTCATTTGGCAGTCATCTCTCAGTTCTTGAAATATATTATTTTAATCATTCCATGCCTTAATATGCTTGAGATAAAAGAATGTCTAGTATCTAATATCTAGATGAATATCTAAAAGCTTCCAGGTTTTCTACTGAGAACTTAATAAATATTGGGCTTTATTAGCCAAAAAAAGAGGTTAGCTAAAAGATCCTGACACAATACAAATATTTATTAAATTATGGTTAATAGTAAGTGAAATCAGGCCTACCTTACAGATTTTCTTTCAACAGATATTATGTGCAAAAGTATTGTAAATGTTGATTTACAAAGAACCGCATTTGCTGGAATTCTGAAGGACTATAATTAAGATTTTAAAACTAAGATGATATTTGTCTTTGTCTGGAAGGGAGAAGTTCCTACAGTTTTGTTCTCCACCAGGTAAGAATAATTTACATTACTCTTGCCTGTTGTACTCCATGTTCTATTCTCCTTATTGTACTGTCTTCTGATGTTTATTTATGTTTTAAGGCAGAAGCTTTTTGAATAAAAGTAAATTTACCATAAGAAAAAAAAAGAGACAAATCCAGAATTTGAAAACATCCATAGGATCATCAACATATCAGAAAAGTTTAGATTTAAAACATTCAGTCAGAGTTGGTGAAAATACATCCCAGATTGATGCATATAGGTGTCTATTATTCCGTGTGGTGTTTAAAACTTACTTTAGGAACATATGCCCCAAGAAACAGATACTAAGTGAAGAGAAATTTGTGGTACCAGAACCAAGAATATACATGCAAAAATAAAGTATTCCAACAGGTTTTCTTTCTTGTTCTTTTTATGAAAAAATATGTACAAAAATAGTGTCTAGCTGGAATTATGTCTAAAATTATGTACACATAAAAAGACTTTTCTATAATGTTAAACTTTTATCAACCCCATGAAGAAACAATTATATTTTGTTAGAATAGCTTAACCCTTGTAGATTAGAAACATAATATCATTTATGCTTTCTGAATAGGATAGTAGAACTCTGCAGAAGGGTGCATGGTTTTAAGTTATAAGGATAGAATAAAACGCCGAGAAAAGAATATTGATTGGTGATGCTTAAAAATAGTACATAATTTGTATGGACTTTCTGTTTTGAATTATTCAATAACCTTTTTCCTCCCCCATAATAAAGTTAACAAACAACAGAGGAAAAAGTTGAGAGGGAAAGAGGGAGGGGGGGGGAGGAAGAGAGGGAGGGAGAGAGGGAGAGAGAATGTTAGGATGACACTACAGAAAATGAAACTTTTGCTCTTGTAACTTTTCATAAATTACCAAATTTTGCATTATAAAAATAATTCTCTATTAAAGTTCAATTAAGGAAAGGGAACTATTATAATTGCTGTGGAAAGAAGGATTTATTATAGAACTAAGAGGTTATACAATTACTGAAGACTGTAGAAGCATTAGCAAGGCAAAGCTGGGGTATCAGAGAAGAGCCATTGAACATCGTTGCTTAAACACTGGCGCAGAGGAATGGATCACTTGGGCAACTCATAGTCAGATGACACACTGGCTGTCAAAGGGTAGCTGGTAGGCACATATGGCACGATGGTATTTGTCTGTACTTGGCTATTTGAGAGCTAGAGACAGAAGTGACCCCAAGATTGAGGCAACCTAGGCAAAGAAATAATGAAACCCTATTTTATAAACTAAAAGGTTGGTGAGGAGAATAACTCAGTGGTAGAGTGCTTACCTAACATGGTCCTGGGTACAATCCTCAGTTATTCCTAAACCAAGGAAAAGAAAGTGTTAGAGGAAAGCTATAACCCCTCTCTCTGGTCCTAGCTATGGATTGCTACCAGACAGAAGAGCCCTCATGTAAGAGAGGAGCTGGAAAGAGCAAAGATGAGGGAAAGAATGCTAACAACCCAGTCAACACCCTTGCCTCTGTCTCCTCATGTCAGCTGCATCTGACCCCCCTGAGATCCCTGCTCTTTTTTGCACATAGCCTCCACTGCTTCTCATTTGGTTTACCCCACATGGAACTAAGTTGAGAAAGAAATTTGGGGAGAAATTTACTCCCAGCTTAACAAAATTGACAGTATAAAATAAAAATAACAGAACAACATATCAAATTCCTCATCTGATTTCTAATTTTCTGTCACTGTTATTTCTTTTTCTCATTAAAAGAAATTCCATTTACTAATAACTTTCTAAATATCTACTGTGCTAGTCGTTACAGTGTAATTATGAGCCACACATATAAGTAGAATCAACTACTGGGTATGTTATAGTGTGTTATAGTTTTATACTTAGTTTTTGGTATTTACGTATACTGACTGGGTTGCAACATGTAGGATGTATTTTGCAACAGGAAATAGCCAAGAATCACAATCTGAAATACCTTCTGGGCTCCAGAATCTAACATCTGCCCAAGAGACTAGACATGATAGTAGGAACTGCAGGAATAATCTACAAAGACTTAATAAGATCATTGAGATTTCCAACCTTCCTATTCGGCTTTTAAAATCCACAACAGGATTTCCTTATCTTCTGTATTCTAAAGAAAAAGATCACACCAAATCTTGGAAAATTTCTGCAGTTTCTTTGAGTAGAATTATTAAAACTCCACATGAAACAACTTTAAAAAGTGTTGGTAAGTATATGTTATGATACTAAACTCCTGTGGGTTATAATTCTTTTATTCAAGTGTTCTATTCAAACTCTTGTAGTGAGATGTAAACTTCTCTATGTATATGAAGTATAATTGATCATAAGATGAATCAGTTTGAAAATGAGAAGTCATTGGGCTTGTTTCTGTTAACGTCATTTAACTGAAGAAATCTTTAACTAACCCCATTACCGCAAGTGGTATTCTGTCAGCTATCTATTGAAGCAAAGCGATTGGAAAGTGAATGCTTTTTCTTGCTGTTTATTTTTCTTCTGCCTGGTGATCCGATCCTTCCAGTGTCAAACCTTTTATACCCACAGGCTGGATGATGGGAACAAAAATAATTTTTAAAAAGCTTGCCTTATAGATTTGCACTTTGCTATTATATCTCTGACAGTTATCTGGGAACCTCAGAATAATAAGCAAGGGGAAAGAAAAAAAAAAAATCTGTCCTGGCATTTGGTTTACAGTGAGAAGTCACTGAGGTGGAAAAAGCTATTAGGATCCAACCAGGGTGGTTTGATGCCTTTTCCATATTCTGTGGGGCCTTGACTAGATCCAATTCATATTCCAGTAGATTGGGCTTTTGTGGTCACCTGAAAAGCCATGAAAACCCTGACAACAAGAATGACTGCATCACAAATGAGCCTTTCTCTCATTCACTCTCCTCTCACCACCGTCACCCAGCCCAGAGACTGACTTTACTCTGAGAACATCAAATGCACTAGCTGCAGCATCCCAAATCTTTCTTCCATGATGTATGCTTTGACTACTGCGCTCTTGTGACTGGTCCTCTCCCAGGACTATGGCTGAGTGACTGTCTTTGCACCTCATGCCACATCCCTTTTCTGGCATGGATAAGCTAGAGAAATAGGGTGAGGATTGTCTAGTTAAGAAGGAAAACTTTATACATTTGTGAACAATCCCCAACCAAACTAAGCACCCTAAACACATATAAACATGCATGCATAGCACACACGTACCGACAATCCTCTAGGTTTCCTGAAGAATTGAGGTTAAGTTAACATTGAGAGATTTAAACTGGAATTCTTTACACTGCGCAATCTCCTCTTCTGTGTAAGGTATACTCCTCAAAATTAATTTGTATGAGCTATTTTGCTTTTTTGCAAATTTAAACGGTAACATTTGTGTTTTTAAAGAAATAATAATTGCTCCTTAGAAAAATAAAAAGAAATGAAAATGTAGATTTCTTGATAATGGCCATTCTAACTAGAGTAAGATGGAATCTCAATGTTGTTTAGATTTACATTTCTCTTAGGGCCAGAAATGTGGAACATCTCTTCATGTGTCTATTGGTATTCTTATTTCCTCTTCAGAGAAGTCTTTCTTTAAGTATTTAGCCCACTTTTTAAGGGGGGTTTGTTTCTTTGAGGATTTTTCTTTGAAGATTTCATTTTTTTAGTTCTAAGTATATTTTAGATATAAGCCACTTGACCGTTGTATGGCCAATGAAGATCTTATCTCAATCAATGGGTTTCTCTTCTTCTTGCTGCTGTGTCCTTTGCCATGCAGAAGCTCTGCAGTTTCATGCAATCCCATTTGTCCAACCTTTCTTTGATTTGTTGTGTTTCTGGGTTTTTATTAAGAAAGTTTTGACTTGTGCCAGAGTCCTAGTGTTTCTCCTATTCCTTCCTGTAATGTTTTCAGGTATCTGCTTTTACTACAGATGGTGGTGGAGATGTGGCCTTAAGGGAATGCTACTACACTGTTGGTGGGAGTGCAAACTTGTTCAACCATTCTGGAAAGCAGGATGGAGGTTCCTCAAAAGACTACATATAGAGCTTTACTATTACCCAGCAACACTACTACTGGGCATTTACCCAAATGATTACAAACATGGCCACATGAAAGATACCAATACAACCATGTTCATCTGCATCATTATTTATCATAGCTAAGATATGGAATAGACCTAGATGCCTCTCTTAGTAGATGAATGGGTTAACAAAATGTGGCATATGTACACAATGGAATTCTATGCTTACATCAGAAAGAATGCTATTGCTCCATTCATGAGGAAATGAAAAGACTTAGTCAAGGGAAGTAAGCCAGATCCAAAGAAACATAGACTCCATGGCTTCCCTCATTTGTAATAATTAGTGTATGTCTAAGATGGGCCTAGTAGAGGATCACAATAGCTCAATAGCTATATACATATGACCATATAAGATGATGCTAAGTGAAATGAACTCCGAGATATGAAAACAAGAGGTTTTCCTTTAATATTGTTGACTTCAATGTACTGTGTGACATTATTTCTTTCATTTTGTGTTTTCTTTTTCCTCTTTGGTTTATACCATGTTTTCACTGTACTTGATTTTGGTACTCTGTGTCTTGTATATACATTTATCTGAATTGGGGAAGGGAAGTAGAACAACAAAATGGTAAGAAAAAGGACAAAGGGCGAACCAAAACAGTGATACTCACAAGACATTTGTTGGAAATGAACCTTAAACTTGAGAGAAAGACTGAGGGGTAGGGAAAGTGGAAAAAATGAGGGAAGGAGTAAAAATATTCAACAAGAAATGCATGCATTACCTTATGTATGCACCTATAACCCCCCTGTAGATCACTTTGATAATAAAGAAAAAAAGAAATGACCAAGAGTTTCCAAAAATGAAAATTTATAGATTCCTACCATTAATAACTGACGTTTGACTGTCAAGTATCTCATTTATGTGTAAGAATCATATACATTAATGATTATGTAAGTATATATGTATGTAATATTCACATATTATGTGTAGATAATTAAAAACAACACTTTAGGCTTAGTATTATATAAATTTAGCCAAACACAAAAAATGTTTAAGAGAAGGACCTGAATTACCAATCTTCAGAAAAATCATTCTTCATGAGGATATGCATATCTTTTTAGAAAATTGTTTCAAATGAAAACAGTTATTGAAATCTTTGCAAGGTCAGGTCCCTAATATTATGACTTTAGATGTCTATTGATAGTATCCATATTTATTACATTGCATGTACATTATATCATTTTGCCCTCAACTGTATAATCATTGCATTGGTTTAAAAGTCTCTATTCCTTAATTTTATATTTAAATCACTTTAGCATTTTTCTTTGGTTCTTGACCATAGTTATCCCATTGTAATATCTTTATTTTAATGAAAATATTGCATTAGCTAGTAGAAGTTGAACAGCATGAGTTTTGTAATCTCTAAAGTTCACAAAACTTTAAAATATTTTTCTATTGTCCTTAAAAAAAAAAACAAAAAACCTTAGGGATTAGTATTTGTTTTGTAGACTAAAGAAGACTACTCCTGGTTCTCAGTTCTTAAGAACTGAGGTGGGTTTCACAGCATTAGATGTTCTGATTCTCAGTATCCTGAATTAAGAAAGGAAGGATGCCCCCTCTTTTCCTGAGACTCCAGCTTGTAGATGGAAAATTATTTATAACTACAAAAGTCAACCCCTTCTTTCACTGTATTTGATGTTGTTATAATGTGTGGAAGTGAAAAAACAAATCATTTAACTAGGGATACAGGTGGACCCATTGCAACAATGAGATGTACAAGTCTTTATGTTGAAACTTTATAATTTTGAACTTTTTGAATTTTTGGACTTTACAATTTTGCTGGGGGGGGGGATTGGGTAAGGGGAGGTAGGAAGTATGGGAAGGAATGGGAAGGGGAAGCAAAGAGGAGGCAACAATGCTTGATAAGAAATGAACTCGTGATCTTGCCCATGTAATTATAACTCCTCTGTATGGTATTCTCACAAAAAAAAAGTTAATCCCTCAGAACTGTTCTTTGTCTCCTTATCTCTCAATGTAATATCAGTAACATCTCTCTAGAGTATCATAGTTAATAAATATACTTGGGGCCACACTTACTCTCTCCTCCAATTATTCCAGTTCCTGTAATCTTGCTTCTACAGAAAGCACAAGGATGACCTGTACTCATTCTATAAATATGTGAAAAATTTACTTTAATATTTATATATTCACAAGGTATTTTCCTTTATTTTTATTAATTTTACAAGAGGTATTTTGATTTACTTGATACTACCAGTTCTGTCCAGAAAAGACTGATTATTTTAAACAAAAATTTCAGGTCTTGATGCTACCAAAGTTTTATCTTATTATTCCTCAAATGGGCATGGTGTTCTCTGTCTCAGGAACAATATTTATTTGGATAGACTTTTTTTCTACCTGTAGCATTATTTGTATCTGTCAGATGTTACTATTCCATGTAAATACGTGTGATACGTTAGCATTAAGATTGTACATACACACAACACAAAGATATGAATACACACATTGCAACAGAAGAAGGAAAGAGAGTGACTTTCTTTTGCTATTTCTTTCTATTCATCATTCTTTTCCTGTGGCTTTCATTTTTGCAGTTTTTCTTGTGTCTTTCATTGCCTTCTATTCTCTCCTTGAATGTTTATCATTTCCTCAGTTTTGTTTTAAGATCATTTCTGTTGTCATTTTTGAAGCCATGAAAAATATGTGATGTGTGTAATTTACTGTTTTTTGTTTATGCTTTCTTACTAATTAAACACATGTAACATTTGCATATTTAATTCACAGGATTCCTTTATACTTGTGGATCCCTTTATATTTGTTAATATTCTTGAAAGAAACCAGCTGCCTGCTTAGAAAGAATACAGAGAGTAGAAATACTGAGTGAAACATTTTTGCTTGGATTTGGTGTTTCAAACACCCTTCATTCAATATGTTATTTTTTTTCACCCAAGGCAAGAAAAGATATTTTCTTCTATTTATTTATTTTTTCCTATTGTAGAGATGAGTGTCACAGATTTACCAATTTTGGTGTGGTATGTGCAGCCTCCTCTTCCCTCTCTATTCTTTTTAAACTCCTATGGTCATCCTAGTCTGGGACGCTCAGCTGTAGACAATGTGAATGTCTTGTTGGAATGTGTTCACTGTCATTTCACCTCTCACCTGACATCCTACGCTATTGAACTTTGTCTCCATCGGGACATTTCCCACCTTCAGAGTGGCTCTTCTACAGCCTTAGATCACTTGCTTTAAATCAAAGTGTCAGTGAATATGCCTTTCAGGTTGGTGACACTTACTTTGCAGGAAATTTGTATGCTGCTAGCCATCCAAGGTGCCACATGGAAGCTCTCTGCATGCTCCCTTGTCACAGACATTGTGATATTTCTAGACATACTTCAAGGTGACTGGGCTTAGAGCAAGTCCCCTTACTTTTCACATTCTCCAACTCTCACGTTTTGTTTATTATTTATTAAACCAAAGATACCTTTGGTTTAATAAATAATACCAGTAACGTGTCCACACTTGATTACTCACCATAGTTTTCCTACATATTTAAATGCATCTCATATGTATATATATGGATATATATATGGATATATGGATAGTCTTCCTTTTCTACCTGTAGCTTTATGTTTATCTGTCAGATGTCACTATTCCATGCAATTTCTTTTTTTTTTAATATGGTGAAAATACTGTACAGAGAGGTTACAATTACATGGGCAAGATAATGAGTACATTTCTTATCAAGCATTGTAGCTTCCTCCTTTGTTTCCCCTTCCCATCCCTTTCCATCCTTCCCCCACCCCCCACCCAATCCTCCTCCCCTCCACCACCAAAGTTGTAAAGTTTGTTTTTGACATAAGGACTTGTACATCTCATTGTTGCAATGGGTCCACCTGTATCCCTATTTAAACGATTTGTTTTTTCCCTTCCCCTCCACAAATTTTACCAGCATCAAATACAGTGAAAGCAGTGGTTATACCATGGGGGAGGGACATACAAAGCAACAAAGAAATCATCTTATAAATGTGTTAGAAACTATCGCCTGAAAGAAAAAAAACATTTGAATACATATCTTAGGGTTCATTTCCCTAACATCAACTTATCTGACCTTTTCTGCTTGACTCAGACATATACTAGTTATTGCAAATAAGGGAAACCATGGTACCTAAGTTTTTTGGGGCCTGGCTTACTTCACTTAATATAATTTTTTCCAAGTCTTTCCATTTCCTAACAAATGGGGCAATGTCATTCTTTCTGATGGAGGCATAGAATTCCATGTGTATACATACCACATTTTCTTGATCCATTCATCTACTGAGGGGCATCTGGGTTGGTTCCATAGCTTAGCCATGGTAAATAATGCTGCAATAAACATAGTCATGCTGGTAGCTTTAGTGTAGCCTTGTTTGTGATAATTTGGGTAAATACCCAAAAGTGGGATTACTGGGTTATAGGGGAGCTCTATGTGGAGTCTTTTGAGGAACCTCCATACTGCTTTCCAAAGTATTCCATGCAATTTCATGTGATATGTTGTCATAACAAAGAATGCCTTCTAATTCAACTTAATTAAATGCACATTTATTATAGACCCACTGTGTTTCAGCCACTCATAGGATAGAGAACTGTATTAAGGATTGAAATAAAGGAAGAAAGACAGAGTTAGTATTCTCAATGTCTCTGAAAAGAGTAGACATGTTGAAAGGAATATAGCATATTCTTGCCATATAAAAGCATGTGTTGCCATATTTATTTGTCCTTAAGTATCTCTAGGAGTTACAGGAATCCTGTGACTACCAAACTCTGTGGATGCTGAAGTCACTTATATAAAATACTTTTGTATGTAATTCAAACACATCTTTGTTACAATTTAAATCATATCTAGATTACTTATCATAAGTAATATAAGCAATATAAGTGTTGTGTAAATAGTTGTAATTCAGCAATATTTAGGGAAAAACTAGAAGAACAATTCTCCATTTTAGTATCATTATTTGAATTAACATACACTTAAATAGATTTTGTGTATAGTTATATATGGATAAATATAATATGTGTAGATGTATATAATTATCACTACAATCAAATCACAAAACAAATTATCTCCTTTTGCCAGTTTGGGGTCAAACTTCATCTATTAAATTCTTAGAATCACTGATATATTCTATTTCTAATATGGTTTTTCTTTCTTTTATTATTTTGTTCTTTTGCCTGGCCTGGGGCTTAAACTCTGGGCCCGGATACTGTCTCTGAGCACCTTTTGTTCAAGGACAGGACTCTACCTTGAGCAACAGAGCACTTCTAGCTTTTTCCTGTGATTAAATGGTCATACAGACCTTCCTACCCAGGGTTGACTTCGAACCATGATCCTCAAATCTCAGCCTCCTGAGTAGCTAGGATTTGGCTTTTCTTTTAAGGACTATCATAACAAAGATATTAGATAGTGTTCAATTTTTTTTTTTTTTGTCTGGTCGTGGGGCCTGAACTCTGGGTCTGGGCCCTGTCCCTCAGCTCTTCAGCTCAAGGCTAGTGCTCTACCACTTGAGCCACAGCGTCTCTTCTGGCTTATTTCTTTTTGTAGTGCTGAGGAATTGAATCCAGGGCCTCATGCATGCAAGGCAAGTGCTCTACCACTGAGCCACCTTCCCAGCCCAAATTTTTGAGACCTGATTTTGCTCACACATAATAATGTCTTTGAGAGTCAGTTAATTGAATATATCATTGAATAGAACAATAATTTACCTCCGTTTATGAAGAACATTTATTAAGAAGTGAATAGTCAGCATTATCATGTATTGACAGAGTCAGTGAGGATGGTGTGATTCAGTTATTGTGCATTAGGAAAACACAAAGGTAATAACAGGAGTGGCCTCCATGCCTTAGCCTGAGGTAAACTGGCAAGTTCTCATTGCCTGATTATCTCCCAATAAGAACAGGAGCCCACTGGTGCTACTATTCTTAAAATTCATATTAGTATCTAAGTTTGTAAGTTTTGGCTTCTAACCATAAAAATATATCCAAAATCTGAGAGAAACTCAGTAACTAGTAGGGGATCAAAAAATATATAATTGAAAAATTCATGATGGATGTATCCTTAGAGAAAGGCAGCCATTACCAAAATAGTTACTTGCAGAACTTTCATTAAACTGGTTTCTCCAGGTTTGACATAAATCAAATTTAGTTTTGAATTACTTAATTTACTCAGTTAATCTTTAACCCAGTAAAATATTTGGGGTTTCTGCCTTGTTTAGGTATTGCCTTTGAAGACTCCTAAGTGTGTGGACAGTATTTTGTAACTAGGCTAACACAAAGCCACATTTTAGTTAGACAAAGGGCACAGATTCCTATGGTACAAGGTTGGTATTTCTTTTTGCTTAAGTGTGAGAAAAGACATCCCCATAGTAGAGGAATATCCAAGGAAAAGATTAAGTTTGTTAACAGAAAGGAAAGCTTCCTTACATACAAGAACCGATCCAAGTGATTACTAATAAAATATTCTGCCATGATAAAGACATTTGGTATCCGTGTCATTCAGTTTGGTAGCTGTTAGTCACTTGGGAGTTGTACAGTTGAGGATAAGGATATTGAATTTACTTTCTATAACTTTAATTTAAATTGTAAATAGGTTCATGTAGCCAGTGGCCAAACAACAACAACAACAAAATAAATGGAGTAGCATGACTCTATGCTTCATTGACTTCTCCATGAACTGATGCAGAATTAAACCCACAATTATGCTATTATAAAATTCTGGTCAAAATATTTGATCACAACAGAGAATAGGATCACAGAAAAAGAGATTAGCCATTCAGTAATGATTAATATTAAATAAGACAGAATTAGTCTTAAGCGACAGAATCATTCATTTAGTAATACAACTTCTGACCTATAGAGAGAATGAGAGAATGAGAAAGGAACAAGGAATATCTTAGAAATCATCTCATTTTTAGGGGAGAAGACATACTTGTCTAAGATTATAATTGTCCATAGCAAAATCTGGAAAAAGACACACGTCCTCTGGTTCTAAAACCTAACTTACAGCTATGATTCTTTCCTGATGTCTCTAACTATAGTCCAAATGTTCTGGCTAAACTGCAAGGTCTCTATTCATTCATAAAACTGGGCAAATCATACTTCTGAAGGGGATGATATCACATAAGTATCATAATTACTTGGACTATGCCATAACAATTCTGGAAAAGAAAAAAAAAAGAAATAGCACAGACTTCTGATGTATAAATGCTATTCTATATGTATTTTTTTATTAGAAGACTAATATGAGATAACCAGAAATACAGACAGTTCTGCCGTTATGCTAAGCTTTTGGGTGAAGGCAGCTTTCAAAACACACTTCAACAAAATCCCAGTGATGCTGTTACCGTGGAGACAGGCAGCACTGGAGAGCCTCTAAGAAGAGGGTTCAGGAAGAGACACTCAGAACTGTTTTACATGCAGAGCTGTCATTGGACTCTATTTTATGCAGCACTGCAGCAATTTCTGATCAAACAAGTGCAAAATGGTAACAGTCTTGACAACAGCTCTGTACAGAAGGTCAGGCAGCTTTTGACTGTCCTTCTCCTGTTTCCCCCCTTTCTTAATCAGAGTCTGTGAAAAAGCAGGAGAGCTTTTCCTTTGGGTAACTACAGAAAATATTTTAGGCTTTAAGTGTGTGTGTCTGTGTCTGTGTGTATTCTAATTAGATATAATATTAGTATCTTCCAGCTATAACTCTGCAGACGTAACACAGCAGTGAATGGCAGAATGAAGCAATTGGATCTCTTAATGTACAGCTTAGTGTTCTTAAAGACATTGGAAAATATGCCTTAAGTGGCGTAGGTAATAAATCCTTTTTGCATTTGTAGTAAACTTTATCTGTAAATATCAATTCCTTCAAGAAATATTAATTAAGTGATTGTTTATTAGAAGCAGATGTCCATGGGAAGAATTATGAAGAATACAAAGAAGTACTCTACTTTGTTCTAAACATTCGATTTAAATAATAATTTGTGTGTTTGGCTACTACAGATTGAAAGTAGTTCTCATGAAAAGAATGCCATTAATATATTTCATGGTTGTATACGTAAGAGACAGACACAGGAAAAGTACTCTCTATATATTTCTCAAAAGGCAGGTTACTTAGATATACATACAGTTCCTATTTTCAAAACACTTACTGTCTTGGTTAGAAAGATACAAATCTGTCTCCCACTGGAAGACTTTTAAATGCATACATCTACAAGTAAATGAATGAACTAGACATCATCACTTTTTTTCCTTATTCATAGATTCATTCATTCAGTGCCTAAACTCTAAACCACTGTATTCAACAAACTCATTTTGAGTTCCCTGCATGTAACCTCTTTTTAGAGAGAAAGCAAACACACGGTATGTCTAAGAGAGGTGACAGAGCCTAGATTTTGAAATGCACAGCAACCAAGAAAATGGCACTCAACTTATTTTTATTTCATGCCCTGAGAAAGAATAGGAAACTTAAATTTAGGTCTCCCGGGGCAACCAGGATATGAATTAACTCAGTGCCACCTACTCAAGCTAATCTCTGCCATCAGAATCACGACGGCTTCTATGTAAGGATAATGCAATTAAAAAAAAAGTTGGCTATGGGGCATAGTTATAATCTACTTTATAATTTGAAAGCCTCACTTTAAAAAGTAAATTTAACTTCGACTTGGCTATTTCACCAATGGCCATTTTCTCAGGGCAGACAAAATGTCTCATCTTCACATAGATATATTTCTTATTCTTTAACCCTTCAAACACATGTGCAAGGGAAGAGCTATTTTATAATAAAAGATCTTTAAATTTTAAATCTCCATTGTTTACCAAATTCATAACTTTTTAAGATATTGAAGTAGGCACAGTACTCAGCATTGTGAGATACTTTCAACTAATTTTATAATGTTCTGATTATTTTGTTTGTTATACATTATCCAACATCTCTCTTCCCTTGCTGAAACTTTTCAGTAGACAATGACCAGAAACCTATAGTCTACTTTCATGAAAGAACTGACTTAGTTTCCATGTATAGGTGAAAAATCTAGAAGGGATCATTCTTAGTGATCCATAGCACAGAAAGGTGACTATAGTTCACAAGAGATCATATATTTTATGAAGAACAAGAAGAGCCATCTTCAACCTTCTGTAACACAAAAGCGCTATAAAATGTTTAAGGAGAGATAACTGGCAGTTATCCTGATCTGACCTTTATACATTCCTTGCATATATTAAGTTATCACACTGTTTCCACAACCATGTTCAGATGTTATGTATCATGTAAAGACCCTCCTGCAAAAACAATGCAAGTGGTGTTGTTCAAGTGGTAGATTACCTGCTTAACAAGCTTAAGATCCACAGTCTATGCCAAAGAGCAACCAGCCAATTAAAAGTTTTTTGTTCTTGTTAAGATATTTAAAGACATTATTCATTAGAGAGATCTCTCCAAAGAAAAATACAATAAAACCCCTTTACTTTTATTAGGTCATATGATTCAGATTAAACACACACAGAATTTTCACTATTACCAACTTTAATCTATTGGTTAAGAGATTTCTAGATTTTGCTATATATGAAATAAGCACAAAAATAAGTGTGCATATATTTATATTATATGTTACATGCTCTAAGGTTATCTTACATACTTATTTTCAGCCTGTTAGTATTTTAAAATCATTCTTTGTAAACTCATAAAAGTACCACTTAAAAGTATCTGCTACCTGGGCATTGGTGGCTTATGTCTGTAATACTACCTACTCAAGACACTGATCAGAGAATTGTGTTTTGAAGCCAGCCCAGGCAGGAAAGAAAAGGCCATGAGACTCTTATCTCCAATAAACTATTCAGAAAAAGCCAGAAGTGGCACCGTGGTTCAAGTGGTAGAGCACTAGCCTCATGCAAAAGAAGCTCAGGGACAGAGCCCATGACTGACAGGAAATATCAACTATATATTTCCTCAGACTCCATGTATCTCAATTGCAAACTATGTCTCATATATAGAAGGGGACAAGAAAAAGCAATAGGATGCTAAACATCAGAAAATTTACAGGACAATTCATAAGTAGAATCTGCTGTATATTTAATATTTAGTGTCTGGGGATTGGATCCATGGCCTTATTCCCGCTAAGCACATTCTTCTACTGAGTTCCAAAATCAGCTCTTCTAATTGAAATAAAAATCTTCATGCAAACTTGAAATATATACAGTGGCTTAAATTTGAACCATCAAATACAATGTGTTAGTGCTATAATTTTAAATAAATTTCACGAGTAATTTAAGTGAGGATAAAATATGTAACATGGCCAAAAGTAATGAACATTTTACCTCTTCAGCCAATATAACATCTCTAACATCCAGAAGAATTAGAGTGTAGTCAGAGGTAATTATGTCATAAATACAGCTTTTGTAAATGGACACTGACACATGGTCATATCAATTATTGCAGGTTTTTCCCTCCCTCCAAAAGTATCAACTTTAGGTGTGTTTTTTAGACCTGTATCAATCTAGAACCCAATTACTGTGGATCTACTTCCAAACTGTAATAAATCACTGTCAGTGATTTTGAAGCAATGTATTTGTGTAAGTGGTGTAAGTATTTATGTGGCTGTTATTCCTGTGGTTGTTATTTAAATATTATCCCTGGGGAAATAGCATGTAAAAATACAACATCTCAATTTCCTAAGAGTGTAAAGGAACAGAAAGTATGCAAACTTCCTTATACCAAGCCATCAGGATTAGAACAAAGGGGACATGCTAACTATAGGATAGGACAGGAATGGGAGCTGGGAAGGTGAAAAGCAATTAGCAAATAACACAGGTAGCTTTGAGGCTATGAAGCTTGCTTTTTGGTTCAGCTCTGTAATATCAATCTCAAAGCCTTTACCATGTGTTCAGCTAGATATTAAAAGGCTGAGATACTGGCTGTAATGCCCAGTCTCCTCATTGGGTATATGTATATGTTCAAGTGGGAAAAATCTCCCACTTTTACACTTGAGATTTTTTGGGGGTTTTGTGATATAGTATTAAATAGTCAGTTATACATTAAAAATCAGAATATATAGCCCAGTCTCCGGACTGAGCAGATTTTCACGAAATATCTGCTAAGTAAATATACATGTGAAACATAGACAAATGGACAAGCAACCATGTGGGAAGTCAAGCCAGGCTGGAACCAGTGCTAATAGGACTTCAGTGATGTTAGATTTGCCCAGTGGTTTATCTCAACATCCTTCATTCATCTACTAAGTTGATTTCATAATTTTTTCCTTGAGAGCTTATACTTTGCTAGACATTGTGCTTTGTACCAGAGGTATAGAGACAAATGATACAGTCCCTGGGGAACATTTATAGAATTTGCAAGCTGCAGTATAATGTAATACTATAATAGAACTCACATAAAACTCTGTAGTGATCCAGAGCTAAAATAATTCAGCTAAACAATGTTGAGTAGAAGAAAAGTTTTGTAGATATATAAGTTCACCATGGTGATATGTTTATGCTACATAGAACACACAGTCTTCTCAGAAGGAATAGAATTTACAACACCATGAGATCTTCAGAGAATATGATGTTTTGCAAACAAAAGAACAGGAATACTAATTTTGGAGTAATCAGAATGTCAGTGCATTGGCAATAGTTTTCTTCAAACCACAGACATGCACTCATTTTATTCATACAAGATGACAGTGAGTTTTCATTCCCAGCATTCAAAACTCTCATGTGATAGACACCGTTGTCTGAGATTCCAGTATCACAAATTTCTATACCTACTCATGTCCTATTGTAACTTAAAAATATGTAAATAAGGGAAACCATGGGACCTATGTTTCTACATCTAGGATAATCTTACCAGACAAGCAGAAAAGGTCAAAAGCTATGTACATATGACCATAAAAGATGATGCTAAGCAAAATAAACCCCAAGATAGGGACACAAGAGGTTTTATCTTTGTTGCTGTTGTTTTTGTGATTTTTTTTGTTTCTTTTGTATGTTTTTCTCCCATGGTATAACCCCTGTTGTCACTGTATTTGATTCCGGTGCCCTGCATCTTGTATAGACATTTTTCTAATTTGTGGAGGGGGAGGGAAATAACAAAATGCTGAAACAAGTATACAGATTGGCCCATTGGAACAATGAGACTTACAAGACTCTATGTTGTAAATGAACTTTACAACATTGGGGGCGGGGGAGGGATGAGTTGAGGTGGGGAGGGCAGGGATAGTAGGGAAAAAACAAAGGAGGAGGTAACAATTCTCGATAGGAAATGTACTCATTACTTGCTCATGTAATTGCAACCCTTCTGTACAGTATCTTTACAATAAAATATCAAAAATATGTATAGTTGGAAGTAAAATCTGAATTCTTGCATTTTTACTATTGGAAGTAAGTATATAATCCCTATGGTCATGAAGTTTGCTCATCTAGAACCAACCTGAACTCAAAAGCTCAGTGCATGCACTTGAAGAAGAAAGCAGTCTCAGAACTACCACTGATTATGTGTATAAGGAAAGAGAGGTTTGTGTGTAGCATCTGGCCCTGCCTGGCAAGGGTAATTTTTGGTGGTAGATACTAAACTAATTTTACTGTTAGACATATAGTCTTAAGGCCTCTACAACTCTATGATAATCCATTCAATATGTATTGCTGAACAGTCTTATCTGAGGATCACTGTGGTCCCTTGAAAGTTTGGTATCTATGGATAAAACTAGATCTGTGTGCACTATGAAATGGTGCTTAGGCTAAAAGCAAGGGGCTGTCTTCCTCCGATTTTCCCCTTATCAAATGTAAATAAAAGCAAATCAAAAACCCTATTTGGACAACATTAAGAACCCTTGTATTTTTCTTCTGCACTGGTTCTAGTAATGGATTTGTGCTGTTTTAATATCATTCAAAAAAGAAGACAGGAACAATGTGAACATCTTAGGTGGTTTTCTGTTACTATAACAATATGCTTAAGAAAGCCTACTTTTCAAGAGAAGAGATTGATTTCAGCTTAACATTCTAAAGTAACAAAACCAACAGTCCACACCTGGTAACCTTCTTGTAGGAAGAGCGTAAGACAGCACAGAGTATGAGATACAATCACTGATGGTCCATTTACAAAATTAGGTATCTGACCAAGAAAGGGAAATTACTAAGAACATTCTTAAGACTACCCATAGTCTACGCACCTGGAAAGCCCTTCATAAGCAAACAGGATATGGGGAAGGGGCCAGCTGACAAAGTAGAGCAAAGTAGCACTGTACTTCAACTGAGGGTGAAACAGGATCAGGAAATAATGAAGTTTCGTCCTGAAAGATTGCATATGTCAAACGCTTCTGCTAATGAAGAACAATGGGAGTGACTTGCATATTAGAAAATAAATTTTTTGCTGAAACATCAGGTGGTGTGAGTGCCTACCAGATCGCAACCCTTCCAAAATGTCCACTAGAGTCTCTCACTGAATTTCTTGTCTCAAAGAATTCTTTGAGCTTGGGTAGGGGAGTATTTTTCTCATAGACCCATCAGCTAACAAGGGTCAGGGAGCACACGTGTGTTTCTGTATTCTGCCCTCTCTATTCTTACCAAGTCATCCCTAGTCCTAGAGTCCCATCTTGATGAGTTTATCTAATCCTAATCCCCTCCTCCTGGTTGGACTGACTTTCTAGCCACTTAGTGCTCACAATGGGGAATAAATTTCAACATATAAACCTTTGGCAGAGGCTTTCAAATTACATCCAAAGCATAGTAATGGTCATGTTAGTTGATAGCTATACCAACATGATCTATAAACTGCCTTATTAATCTTTGGTAAAATAAAAAGCCATTCATACTGACAAAATGTTAATAGAGATTTTTTAAGACAAAATTCCATTCCATTAATGTGCATTTCTCAGTCTTTAAGCCACTTTAGGCTTTAAAGTGCTACAATTGTAAGCAATCATTCTTACAAGAAATAGGCATGCTTAAGAGTAAATTCCTATTATCTACTTGTCAGTCTTGATCTGCCTATGGAGCTGATTTTTTAAAAAAAATCTTTACTTTTTTTGGTGTCCAATTTTCTGGAAACATGAGTTCCCAGATAAAATATAAAAATTACCGTCACAGTCTACAATGAAAATTTTAATTTAGGTACCACCTGAATGACAGAATAGAAATGTACTAGATCATATTTAGTATAAAAATTTGGGGCAGTCAATTGAGAAAAAATATAAGTTATTTTCTCTTCCCTTCCAACATAACTCAAACAATGGTGTGGTGTATATGTTCCCTTGAAACTTTCTGTTGTCACATTTAAAGTCCAATATAAAATACAGAATTATTGTCACTTTTTATATAGTTTCTCACAGAGTACTTTGTTATTTAGTGAGGAATTATGAAATATTTTTCTCCTTTCATTCCTGAATTAACTACTTCCAAGTTTCTGTTCTGCTGGCCTTGATTTCTGTTTGAATGAGTAGTTATAATATATTTTAATAATTATAATATGTATTTAGTAGCTATAATAGTAGTATAATGCAATATATACTTAGTAGTTATAATATATTCTCTCTCAGGACCTCAAAAGCTTACTGCAAAAAGAAACATTAAGAAATTCATTTATTTATTCACTTTTTATTTATTTTATTTTATTAAAATACATTTTTATTGTAAAAATTCTGTACAGAGGGGTTACATGAGCAAGGTAATGAGTACATTTCCTATCAAGCATTCTTACCTCCACCTTTGTTTTTCCCCTACCCTCTCTTCCCTTCCACCTCCACAAATACATTCCTCCTCTCCTCACCTAAATTGTAAAGTTGGTTTTCAACATAGTGTCTTGTACATGAGAAAGGATGCATTAAAAAAATAGAGCCCTGATGCTATCAAGGGATATATGATTTCTAATGATTCCAACATTTATTCAAATAGATGAATTAAAATTGGTAAAAGGATTTGAGGTGGAAAGAATCTTGGAGTATGACTCATTTCAGTTTTCCTCTGAGCTATTTTGTCTTCCAGGAGAGCCAATCTGAAGCATGTGCTATGTCCAACACCATCTGTACTGATCACTTAAATCTTCATATTTTGCTCAAAAAGCTACCTGAAATTTTTCAAAACAATTAGTGCTATCAGTTGAATTATTTTCTCCAAAGAGAATCTTCATGTTTCACAACTCAAACGTAACCTTGTTTTAAAAGAGGATCATAGGATATATAATTAGTTATGATAATGTTATACTGAAATAGGATGCATCCTTAATCTAACATGACTGAAGACTATGGCAGAATTTAGGTAATGCATTTATAAGCCAACGAGTATCTGGTGCTTAGCTGGGCTGGCAAAGGTAATGATATAACTCCTCTAAAAGCTTGGAAGGAGTAATCACGAAAGTGCCAACACGTGGGAATTCAGACCTGGCTTTCCTGACATGGTGCATTTCTTTTATGCCACCTAATTTGTGGTGCTTTGTTTTAGTAATCCTTATAAATTAATTGTAACAAATAATTTCAGATTTTTCTTCTTATCATTCTTCTTTCCTTCATCTTCTTTCTCTGTCTTTTCCTCCCACCCTCCCTCCCTTCCTTCTTTCTTTCCATTTTTGCCAAAAAAATGTATTGCTCACAGAAAAAATACAAAGATCAAGGATATATATATACATATCCTTCTTCTACATTAAAATATTGACAAATCTGTTTCAAGTCATACTTCCTCAAAGAACTTCAAGTATCCTTTCAAATTACTTCAAAAGAATTGTACAGTTATAAATTTCAAATACTTTAAACATGATATATTACATGGCTACACAGAATATAAAATCAATTTTTAAGTTCTATGTCTCTGTTTAAAGTAGAGACAGGATCCTAAGTCAAATCATCCATCTTCCTTTATCACCTTTTTCTACTCAAGTTCACACCAAAAAAATAGCACCATATTTTCAGCTTTTTTTTTTTTTACTAAAATAATGTTTCTTGTAATGACTATGTATGTAGTTAAGGCAATCTATGGGAAATTTTATTAAGAAATGCAAAGGAAATATTGGTTATTACTTCCCAACAAATATACTTAATAATGGTGTTTAGCACTGTAAACATTGCATAGTTATTAAAACTTATATGTTGGGAAAATATATCTCATTTTTTCTTTTTTGGGTATTTGGTCATTTAGTATATTAATTCATTTTTCTGCTGGGTAAAGAGATGAATCTAGTCACGTAATTACTACTAAGCACAAAAAATAACATTTGTTCAATGTCACATCATTGTATTACTTCTCACTTTTATCCTCTGGAGGCTGACATATTCTCTCAATCAACTTTTGTTTCCATAACAACTCCCTGAGCTAATCAGAGTGTAAGACTAAAGGTTTATTTAGACTTACAGTTTGGGAAGCTGTAGTCCATGATTGGCTATCTACATTGCTTTTAGGCCTATGTGGGGAACACTTCGGGGAAATGCATGGTAATGCAGAACCATTCCCCTTATGTCTAGGATACAAAAGAGAGGGGAACAAAAACGTTAAGGTTCTGGTACCTCCTTCCAGGTTACCATCTGAGTGATGTAAAGTCCCATGACTGGAAGACACTGCTTATGGGTTCTACCACATGTCCCGGTAGGCTATAAATCAGATACTGAACACCTTGTCGTGAGAGAACCTTCAAGAGCCAAACTCTAGCCACATTTTGCCCCTACTCACAATGACTTAGGGAGGTAGAGAGCCAGGATCGAAAGTTGGGTTGAAGTGTTCTCATGACCATCCATGTTCTCTCACAGTGTCTGAAGAGTTGGAATCTGGTTTGGGACTCATTCTTTTCATGCAGCCTTTAATCAGCATTGTTGCTGAAGTAAATTCTCTCATAGCTGTACTGAACGAAAGGAACCCAAGCTAGGGTGTAGTTATGACTCTTCCCAGGCCTGTTTGGGAAGATCCTGTCACCTATAATGGCAGGATATACAAGATATACATAACAGGTGATCCTCTTCGGCTGAAGAGTCAAGCAGATCTATTTCCTCCTCACTGCACAGGATTTTTGGTTTCACCTCTAATCCATGAGGACAGGCATCCTATTCAGAGCATCTCACCACCACAGTGCTAAAACAGCAAGCATTTCCTTCCCTTGTTCCATACTTTCACATTCTATATAAAGTTACACTCGCATGGCCCTGAAATAGACATTTTTTTATGTTATACAAAAATACCATTGCAACATGGCAAAAATGCCATGACTTGAAATAGATTATCTTCTAAGATTAACTTTGCCTAAAGAACAGATTCCCCCTCACACATTCATTCTGAAAACTTGCAGTCCTGCATAAACTACCACAAACTCTCCGGTGTCCTTTGAACTCTAAAGTGCTCTTACTTTGTCTCCTTTAGAAAAGATATTGGCCCTGTGCATTCTACCCAAACCACACCCTAGATACATGAACGTGGAGTATTTACTTAAACTCTTTAAATTTCAGTTTGAATTATCTGTAACCATGTAGTTGAAAGGGTGAACTGCTTAGCAGAGTGCTAGGCCTAAAGAATGTTTTATACGTACTGCATATTGTGGCTCTTTATATGGCTCACTAGTTGAAATCCTCCTGTGTGTTAATATTGTACAAGACCCTAGAAAGCAAAGATTATTCTCGTATAAACAACCCACAGAGACTGGAGCTTCTAAAAGGAAAGGATGGACTCATTAACAAGGCATAGTAGATTGTTATTGCTCTTCAAAATATATAACTATTGAAACTGGTTACCAGTGACTCATGTTTGTAATCTTAGGTACTCCAGAGGAAGAGAATGGGAGGATCTTGTTTTGAAGCCAGCCCCGAGGAAGAGTTTGTAAGACCCTACCTCCTCAGAAGTTCACTGTGCTGGCATACATATGTCAATTAGCTAAAGCAGGAAACATAAATAGGAGGATTGCATTCTCGGCTGGTATAGGCAAAACTGATACCCCATCTAAAAGATGACCTGAGCCAAAAGGCTAAGGGTGTGGCTTAACCTACTACCAGGTAGGAATCTCTGACTTCAAATCCCATCATTCCCAAAGATACAAAAAGAAAAGTTACTCTTTTGAAAGATCAGAGTGAGAAGGAAGTGACTTCTAGGCAGGCTAAGCATAAGGGCTCATAGAAGGATAGAAAGGATCATACATTAACAGATAAAGTACGATTTGGGTCAGATTGTAAGAGCTCAAGAAATACACATTTTCTACAAGGAGAAAAGGGTACATAGGAAATAATAGCTATTTAAAAGAATTACTCTTCAAGCTTATCATGGATGAATGCATAGAAGCTTTTAGGGAAGGATTTAAGTTTCTATGATAGAGTATAAAATGGCAGTAGTATACTTGGTGAGAAGGTAGATCAACGTATAAAGTTGATGCTCAAAGGTTATTTGACTGGTTTTAGGGTCTACCAATCATCAGAACTACTTAGCAGCCTAGATTCCAAAATGTTTGTCAACCGTTCACTTTTGATTAAGTACAGTATAATTTTTAAGTCATTGATAACTAAGCCAGGTCTCCAGTCTATAAAAATGGGTGACACTGGAAGATTCAAGAGGATTTGGGGCCATTATCAAAATTGAGTATTTTTCTGAGGATGATGACTATCAGAGAGTTGTCACATGCCAAAATTATTTGGGAAATATTCTAAAACCCTGTTTTGTATGTGGCAACTAACAGCCTTATTACATTAGTGATGCTTTCCATATAATGTCTTGACATCGATTCACTTTATTAAGATGTGCATGGCTGGAAAAAATGAGCTTTTTTTGCTTTTTTTTTTCTCGGTTGTGGGGCTTGAACTCGGGTCTGGATGCTGTCTTTCAGCTCTTCAGCTCAAGGTGAGCTGAAGCCACTTGAGACACAGTGCCACTTCTGGTTTTCTGGTGGTTAATTAGAGATAAGAGTCTCACTGACTGTCCTTCCTGGGCTGGCTGTGAACCACGATCCTCAGATCTCAGCTTCCTGAGTAGCTAGGATTACAGGCATGAGCCACTGGTAAGGATTTTTTTTTTATACCTGTGATGGTTTGGATCAAAATAACCCCCTCCCCCCTAAGTCCAAGATGACAGTCACCATGAAGGTGGCATAGGGGAAGCAGGGCATAGGGGTAGGAAGTAGGTCTCTAGAGGTTTGCCCTTTAAGGGCATGATTTATGCAAGTTTATTTTTCCCATTGTCTATTCACTTCCTCTCTGCCATGATAGACATTTTCCTCCCTACCACAGCCGTCCATTGCGTTATACTCTCTCCAATAGCACAAGCCATAATACACTGGAACTATGAGCTAAAAACATACATTTCCTCCTCCATTTTGAGCTCATAAACAAATCCTCAAAGAAACAACAACCCAATTAATAAGTGGGCTAAAGACTTAAAGATAAACTTCTCCAAAGAAGAAATAAGAATGGCCAAGAGACACATGAAGAGATGTTCAACATTTCTGGCCATAAAAGAAAAGCAAATCAAAACAACATTGAGATTCCACTTCACTCCAGTTAGAATGGCCCTTATCAAGAAAGCTAACAATAATAGATGCTGTTGGTAATGTGGCCACAAGGGAATGCTACTGCACTGTTGGTGGGAATGTAAACTTATTCAACTACTCTGGAAAGCAGTATGGAGTTTCCTCAAGAGATTAAATATAGAGCTTCTAGATGACTCAGCAATTCCACCCCAAGGTGTTTATGCAAATGACCACACATCAGGTCTCACTAAAACCACCAGTTTTTGTTCTTTGTTTGTTGTTGTTTGTTTTGTTTTGTTTTGGTTTTAGACTAGTTGGTAAAATAGCATCTCATTCATGAAATAAGTGAAAATGAAAATGGAAAGTAAGAAAATCAAGTTTCTTATAGGAAACAACTAGGAGACCCTGGAGAGGAAAAGTCTCTGGGTGGAATTAGTTTTTTAAGATAAAACATCCTGCAGCTGTAACAAACAAAATATCTGGTCCTCTAGGTAAGGCTGGTCTCATCTTGAAAGATTGTGACCTCACTCCTGCTTTGCATTTTTCACACTTTAGACTTTCCTTTTTTAGCATGGGACATAATATGGCCTTGCTATATTATTATCAGAATTTCAGGCTATTTTCATAGATGCAAAACCCATTTAATATTTTTGAATCAATGTAGGGAAGATACTATTGAGCCCTGCAAGATACAATAAAAATTATAAGATAATATACATGGTAAACAATCAACAATCATTCTATGGCTTTATGTTTGTTTAATATTCCTAACTTTTATAGAGACTATAATGTGTATGTGTGTGTGTTTGTGTGTAAGTACAACTTAAATAGTGATGAAGATACATTGTATCATAAAGTTACATATTGAATTGAAACTACTTTTTAAAATAAAATGGCCATAATTGATCAAACATAACCTTCCTGCCAGCCTGTTTGCCTGCCTGCTTGCCTGCCTGCTTGCTTGCCTGTCTTCCTTCCTTCCTTCCTTCCTTCCTTCCTTCCTTCTTTCCCTCCTTCCCTCCTTCCCTCCCTCCTCCTCCTGCTTTCCCTCCCTCCTTCCCTTTTCCTTCTTTCTCTCCCTCTTTTTACAACTACTTAAAGGCAATGATACAAACAATGCAATCTACTTAAATAATCTACTTAAACACATTCATATAAATAAATGCATACATGAACACAGACAATTCTTATTTTTTCCATACTTGTTCTTGCGATTTAAAAAGTATGAAAGCCAGCATTTGAACTCAGGTCTTCAGGTTTGCTTGGTTCCCTTCTTCATTTAGCACTTTACCCCTTGAGCCATGCAGCCAGCCTGGCTTTCTATTGGGTATATTAGAGATTCAGTCCAGTGGAACTTTCTGCTTGAGCTGACCTTGAACCTTATCTTTTAGAAATCAGCCTCCTAAATAAGTAGGACTATGGTTGCAAGCCTTCAGCATCTGGGTAAATATGACATTTTGACTCAATTTTCTCCAAGATCTTGATGACACATTTGTTTTCTGAGATCATCATAATTTGAATAGAATTTAAAAACTAATTATACCATTTTTTAGCAAATTGGTACTCTGGGGGATTCTTATTACCAATAGCCTACTCATTGGCCAAAACAATGATTGGGAGAAGATTCATTTTCTAAAAGAATGCATGGTCCTCCTATGCTGTGGTTTCTGCTGTAATGAATTGTCACTATTAGTCACATTCTTTATTCAAGTCCGAATACCTAAGTATAAATTTTGCTAGCCAGCTAGAGAAGTGGGAAAAACACAAGAAAAATAAAACTGAGTGCTCTGAAGAAATAACTAGACAAATAAAACTAGAACTAGTTTTGTGAATGCCTTAGGTGAAAAGACATGCGGTTCTTGTGCTCTCTTACTTCAAATATTTCATTGAACATTCTAATAATGACCCTAAATAATGAAGCTTACTTGTAGCTAAAAATGATTAATAAGCAAATAGTTATAGGAAGATACAAAAATATGAATATGTTTCCTATAGTTTTTAAAAAGTCAGAGCCAAAATTGCTCTGCTAGAATATTTAAAAATTTCATTTGTTTGTTTTAAATTTTTATTGCATAAAATAATTGTCCACAAGGTACAGATGTCATCATGATATTTATATGAATACGTATAATGTGTATCCACATGCATATGTATATAGAGATTTGTTCATATATATGTATATATGTGAACATATACACACATGTTTATATACAGTAGATAGATAGATAGATAGATAGATCTAACTCACTGATCTATATTACTCTTTCTTAAACCCCACTTTTCTTTATCTTTTATGAGAGTTTGTAGTGGGCTTCATTATGCCATTTTCCCATATCTTGTATGTCTTTTGACCATACAGAACCTCACAAAGATTTGATTATTTTATTTTTTGATTATCAAAGTTCTCAAATAACTACCAACAATAAAATTTAAATACTAGAATACATTTGGAAATAAAACACTGTAATCAATATAGCTCAAAACACAAAATGCAGAAACTTTATGAAAAAAATGCTTCTTGGAAAGAGATCAATATTTTTCTATGACTTTTCCTTAAAGTGTTCATTATATTTGTCAGCAGGCCTATACCAGAAACTCTACCCACAGAGGCATAGTAACTCAAAGCAGAGTTTTTCCAATGCTGAATTTTAAATAGCCCTGAGGATAGGTGCATGATTTTATGATGAAAGAAAGCACACAATTTTATGATGAAAGAAAGACCACCAAATCAAGCATCAGTCCACTGATGGTTCTGAGCCCTAAAATCCTATGGTAATTATAAATTTTGTAACAGCATGAATCACTAGGCATTTTGTTTTGTGTATGTATCATGCACCTTTTATCATATGAATTATCTGCTTTCTGTTTATAGCAGATATTGAGCCCAAAGGCCAATCATGAATTTTAAATACCAAATATACCTGTGATGTAAAAGAAAGAAAATAACAAGTTTGCATAGGGTTTCTGTCTCTTTCTGCAAACATTCAAAAAGAACAGAAAAGATGTTTAGTTCACCAGAGAAATTCTGAAAGGTTTAGGAATATTTCATGTCAAGGGAAAAAAATACATGGAGTATTATCTTACATGCATTAATTTTATAGCTGTATTTCTTATCTTGAATATGTTTTAGAAAATAGACCTTATATTCGTTTATAAGGTAGTGTATAACTTGTTTAGTGAATAACTAGAATAACTTGTGTAACTTAATGAAGAAATATATGCATATTGAGGCTTAACTTTTTTTTAGTTCTTTGATGAATGTTCAGTAATCAAAGCATTATGGAACAAGTTCTCAGAGTTTTTTAGTCTTTACTAATACACATTATGAATTTCATTCAAAATAGGAAAGCACATAATAAAAGAAAACTTGAATAGTTTTCTTGGCCACACATAGACCAGATTTTAATTATGGCTTCTGTACACTTAAAATGTAGGTGACACTAGGTGAAACCATACCCTTCTGTGTTATGTGTAAGATCCAATGTCCTTCCTACATTTCAGATAATTTTTGATAGAGTTATACTTAATGCACAAAGTTTTTTTCTTGACTCATCACTTTATTTCTTCATCACAATCAGGAATGCTCTGATTAAAACTTATTAAATCATAGGAGCCTTGTTTATGTTTAGCACGCTATCAGTTTTTCTTGTTTGCCATAGTTACCTCAGTAGCTTTGGTGAAGGAATTTATGACCCTCTTTGCTTTGAATTTTGCTTTTCTGAATTCTTGTTCTCAAGCTTGTGTTTAATTTATTTTTTTCTCTTTGCATTTTCTCTTCACATTGAGAAATGTGAACACATCCTGATTTTGTAAAAAAATTAAACAAAATAAAAACCAAATAAATAACATTTATGTACTAATAACATAAGCAGTTTTATGTATATGTGCATGTGTGTGGTCAGAAAAGTGTAATGGGATATGAAATAAATGATGAACAATAACTGATCATTCATCATTATAGTAACTCTTCTTTTAGCTATTATTTTAAAAGGATTAAAATTATTGTGTAAATTTGCAACAAGGACAGTTGCCTTAAAATTTGCAAAATTCAAAGCTATTTTCACATTGGAACAAAAAAATGACAACACTATTATTTTGTTTTATGCTCATGATGAAACTTGCTGTCAGTATTCTTTGATCATTTCTAACCTTTTCATGTATAATTTTATATCTGATTAATTGCACAAATCACATTCAATTCTTCTGAAGAATATGAGGGTAAAAATCCATGACTAAAATAGATACTCAGTTCATACTTATTGAACAAACTACTTCTTACTGTCTGGATTTGACTAGTCTGAATATTTTCAGTCCACATAGCAAACAAGTCAGCATTCCATACACCATCTAGTAACTGCTTCTTTATTGAAGAACACAGTTATATTCTTGGTGTAGGACTTAAGAGAGGTTATGAGCCTTCATTGTTAACTTCTACAATTTTCAGACTCCAAGACTGAATACTTGGTAGCCTTATCAGAATAAGCAGATAGACCAATGAAACGTGCATTCACATATGTGCTCATGCCTGTGCATGCACACACACACACACACCTCACATACACTGTTTCTTGTGATAAAATGCCTTTGTTTCCTCAAGACTCTTATTAGCAAGAAGACCCAAACTGTATGAAGGCCCTTGCCTTGGAGCAAGGGCCTTTTAAAGTTACCCAGTCTTAGGTATTTCATTGTAGTAACAGAGAATGAGCGGATAAGGAAAACTGGAGAACCAGAATAAAGTTGTGGCTCTAAGTCAAACGTGGAAAAAACTATGAGCCTGGGTAATGGGCAGAGGGTAGAAACATTGGGCCGGAGGCTACGAAAACCTACAGCAAGCAGAACATAATGGCAAATTCAGATAAATGCTCAGAAAACAAGGAGCTTCACTAACGAGTCTCAAAGGCAGATGATACTTCTTGCTTGTAAGCCCCAAATAGAACATCCCTATGTTTTAATGTGGGTGAATTAGTAACAACAACAACAAACAAAACAAATTAGATCTGGGATCTAGTAGCTCAGACCTGTAATCCTAGCTACTCATGAAGCTGAGGTCCAAGAACATCAGTTTGGAATCAGCTTGTGCTGATAAATCAGAGAAGCTCATATCTACAAATTACCAGCAAACAGCAAAATCCTGCCAGTCTAGCATAGGTGGAAGAACAACATCTGTTAATGAAAAATACAACAAAATATTCAAGGTTCTGAGTTCAAGTCCAGTACTGACACATGCAAAAAGATATACATGGTGTCAGAAAAAATACATAGGCTTTGGATTAATGGCCTTCTTGCATAGTTTGGATCATATCACCATGTAAAAATAAACAGAAAATTGGTCTGGAAATTTTCTTGGATTCTTCCTCAGATGTAGGGTATCTGAGTTGTTGATGATATCTCAGCTGTTGTGAATGGTGTTGTGATGGACATAGCTTTGCAAGTGCCTTTATTGTATAATGGCATGCATTCCTACAGACAGGCTAAAAATGCTATCACTGGATCACACAGTAGTTTCTTTTTGTTCTTGCTTTTGTTTTTGTCTATCTTGGGGCTAGAGCTCTATCACTTGAGCCACTGCACCACTTCCAGTTTTCTGAGTGGTTTATTGGAGATCAGAGTCTCTTGGACTTTCCTGCCTGGGCTGGCTTTGCACCGTGATTCTCAGATCTCAGCCTCCTGAGTAGCTGGGATTATAGGTGTGAGCCACTGGCACCTGGCATAAGTAGTTCTAGTTTTTTGAATCCCTTGTTAGATGGAGAGCTGGAAAAGACTATTCTCCCATTCTAAACTCTTTTCCTTTGTTTTTAATCAATACAAAGCCATGAGTGTCCCACAACACATATATCTAGGGAAGTTTCTTTTGCAAAAAGTAGACTCTGTTTTTAAGTATAAACAAACATATTTTGAGTGGATCTCTCAGAAACAAGTCTTTTGTTTCTTTTGTGCTTTTATTTTCTTTTTTCTTACTTTTGATCTTAAAGACCATCTAGAAAACTAAAAGGACAGCCTTTGTTTTGTATTATAAGGTAACTTTCAACGGGAATAACCTATAAAAATCATTTTAGAATGGAAAGATTAAAAGAGAAAATTATCTTTACTGTGCAGTTATAGAAGGAACAGACTCACAATGGACATGGAAAATAAGAGTAAGTCCTTAAATTTGTAAAGATATTATATTTCAAGACAGCCCAACATAGATCCTGAAGTTAGAGTCTCGATTGCTCTTTATCTTTATTGAAAGTTGAATTTTGTTTAAGCTCTATCTGATTTTTGATCTTATATTTCATTTAGTTAATTTTTCCCACTGTCATGATTCACCTTAGTCATTTCTGAGTTTTATGACTCCTCTGGTACAATTGTAATATGAATGGCTATGTATCAAACTATCCTGATGAAATGGAAATTATGTTTACTATATTGGGTATTTCACTTAAACTTTGTCTTAAAGAGAAACAATAATCACTGTGATCAAAAACAGAGAATGCTTTCTCTTGAACTTAACTCTCTGTTTTTCTCCTTCCTATAACAAACAGACTTTTGTCCCAGCAGAGATGTTCATCTAAAGACTCCAACATAGAGAACAATATTAACAACAGAAGCATTTGCTCAGAATTATAAAGGGACCTCCACTTCTTGCTCTACATTCAGGAAGAAGAAGAATTTCCCAGTTAGACATTTTGTCTGAACACTGAAAGCTTTGTTTCTATCAGTTACTTCCCTACTAGTGTTTAACACATTACATTGAAAACTACCTAGATAAGCAGATACTTGCAGTAGTGAGAAAGCTATATAAGAAATGGCCTAAGTTTCTGTTTCAGCTTTTTAAAATTCCATTACAGAACAGTTACTGAAATGAAATATGTACTAACTGCTTATGCAGGAAATTTCTTAGTGAAACAGGAGAATCCAATTTTGTCTTTCATTTAGATAACTCAGAGAATTGTATGTTTGGGAAAGGCAGTAAGAAGTACTATTGCGGTTATGTAGAGACTCGTTGCTCTACAACTATTTATGAAGTGCCCTCCACAAATCTTAGGGAAGAGACTATGCATGTGTCAACACATTAGTATGATGGTAGATTTGGAGATGTTCAATTCAGAAACTGTCTGAATCTGCATAAGACACATATGAGCTTCTTGTACATATAAGGAGTATCACATCAACTGCAAACACACTTTAAGCATTTACTAAAGAGTTACTGTTTTTTCATTTAAATCCATATTATTTCAAAAGTCACCTTGATCAAATTATTAATTTTTTGGTTTTTATTATTTATGTATTATACTATATACAAATTATATATTATAATCTGTAAGAAGTTGTCCAAGGGGGGTTCCATTTCAACATGTCAGTTTATGACTAGGCTGTGCATGTTGATTGATGTCACCTGTTTTCATCATTCTTCTCTAGCTTTCCAAACCCCACCCACTCCCATCAATTGTCTTCATTCTATTTTCACATACATACATTGAATATTATGACTTTATTCTCCCACTTATTTTAGTTTGATGTTAATGCATAGTTTCCGCACACACACACACACACACACACACACACACACACACACACACACACACACACACACACCAGACCACACCAACTCAGGGCAGTGATTTTCTGTTATTTCTGTACTTTACTGTTAAACAAAAACTTCATTTGAGTTTCACCAGATTTTCTAATCATGACTTTCCTGTCCCAAGAGTGAATCTAAGATATACTTTGCATTCAGTAATCGTAGTCTCTTAAACTGCATAGATCTGAGAAAATTTCTCATCATTCCTTGAATCCTTGGCTTTGGAAGTTTCAAGGTATTTTAGTCATGTATTTATAGTCTTGACCTGCCTTTTTAAAAAATGTGTTGTTCCTCATGAGGTTTTTATGTTAATTTTACCTAAGGCATTTGATATTTCTATGGTATGGTTTATATATTTTTCTCCATGAGAATAATCTACAGAAAGAATCTTTAGAATCACACATTATTTGTTCTTACCCAAATCTTCCTTCTTTAAACTCATCATAAATGGATAAATTCTTAACCAAGCTTATTTTTAAATGAGGGTTAATGTGAAGATCTGATCTGTTTCCTAAATTCATGCAGTAGGTTCTTATTTCCTCATTAAAAACAAAAAAATGTTTTGGAGGTGGATCAGAATAGATGGTGTTGGATAATGGGGAAAGAGATCTCAAGAGTAAATGCATCCCTTTTTGAAGAAATAGATAAGGTCTCAAAAGATTTGGTCCACTTTCTTTGTTCTGCATGTATCTGCCTGGTCTTTCACTTCCTGCCTTGAGTTGAAATATCTTGTGGCACTCTGAAGGAGCTGAGTAGATTCTGCCCCCGCATTGCTATTGGATATCCTGTCTCCAAAAAAGTAAGTTCAGCTCAACTTCTTTCCTTTACATCTTGTTTTAGCAGCGGAAAGGCACTTAAGACAGAAAAAGACACATTCTTTCCAATTTTACTAGTTTATTGTTGGTATTCTACTAGTAACTAAAGCTCTCCCTTTTCTTCAACTAATTATTTCTTTTCCTGATCCTCATTCTCGTCCTCCTGCTTCTCCTCTTTCATTTCTTCAGACAGGACCTAACACACAGCTGAGGCTCCCCTCAAAACTACATTTCTCCTGCTTTACCCTCCCCAACACTGGGATTTCATTGTATGCCTCCACATTTGTCTTCAACTTCTTCTGCTAGTAATGGCTGTTATGAAGCAGTGATCATTTTGTGACTTAGTTATGACTTACTATTGTCCCTTGTTGTTTTGGTACTCAGTGTTCAAGAATGAAAGTTGTATGGTTAACATCTCTTGTGATCTGCCTCCAGAATGCTAGCATGTGCGTTCTTGATGTCCCTATCAACTTGAAGATCACTTCCTTACTTTATGATATACAACATGTCTGAACCCTGACATCATTTTCAAGGAAAAGTCCTTTCTCAAGTCTTTTCAGTGGCCAGTAAACACACACACACACACACGCACACACACACACACACACACACACATGCTTACACATGCACACACACATACACATATACATATTTAAAACACCACCTTTCCATTTGTTTTACTCCCTTTACCAGTAATTCTAAAATTTCTTCCAAGTAGTTTCCCACCTCAAGAATTCATGGAGATTTACTTTGTTGTTTCCTGTCTCTTTTGCAAATTTTTATGCAAATTGCTTCTCTTTGTAGTCTCTAGAAGTTACAGTCAACTAACTTCCTATTCCATTTGACCACTCTGCATTAATAAAATAATATGTATTGACCCCTTATATTGGGCTTAAGCTTAGAGCATTAATGTGCCACTAGAACCCTATTCCTACCCCCCACTTTTTTTTTTTGGTCGGTTGTGGGGCTTGAACTCTGGGCTTGGGCGCTGTCCCTCAGCTCTTCAGCTCAAGGCGAGCGCTCTACAGCTTGAACCACAGCGCCACTTCTGGTTTTCGAGTGGTTTACTGGAGATAAGAGTCTCACGGACTTTTCTGCCCGGGCTGGCTGTGAACTACGATTCTCAGATCTCAGCCTCTTGAGTAGCTAGGACTACAGGTGTGAGCCACTGGAGCCCAGTTCCCATCCCTTTTTTGACTAAGTTCTTCAGACTTGTTTCAATCTTTTGTCAGGAGCTAGTCTCAGACTATGCTCATTTTGCTTATGTTTACAGTCTAGCTGGCGCAACAGGTATCAGACAATAATCTCAACCTAAAGTTATGTCTGAACATAAATATAAACACATGGTTTCCCCTTTTAAGTTTTTAAATTGTAGAGTGTGAGACCTATTTAAATAACATTTGCATCATATTAGGAAGAATCGATCATCTACAGATCATTTAAAATATATAGAAGGATATGAATACTGAAAATGAAAATTCTCCGTTTATTTTTTATTTTTATTTTATTATTTATTTTTTTGGGGGTGGGGTGGGGTTTGGGTCCGGTTGTGGGGCCTGAACTCTGGGCCTGGGTGCTGTCCCTCAGCTCTTCAGCTCAAGGCTAGTGCTCTACCACTTGAGCCACAGCTCCACTTCAGGCTTTTTTCTTTTTGCTTATGTGGTGCTGAGGAATCAGGAATCTAACCCAGGATCTCATGCATGCAAGGCAAGCGCTCTACCACTGAGCCACCTTCCCAGCCCCGCTGCATCTGTTTATAATATGGACTTTAATGTCATTATATTCTGTATCTAAGGGAGTTCTGAAACTAATTCTCCATGGGCACAGGAGTACAATATTTTACTAATCTATAATATTGCATAATTTATGAAAATGTGAAGTCTTTCTCAGAAAGGTGCATTTTTTTTTTGGTCTGTCATGGGGCCTGAACTCTGGGCCTGAGTTCTGTCCCTCAGCTCTTCAGCTCAAGGCTAATGCTCTACCACTGGAGCCACAGTGCCATTTCTGGTCTTCTGAGTGGTTTACTGGAGATAAGAGTCTCATAAGCCTTCCTGCTGGGTCTGGCTTTGAACCGTGATCCTCAAATCTCAGCCTCCTGAATAGCTAGGATTACAGGCATGAGCCACTGGTGTCCAGCAAGGTACATTTTTATACAACTGAGAATTGTCATCTCTGGAATCAAATACAGTGAAAACAGGGGTTATACCATGGGGTAAGAACATACAAGAGAAAAAAAAATCACATAGTACATTGTAAGTTCATTAAAAACAACAGCAACAAAGATAAAAGCTCTTGTATCCCAATCTTGAGGTTCATTTCTCTTAGCATCATCTAATATGGTCATATGTACATATGGGGAGGGGAAGGGAAATAACAAAAAGCTGAAACAAGGATACAAGTTGATCTGTTGCAGCAATGAGATGTACAAGACACTATATTGAAAATGAACTTTATAAGTTCGGGTTGGGGGAGGAGAGGTTGGGGAGATGGAGAAGGAAGGAATGGTAAGGGAAAAACAAAGGAAGAGGTAACAATGCTCGATAGGAAATGTACTCATTAGCTTACTCATGTAACTGTAACCCCTCTATACAGTATCTTTACAATACAAAATATATTAAATAATAAAAAAGAATTACCATCTCTGGCATGTGTCACCACTTCAATAAATGTTTGTTTAGGACCATTGGATAATCTAGTAAAACCAGTCAAGTCATGATAGGGAAGAATATATTTAACCAAAGTAAGACACACAGAATCTTGGAGAAAAACGATACCATTTACACTCACATTTCTTCTTCAAATCTTATCTGTTTTGAGCGAAATATATAACTACAGAAATATTTATTGATCTATTTTATTAAATTCAAAACATCTCCAGCATGTGTGTTTAAATGGAAAAGATGGAGAATGTTCTCTTAAAAAATAAGTGTATGGAAAAGATATTTTACTAGTTACTTAGCATGAGAAAAAAGTTCAGAATATATTTTCTCATCCATTGCTTCTCATGGTCCCTTTTTTCCACTCTCTTTTCACAAGTGTCTTTAAAAGCAAACAAACTACTTTTGATTTGTCCTTTCTAAATCTGCCATCCTTCTTAGCAGGAGGTTTCTACTTCTGATTCTTCCCACTTAGTCATGTCTTCTTTCTTTCTTTTTGTCAGTCATGGGGCTTGAGCTCTGGGCCTGATCACTGTCTCTGAGCTCTTCAGCTCAAGGGGAGCACTCTACCACTTGAGCCACAGCACCACTTCTGGCTTTTTCTGCTTATGTGGTATTGAGGAATTGAACCCAGGACCTCATGCATGCAAGGCAAGCAAGCACTCTACCACCGAACCACCTTCCCAGCCCATGTCATCTTTCTTAATAGTGGCTTACTAAAGACTGCACCAGGAATTCTCATCTCTACCTTGTCAGTATTCTAATGTTTAGATTAGTTAATTTGTTTCACTCACTCACCTGTTTCTCATTGCTGATTGGAAGATTCCAGGCTCCTTTGGATTCACTACTTCCCAATAGATTTTCATCACTATAAAACTTTCCAGTCTAGTTTCTTCAGTCTTCTTTCACCTGTATCATAATCTAGACAACTTCATTGTTGTTCCACACTTCAACGATTTGTTACACATATTATTGCCTGTCCCTGAAATACCCCATTAGTTAGGTAATGATTTTTCTTTATTATTTGTGTTCTAGAGAGGTGGAATCATAATGTTACTATGATAATGCCTAGTTATTAAATATCACAAGGATTAGAGATGATTTGTGTAGGAGAGATGTCATTCAAAAAGCCCTTAAACATCAGTAGTTTCTTAAATATTAGCAGTTTGCACAATTGTTCTTTTTTTTAAAAATGTGGCCTGGTTACTTTGATCCTTACTTTATAGTACCTACTTCAACTTTCCATGTGGTCAAATCCCTGAAATTCCTTGTTAAGTTTCTATGCTCTTACACTTGTAGGAGAGATTTGCCTTATTCATCCTTGTTGCAGGTCCTTAGTTTCTTTGAGTTATACTAACTTAGTGTATGAGTTCAATAAATACCTAGCAAATCAAGATAATTTGTCTAAGTAAAGCATTTAATTTCAAGTTACAAGAAGTACAGTGACATGAAAACAAACAATAAATGTATAGTATTTCAAGTGTACCAAAAGTATGTCAATTACTTACTGGTATTTTGACATTGTAATTTCACTGTTGAAGTAGCAAATGTATACTTAAAATGTCTGAGAAGCTCTTAGAACTTTAGTATTGGTGATGATAGTTAACACATATTCAGGTCAAATCTACTCACACATTCAAGAAAGTATCTTCTGAATTAGGTGAAATTGCTAATGGAGAAGACATTATTGTGAGACCATTTTCTCATCACCAAGCTTAAATCAGATACGCAGTTGGATCAATTATGTTCTAATTGCTCATTGCCCTTTGAATGCATGAGTAATGATTTGTTTTGAATGAAAATCACATTGGGTTAGTTAAATAAAAAGAGGGCCTAACACACAGAGGTGCACATAGTATGTGCTATGATTTAATAAAGCCCATTCAATTAATTATTTAGGGAATCCAGTAGATTCTGCAGCTGCTTGAATAGTCTACATTAACTAATGGTAACATTGGCTCAAAACCTAAAAAACAAAAGTGAAATAGAAAAATATTGTTTCATTATCATTTGCCTCAGATGCTAGCATTATTAGTCTTATTTGTTCCTGTGAGCTTAATTCCTATTTATTAGTAAAACTAATAAACGTTAATTGCATATCATGTTATTGATTTATGATGGGCAAAATACATTTATGAATACTCTCTTCTTCTTCCTTCTTCTTCTTCCTCCTCCTTCTTCTTCTTCCTCCTCCTCCGCTTCCTCCTCCTCCTCCTCCTGCCCCTCCCCCTCCCCCTCCTCCTTCCCCTCCCCCTCCTCCTCCTCCCCCTCCTCCTCCCCCTCCGCCCCCTCCCCCTCCACCCCCTCCTCCCCCTCCCTCTCCTCCTCCTCCTTCTTCTTCTTTGGTGGTGGGCCCTCAACTCTGAGCATGGGCACTGTCCCTCAGCTCTTCAACTCAAGGCTAGTGCCATACCCCTTGAGCCACAGCGCCACTTCCAGCTTTTTCTGCTTATGTGGTTGTTGCTGAGGAATTGAACCCAGGGCCTCATGTATGCAAGGCAAGCACTCTACTACTGAGCCACCTTCCCAGCCCCTAAAGCATTATTTTCTAAGACCTTAGGAGATGAGTTTAGTGTGAAGAATATTGGTTGACTGTAAATTGAATATTGGGTAATGAAAGTGACACATTAAGTCTATCCTTCAGGAATAAAACACCACCCAAAAAAGTCACTTTTTTACTGACATGTCTTGTCCCCTTTATATGGCAGCACATCTTACCAATCCAACGTATTGTTTTTACTTTTAAAAAAAGACTATATGACTAAGACAGTTGACTACATGATCTAAGACAGGATTTTGAATGGAACTATTAATACTCTTTAATTGCCATTTAGATTTCTTTGCCTTTTTACGCTTTAGTTCATGATAACATTCTGAGTTCATGCTTCTATTTTATTATTATAAATAATTTCATTGTTATAAAGGCACTCTGTTCATAAATCTTTTCAAATTAGTCTAATATCTTCAGTGTAATCAATTAGCAAACCAGAGAACCAGAGTTGCTTCAAAAGATTATTCTGAAGAAAGGAAATCTTTGATGTTTATGTAGTTTGTACGACAAATCTATATCTTCACCTTTTCGGTCACTTTGAACACTTTTATTTCAACTATTATGTCCAAGACAAAACAGCATTATCTTAATATTAATTTAATAATAGATTTTAGTTGAATTCTTAACTGATTTTTCAACTTTGGTTTCAAATTTTACTTACCTATTTTCTTGTTAAGTTTAACAGACATATCAAAATGCTCTGCAGATTCTTAAAACATTGTATATTACTGAACTCTTTAAGTATTATAATTCCTCCTATACTTATACACCTATGATATAAAGTAACAATTCAACTAAGAGAATAATGATAAGAATAATAAAATTACTCATATACTGAAATGAAAGTTACTTAAAAATTATAGATGTATTATTTCTGTAAGACTCTAATTAACATTTTCAGGCCATAATTAGCCATGGGTCAATAAAATCAAATAAAGTGAAACAGTACTCTGTGTCTCTTTTCTAATAAGTGTCTATGTTTTCTGCTATTCAGGTGTAGAAAGGTATTTTCAAATAATTAGTGTTGTAAAAGTGCTTTTCTTACATATTCCATGATGACTTGAATATCTACACTCTCCAACTCCTTATACTTCAAATATACAATGTAAGCTTTTTTAAAAAACATTTTTAGTATATTTTAGTTATACAAGAAGATTTCATTTTGACTTTTTTTATGTGCCTCCTAAGTACCTTAGTCAAGCTCACACCCTCCAACACTCCCCTTCATTTTTCTTCTCCTTTATTCTAAAACAATATCAACAGCATTCATTGTTCTGTTTATTTACACAGTATAAAGTACTTTGATCTCTTTTCCACTTCATTGACCATTTTCCTTCCACCCCTTTCCCAAAGGAGGAGATTGGATATTTTGCTTGTTTGCTTGTTTTTGCTTTTTGGTTATCATTCTTTTTTATTAAATGTTAGTTATAGTAAGTAGTTTGTTTCACCATGATATTCTCATATGTATATATTATATTATAGTCAGATTAACCTCCTCTATTTCTTGGGTCCACATCCACCTACCCCTTACTGTTCAATAGCTTTCAATGTATTTCCTGTGATATCTTTGCACATAGACACAATATATTTCTTTTTAGATTATTATTTTAATTTTGTTTATGTTATTGTCATTGTAAAGGTACAGAGGGATTACAGTTATATGTCAAATAATTAGTACATTTCTTTTTAAACAGAGTCCCCCCCCCCCCCCCCCCCCCGTGGAAGTGGTAGCTCAAGGAAAGAGGGGACTCTGTTTTTTGTTTGTTTGTTTGTTTGTTTTGGAGGTCATGGGGCTGAGGGATAGCTCAGAGTTCAAGCCCTATGACCGCCAAAACAAACAAACAAAAAAACAGAGTCCCCTCTTTCCTCTTTCCTTGTTTTCTCCTAGTTTTTCCCTCCCTTCCTCCTGCCTCCACAATTTGCATAGTTCATTTTCAACAGTGTCTAGTGAGTATCACCACTGCATGTGTTTACCCTTTGTTCTACCATGTCTGTGATTCCCCCTTTCCCTTTCCCAGACAGATATCCTATATACAAGACAAAAGATAAAAAAATCAAAATGGCAATAGACAAGAGAAAAACAACAGCAACAAGAGGAAAAATAACATAAACCCTCTTGTTTCCATTTCTTGGAGTTAGTTTCAATAAACATCATTTTATATTATTGTGTGCCCATAGTTACTGAACCTCTAGCATAGTATTTGAATATTATTCATTTTCCACAATATTCTTTCTCACTTCTCCTTTGTTCCTACAAAGTACTTACCCCTTACAAATATGTTCTCTGCATTCATCCATAGCTTTCTAACTCCCTTTACTTCAGATCTAGAATGTATATTTTCTTTAAAAAATTAGTATTTGAAATTTATTCATATGTGAGCACACATATCTTTCATTTAATAAGGTTTGACCACCATATGGCTTTATATGAAACCTCACATTCATCGATTCCCATTTCTTTTCATTTAGCATTTTACCTTTTAGTTCATGCTAATATTATTTATTTTCTTTTTTTCTTTGAATGGATTAAACAGTGAAAGAATCAAAATCTTTGAAGTGTACAAGTTAAAATAGGATACTAGATGTCAGAGTTAATGACCTATAGTAATGCTGAAAGGAAGGAATAACAAGGGAGGACCTAAGGGGATTATCTGGAGATTTTTGCTACTTTGAGACATATACAATTAATGTTTAACCCCCTGACACTTAGCATTAATTTTCATGGCAACAATAACTTTCTTACAGAAAGCAAAACGTGGTATAAAAGATGATGAACTGCCTTAACAACAACCAAAAACAAACAAACAAAAACAATACTTGGTATTGCTTTAAGAAATTGGGGAGGAAACATAATCAGGATGGAAATCCAGGTTATCTCATGTGGTGATTAGTAAAATACTGTCTCACTGGAACTTCAAGGGAACTTCTGAAAAACGTTAGCCCTAAAAGACTATGAAGGAGAACTTTTATAGCATGTGCTGATTGCTACTGTCTGCTGTTCAGAAGACACTGAGTAAATGAAATTAACTGAGAAAAGAATGGCCAATTTCCAAGTGGGACTGAAAGGGAAGAAGAAACTTCCACAAATTGAGGGGTTGTTTTTCAGAGGTGAAGAGGTAAACGTCTTCTGAATTCAAAAGAATAAAAGACAAAATTGAGAACAGTTTTGAGTGGAAACACTATGATAAAATTTTAGCCTGGTCAGAAAGGTGCAGTCTAGGGTAGGAGCTTTATACACTGTGATATAACCTCTGAATGGATAAAATTCGTTAGGTGCACAAAAGAGCTCAAGAAATGAGACTCAGAATGACTCTTTCACTAAAGGTAAAGGATGTAATTAGGAGGAGAAGCAGGAAATGAGAGAAAAAAACCCAAAGAATAATTTATGCCTAATATAAATTCCAAATTCAATTACACGTATAAATTCCAAAATGTCTGTCTATAGAAGAAATATCAAATGGTTATAGACACATGGAGATCACTGAATTCTTTTGACAGTTATTATTGTTAATATACTGCCAGCCTATATTAATGATAGTGAATGATAATATATATGACAGTTTCTCACCAGACATTCATACCATACCACAAATAAGCCAAGAACTTTCTTCTGCACTAAACATAGCTTCAAGAATGCATTTTCTAAATCAGAATAAAAAGTTTCTTGTTTTCTGTACCTTTTGTCTTGTATGTAAGTTTATCTGTCTTGGGGAGCATACGGGTAAGCATAGAAATGGTTGGACAAAGTGTGAACAAATGCAGCAGTGATATTCACTAGAAATTATGTTGTTAATGAACCATACAACTTGGGGGTAAAGGGAGTTAGTGAAGGAAAACTGGGAGAAAGTGAGGGAAGAAGTGACAATGTTCCAAAAGAAATATACTTATTACCTGACTTATATACCTTTTACCCCTCTGTACATGACCTTTACAATAACAATGAAAAAAAAAACCTTATCTCATTTCAAGTCCCTAAACAAAAAACAAAACAAAGAGGATGAATCTCTTCCTTGGAAGAAATAGAAGTAAATAAAGCATTGTTTCTTATCCTAAGGTTATACTCTAGCAAACTCTGACTATTATTAAGTGATAACTACAAGCCAATAACTATTGTGGCTGTCATTACTCACTTTTATTAATTTTAGATAACCTTTATTCCACAGTATATTTTCATAATTTCAATAATTCCATAATTTCAGTAATTTTTTTCAAGTTTCCTTTCTAGACTGTTAATTTTTATATCAACATAATTCAGATAGAATTAGCTATGTGCCATTCCTTTTATGCCAGTACACCATTGAAGTTTTTCGAACTTATTAATTCTGAAGTTGGCGACATTTTGTGTTGTTTGTGTTGATGAGTTGGCACATTTTTGCAAGAAGGAAGGGGCTTTCTATTTGTTGCATATAAACGTGGTTTTATGGTAATCAGTGATCTTCAATACATTTTGATGTCTTCCTTCCCAGTGCCCTTGGGATTAGATTGATAAAACGAGGCCTTCTGACTTTCATATTACCACTTGAGCAGTGGTAATACATAGCATGCTAAGCTTGCAAGAACAAATATGTCTTCCTACCACTTATTGATTGAGAAAGCATGTGTGGAAATGTTTCATAGCTCAATTCTCTTCCTGACAATGGTGTGACATGAGGCCTAACCCCTTCTGCTGACACAAATGGGACTAAGGAACCATGATCTCCTTCATTGACGTCATCTACTACAATGTGTTTGCCATTTGTTGATATTAGATTCTATTTTGAGTAGTATTGTATATAATACAAAGCTTGATTTCCAAACATTTTGATCCCTTCCTAACCTGTGCTTTTTTCTATTTTAGGGGTACTGAAAAATCCACTGATATATTTATATTTCTAGTATATTAGTATACTAGTATAGTTTCAGTTGCACACATATAAACAGCACAGATTCATTCAAATCAAGATCACTTTAAAGCTAGAAAAAATATATAGAAAAAACACTTTGGCATAAATCTACTTCTATTATTACTTACTTTATTGTTTTCCATTTTCTTTGAGCATGCTTTCTTTCATTGTACAGAAATTTATAGAAATTTTATAATTCTTTATAGCAAGAGTGATAAAATTGTTGCTTAGTTGTACTAAACATAAAGCAATATTCATAGATTATATATTTAAATATATATGTGTTACATATTAAATATATATTAAATATATTAAATATATCATATATAAATTGTTGTATGAATTAATGATACATTAATGATACAAATAACTTGTTTTATAAGCTTACTGTACTACTAATTGGGAGAACTGAATCATGTTTATGTAACTGTTTTTAAATTAACATGTTGGTTATTATGCACAAAATAGTTCATGCTATTTTTTTCTTATTTTATGCATCATTTCATTTTAACCTCTTTTTAATTTTGGTAATCCATTTTATCATTTTTGATCAAATTAATCCCAGGTTCTTACTTTCAGTTAATTTATTAACACATATATGTTCTCAAGATGAAAACCTCTACTGAAAATTTCTTCTTATTGGCTAATATTCATCATACAGTGTGCAGTGTTCCATTTGACTATGTAAATATTCATATGCAAGTAAATAATATCAGATATTTCTCACTGAGAATATGAAATATAATCATAAACTGAACCAAAATACAGTAAATAATATATTATCACAAATCCAGAGTAAGGAGATTTGAAAAAGTATCTATTTTACTGTTTTTTTCTTTAAAATATTTGTCATGCATTTATAAAGTAGAAATGATTTTATAAATAAAAGTATTACTCTTATGTTTTAAATTTTATTAATTAAAGTTATAATAGAAAAATTTTAGTTGCAAAGTAATGAATCTCAATTAACTCTGACCTTAATCAAACTCATTATTTTTTTTACTATAATTGAAATATAAGTGTTGAAAATATATTGACAGTAGTCAGTTGTTATCTTTCACTGTGCTTTTCTGTGTTGATTAATTCTCAAGTTATCTCTTGAGATGTGGTGGCAAAAGTAGCTGTTAGCCAAGACAGACTTTCACTCTACCAGCTCAGCAAGCCCTACAGTAAAACACAATGCCAGAAATGTTGAGTTCCTTCTGTCATGAACTAATATTGGCTCATTTTTACATTACAGGACCAAATGCCTGAAACCAAGGACAGAGAGAATGCTGATTAGCTGATCTTGTTCATAAACTATACCTGGCAAGATTCAGTTTTTGTAATCGCACACTGGCAAGACACCTGGAAAGTGTGATTTCCAAGAGAAAAATGAGGTTTTTCTAAGTGAAAATGAGGGAAAACACTGCAGCAAAGACAAACAGTTGCTACTAGATGCCCCTGACTCATACCTATCTTCTAGTTATTCAGAAGGCTGAAATATGGAGGATAACCGTTCCAATTTACACCAGGCAGAAAAAACCACAGGTCTCCACTCCAAAATAATAAACAAAAAGTAGGGCTGGACACATGGCTAAAGTGATGAAGCAACATGCAAGAAGGTAATCCAAATAAGCACAAGGCTTTGCGTTCAAAAACCGAGCAGGAAAGAGCATTTGTTTACTACAATTATTTACAGTAATTTGTGTAATGCTTTAATATCAGAGAAAATAGAAGCATGGCCTTGTATGAAAGTCCTTTCCACTTCACTGCACAATGACAAGACTGTTCTCATTTTTGTTATTAATCCTAATAAAAATTATTGTTGTGTTCATAGTTTTAAACTATTTTTTGTTTTTTGGGTTTTTTTTGTTTGTTTGTTTGTTTTTTGGTCTGTCTTGGGTCTTGAACTTTGGGTTTGGGAGCTGTCCCTGCACACTTCAGCTCAAGGTTAGTGCTCTACAACTTGAGCCACAGTGCCACTTCTGGTTTTCTGGTGTTAATTGGACATAAGAGTCTCACGGACTTTCCTGCCTGGGCTGTCTTTGAACTGCAGTACTTAGATCTCAGTCTCTTGAATAGCTAGGATTAGAGGGGTGAACCATTGACACCTGGCTTAGTTTTAAACTATTTTTAATTGTTATACTTTGGCATAATCTGAGTAAGGGAGATAAGTGGATGACTGATACATGATAGATTAATAGATAGTATAAATACAGATAAATTGTAAATGCTGTGTTTGTAATCTAATGAATTAAACTTGTCACTATGCTCACAATTAAATATAAATATCATTTAAGATAATACTCGTCTAAATAATTATAAGGGCCATGAGGGATGGTTTGATCTAAGGTGAAAATGAAACTAAAGAACTTTGATTACGTTAGAAGATATGGTAATAATTGTTCTTATAAAGAGACATCACAAGACACTATAAAATTAAATGTAATTTTCTACTCCATCACTGAAATAGCAAGAAATCCGGAGCAGCAGATGAAAGGAAAGACCTTGTTTATTTCACACTGATTTAATAAAAACAACAAATTATACGATATGCAAAACAGCACCTGCTACTTGATTATTATACTCCTTGCTATATTCAAGAGCAAAACCATGCCTTACAGCTTCAGGACACTGAAGTCATGCTGATTATATCTTCAGGAAGCTTGGCCTGCAAGTGACAGATTCAAGGTACCTACAAAGGGTGTTCTCTAATAAAGTCGAGGATAAAACTAGAGTTAAGGGAAAAAATGGGATATGATGATTAATAACTAATAAAGAATCAAATGGGTCTTAATCAATGATTGTCATTTTTCCTTACAAGTTTGTAATATAATATTACAGAGAAGTTTTCTAACCAGTTTACCATCTTGTATTTTCGTATTATATGTTGCTGGTGAAAATCATTTTATGTTTTTCAGAATTGTTATTAGTGACTACATATATATCTCAAATATGAATGTCTGCAAAACTGTGCACATAGGATTCACAGTATTACTGATTGGGATCAGTATCTTCTGATAATAAATTTCCTAAAACATAATAAAGAACATTTGAATGTTTACCGTATAGTGGACAATAAATATCAGAAGAATTGCAACCCTTCTACTGACATTTCTTTGAAGAAATACAGATTCATTGTCATTCAAAAGAATCAGTAAGGCCATTTCTGCTTATAAGAAACTAGAACGGGCTACAGCAAAAGCTACAATTGCTCAACTAATACCAAAATGCTCTGCCCTTCATGGTTTCTAACTTGATAAATAAATTTCCCATACAGACTCAAAGAAACATTCTGGCAAGCAACAGAGCAGCGTGTCATGTTCATAATGTCAGATGTTGTTAACTAGGAAATCAAATGGTAAAAAGCAAGTTGATACAATTTGAAACAAAAGTAAATGTGTTTGAATATATATTTGTTATATGTGTGTGTTTGTGTGTCTGTGTGTCTGTGTGTATTCTTAAAGAAGTGTGTAAAGTTATTTATTAAGTAGCAGGAGAAAGGAGATTTTATATTATTAGCTATTAGTATAAATGTTTTCATTAATTCTTTGGAATTCTGTGAATCCTGTGGCTTACTTAAATTTTCTTGTTTTTGTACAATACAAAGAAAACTTCTGGACAGGCAACTACTTCTTTCTTTTTATGCTACATTTATTACAGTCCTTGTGCTCATTATCTGTGAAGAATATCATTTAGTCCCAGGACTGAGATTACCCTATTTGCCTAGTCTATCTCTTTAATGGAAACTTTTATCATAGTAGAGTACTTCGTTTTGGAAATCAAAGACAAAAAGTGTTAGTATAGGATCTCTAGAAACACAGTTTTCCCTAAGTTTGTTTTCCTTATATTTCCATTAAAAACATGGCATGAATTGTATTCAGATTTTGTAAATGCATCAACACATCAGTGTATGCATCCATTACATGTGTTGATGACCAGTCAAGCACTCTGTGTAGTGTTTCAAGGGCTAAGGAAGCAGATGAGAGACTGGGAGGGTGGCTCAGTGGTAGAGTGCTTGCCTTGCATGCATGAAGCACTGGGTTCGATTCCTCAGCATCACATAAGCAAAAAAGCAGGAAGTGGTACTTTGGCTCAAGTGGGAGAATGCTAGCCTTGAGCTGAAGAGCTGAGGGAGAGCGCCCAGGCCCAAAGAGTTCAGGCCCTGTGAAAGACCAAAAAAAAAAAAAAAAAGGAAGCAGATGGGTAGATGATAAGAGATGGCCATACCCTGTCTTCTGTACTCATCTGTGGGGACATTAACAGGCTCTACGTAGTGCCGAGAGGAATGTTACAGTCCATTGGATAGTGGCTTTTTCCAGTGTGTTCAAGAAGACTCCTATGAAGAGGAAATTTTGAGTAGAAACTGGAAAGGAAGAAGCAAAGTACCTAATTGCACATTAGATGACTATTTGACCAGTCTCATATCTCATTTGCAAGGACTCCAGTTTACCTTCTCAGCCCCTGATTCCTTCATCCCAGTAAAGTCACTCAGGTACCAAAAAGAACAGACTTATTTTTCTCTGTTACTATTCTTCTCATGCAGGGTTGTGATTGCAACTCATTGTCTATTGGACAAGTTTTGCAGTGCAGAGAGAACAACAGAATTATGGCTTGGTGACGGATCTACTTTACTGCCAAGGGGCATTAATTTCATTGTAGTTTCCTTTTTGCCTGTCATTTTTACAGGAAGCAAACAAAGCTGATGTTTTCAATGATAAGCAGAAACAATAAAAGAAGAGATGTTGAATTAAAAATGAACAAAAAAACCCAATTCTTACAAATCCTTTACATCCTGGCAGTTCAAATTAAGAACAACAAAAGAAAGATGAAATTACATAAAGCCTTGTCATTCTCATCCGATAAAGGATGTGGAATATTAGCTATTCCATATTCACATACACATACATATTCCCATATACTTGGAATCTGCTAAAATCTTTTCACATTCGGTTATTTTCTTTATATCATTATACCAGAGTATCACTTGCATGTAAACATGTCTCTGAAGGTAAAAGTGAGGGAGCTATTTATATACAAAACTAAATACATGTTGTTGGTTGATTTCTTCTCATGGGACATTTGAAGAACATTGTACCAGATCATTGCCTTTTTACCAGTATGTAATAGTTCTGACAGCCCAACATTTTGGATCCTTTGTAGTGTGCATTACACATGACACCACAATGAACAAATTGATATGCTGTCAGGATGTTATAATCCATAAGGAAAATGGGAGACCTCAAAGTAAATGAAAAACAAAATTAAAACAGGAAAGGAAAGCAAAAACATGAGTAGAAACTGCACACTGAATTAAATGACTATATATACACAATGGGGAGTGATATACCTCTATCATTATGTTGTACAACATAGTGTAATGAAAACATTCAAATATATACTTACATAATCCATTGAAATATAAACTATAATTGCATGCTTGAGGATACACGTGCACTTTCCCAGGGGCCACATAACATAAAAAGTAAAATATGGAAGCAAGACATGAGAGCAGAGCTCTACCCAGTGACTTTTTTTTCTTACATACTTTGTTGTATTTCAGTGAAATATTCCTTGTGTCCATGACAACTTCAGCTCACTTGAACCTGTAGCCATCTTTAGAATCGGCTACCAAATACCATCTTATGTCAGACCCACTGGTCACCAGGGAAACAGTTATGAATTTGTCCATCCATTCAGTATCCTTGGCAGGTCCCATGTCAATAGTCCTTCACCTAGAATCACATCTGTTACCAAAAACCAAGGCCCTTTGGATAAAGACTTCAAAAGGGTTGGGTTTGGGGAAAGAGGTAAATGAATTATGGTACTATACTATTCTGTGTACATTATTCAATGAGGAACAACTAAGTTCGCCATTACATATGACATAAGAAACTTATTTTGGGAGACTTACTGATTAGTCAATTTGGCTTAAAGGGTGACATAAATTTCAATTTTTCAATCTTTAAATTCTCTCTAGCATAAGTAAATTACTTGTGAGAAATGCTTTTATGTAAGATGACAAAGAGCTAACCTATGACACAACATTAAAGGAAAAATAAATGTGTTTAATAGTTTTCTGCTGTTATCATCATAGCTTGGCTGGGGTGTCAGATGCCTTCTTTCCACCGTTAGCAAATAGTGCAGATTCACGCACAAGTAGCAGAGCCCTTAAGTAAGTAGTGAAGGAATCTGCTCAAGAAAGTCATCTTTCTTTACTGTCTGCAGTCATGAATGTGTGCACATAATTATGGTGTCTGTGGGACCTTGTCTCTGCATCATAGAGGATGCTCCATGTATAACCAAAATACCTGATCCATGTTAAAATATAACAGATAGAGTCAAGCATGTTACTAAATACGTTTTTATTTGGGTTCAAACTATTACCAAAATAATAATTCTTACATTGTTGTTATCATTATTATTTTCACTTAATTCCATTAACTATTTAAGATTTCTCTTTACAGTATCCTACCAAGTAAACTTGTTATATAGCCCAAATCATATACGAAATAAAGAGATATAATCTTTGTGTAATAAAGATCAACCCTTATTTCTCTTTGGTAACTGGCATAAGCAATTATTTAAGCCCAAGGAGACAAATGGCTTTTGGTAGTCAGTTATCATTGTTAATGTCATCATAATTCCATCAATAAAGAAATACTTAAGGTCTTGCAGATACTCTCAACTTTCAACTTATTTCAAGAAATTTCATAATAATCACACGAAAGCTATAGTCCCTTAGACATGATTCTACAATGAAAACATACCACATGACCTCAGTAAATTTGAAAAGAATGATTCAAAAGTTATCAATCATGTATCTAAATTAAGTGAAGTAGAGTTTAGAAGGCAAATACCCTTCTGCTTTCTTCCATGTAATTGTATACTTTTTTACTGTAACATCACCCATGTGTTGCTTTTCTCATCACTCTGACTCTATGCTTATACTTTAGGTGGAAAATTTTATTGGCATACATTAGTTGTACAATGAGGATTATATTGATGCATTTCCATGCATGTATATTATGTACCCTGACCAAACTCACCCTCTCCATACTCTCCCTTACTTCCTTCCCTGTTCTTAAAACAGTTTCTATTTTTACACAACCCTGTAAATTTGTATGAAATAATATTTGTCTCTTGAGAGGTCCCTCTTCCCATTAGTACCCACAGGACCACCTTAGATTGTTTTGTTTTCTTGTTGCTATTGAGTATATTTTAGATATTCAAAGGGATAATAACATAACATTACAGACAAATACACATTACTAGTCAATAAGATCAACCTGCAACTGCTCCCCTTTTCCCCATTCTTTCGGCCTCTTTTTGTTCTGCAGTAGATACATAGGCCCAATATATTTTGGTGTTATTTATCCTCCATCATTCTCTTTCATTCCTCCCCTTCCCCATGATTTTCTCAAACAGTTTCACAATAAATAATCCTATTTGATACATAAGAATTCCAAAAATGAGCAAAAATATGTGGTATTTTCCTGTGCTGAGCTTGGCTTATCTCACTCTTCATGGTAATCCCCATTCTGTTCACTTTGATAGTTTCACATTTCTTTATGGTAGGGTAAAATTATAAGCTATATATCTACCATGTTTGCTTTATCCATTTATTATTTGTTGGGCAACAATGCTAATCTTAAAAATTGACTATTTTTCTGAAGAGCTGCAATATACCTGGATAAGCAGATGCTTTATGGTAAATTGATTGCTGTCTTTTGAATATATATTCTAGAATGATATGGCAAGATCATAAGGTAGTCCTATTTTTCAGAAGAAGCTCCACAGTGTTTTTCACACTCATTCATGAAATATATATATATATATTCTTCTGATATATTCTCTCAAGTTTGGATAGTTTTAATTGCAAAGATTTTTCTTTACTTCCTCAATTACTTTATTGCTTTTGAGGCTGTGTAATTGGAAGTGTTTTCCCAATCTCTTTCTCTGTTTATTGACAGCACAGAGAAAATAGTTTTTATATGCTGATTTTGTATATTTCTCCACTGCCAGAAGTTTAGCAGGTTTCATAGTTTTCACTTAGAATCTTTAGGGTCCTGGAGTATAAGATCAAATCATCTTCAAATAGTAATCATTTTACTTTTTCCTTCCCTGTTTATCCATTTTAGTTCATCTTCATGCTATAAATGCTCTGGATAGAAATTTTAGTACTATATCAAAATCCCTTGGAAATCCCCTGTCATGTTTCAGACTTTAAAGGGAAATACTTCAGTTTTTCCCATTTAATATATTAGCAAAACATTTGCCACATATAACCTTTATTATGCTGAGGTACATTCCATCTATTTCCATAGACCTTGGCTCTGCTGTTTCTGGGCTTGTTGTGAAGCACAGCATCATAAAGGCAGGAGCTTGAACACCGGCAGTTCACCTAACAGCAGAGGGAGACAAGAAAGGACCAGGAATATATTTTCAAGTGACCTACTTCCTCTTATAGTTTCCAGAACCTCCAGAAATAAGACCACCAGTGGGGCATCCAGGCTTTTAACAAACGTGTTAAATGAGAACCGTTAATATTCAAATAATAATTATCTCTACTGGACACTTGACCAAATAAAAGGTATTATCCAAAAGTTGACTTGGGTTGGGAGCTTGTGGCTCATGTCAGTAATCCTAGCTACTCAGAAAGCAGAGATATGAAGATCGTGACTTCAAACCAACCCAAACAGGAAATACCATGAAACTCTTATCTCTAATTAACCACCAATAAGCTAGCTGTAAAGTTGTAGTTCCAGTGATAGAGCACCAGCGTTGATTGAGAGATAAAAGATAACTCATAAGCCCTGAGTTCAAACCCAAATACTGACAAACACACTTAGAATTTTTTTTTAATAAAAGAAGATAATGAAAAACTAGCCAAGCAAAAACTATTTGGTGTGGTCAGTTTTCATGCAAGCATGCTCTCCTTTATGCAATTGACCAGAGCCCATCTTTTCTCTGCTTTGCTGGCCTATAATACATAAATTACCATTGTTAGCCACTGGATAAGCTAAATTACAATGGAATCTCCTGAACTGCATTTGTAGACTTCTTATTCTCTCTCTACTTCTAAAATATTTATAAGAAAAATTGGCTCATTTGTAATGTAGATAAACTATGCCCAATGGAAGCCAAAGATCAAGGTGGAGTAGGGTGGAGCTGTGGCGTATTGAGAATTAGTGGTTTCCATCAACACAGCAACTAGGTGACCAAGTGTTGGCTGCACAGAATTTTATTTCCCAGCTGGATTCCTTGGCAGCATCTTCCCAGGATGTACTTCTTGTCACAGCAGTTTCCCAGAGAATTCAAATGTTTACTTTTGCCTTTGGCTAGCATACAGACAGTATTCTGCTAGTTTGTTTTTTCACTCACCTTTATTTTCGCTAAGAGAAGAAAGGAGGACTAAATTCATGCTAGGTTTGACAAAAAAATAAAAATAAAGGAGTTCCACTTGGATAAATGCTAAAGAAATGATTCCTTAGCCCATTAGCTTTAAATCATTATAACCTCATTTAGAACCAAATTTTGTAGTCCTTATTAAAAAGTCTTTGGGAGTTTTGTTTTGACTTAGGTGGCAGAATTGTGTATTCATGATCACAAATCTTTCCAATTGAAAATACAGAGAAGGCAGTGAGGGACAATACATGCACATATAAAGGAGATGAGATTCATCATTCACCATACAAGAATGTTTTTGAGTATCTTTTATCTGACTTTCTTTATTCTGAATTCCCCTTGACTCATATGGGGAAAATATGGGTCAACGGACAAAATAAATCTTTCAACTAATCCAAAGCATTGCTCCGTTTTTCTTCCCACCAGTCATTTTAATAGTTTGGCACAAATTTATGACCAGAAGCGATATTTAAGGTATTATCTTATTGTCTCTGCCATAAAGATTATTGTATAATTGAATATTTGCTTTGTAGCTTCAAAATAAAGTCTAAGATCTTGAGAAAGGCATTCTTACTAATATGGGCTATCAAGACCCTCACTATGTCTGCTAACTATTCCAAGTATCTACCATTCCTCCAGGAAAAGGACAGGCATGGTACAATCCTAAACACTGCATGCACAAACGTAGCTGGTACAAGAAAATGTTTATGCTCCTCAGTATCCCATGACATCTGCTCACCTCCATAAGATCCAAGAACTTTGTCCCAGGCTATTGTCTGTTTTGTTCCCTTTATGAATCCCGCATTTTATGTACCTCTTGTTATTGTGAGTACATTAATAAATCCATGAGCCTTTCTCTTTCATTAATCTATTGTCATTTTATTTCAGTACACTTGAACATTCAGAAGTGGATAAGAAAACTTTTTTGCTTTATAGTATATCCTTACACATGCAAGAGTATTATAGGAACATTTTTTGTGTGGAAAAATCAGCAAATAGCCATATTCCAACCAATAGAACAATACATAAATTAAGTGTGCAACATTATCACAAAAATACTATGTAGCAAAAAATTTTATATATATATATAAAATATATAGAAATATATATATATTATATTTTTATTTAGATATATATATATATATGTATATATATATATAGGAGCAGGGCATTGATGGCTCACACCTGTAATCCTAGCTACTTAGGAGGCTGAGATCTGTGGATCATCTTTGGAAGACAACCTTGGGCAAGAAAGTGCAAGAGATTTTTTATTTCCAATAAACTATTCAGAAAAAGCAGGCAGTGGCACAGTGGCCCAAATGGCAAAAACTTTGAGCAAAAGAAGCTCAGTGACCACATCCAGGCCCTGAGTTCAACTCCCAGAACTAACAAAACAAAAGCAAACAAACAAACAAAAATCTGTGGGTGCATTCAAACATCGGGACTGACTCATGTATATAGTTTCTCTGAATAAAACAAACCAGAGAAGATACCATACATAGTTGACTAATATATACAATGTCTAATATTTAATATTATATAATATTTATAATGTTTAAAATAAAACTTCAATAAGCAATACATATATATGAGAATATATGTGTGTACATGCGTTTGTGTGAGTACTATATATATGCAAGAAAACACAAAAATCAGAAGTTACTGTTAAGTACTTGGGAGCAGTGAAGTGATATGTGAGAGAAAAGTGAGGCATTAGATCCAACATGCCTGGGATTTATTAATTGCTGATTTGGGTGATTGATTCCCAGATGCACAAACACGAACATATTTGTACAAAATTACATAAACACATACATAAATGTATATAACCCATAATAAAGCATTTCGATTGATGCTGTCATACCTGCAGTTATTAGAATGGATTGAAGAGTGTAAGATTCAAAATGACAAAGTGTATTGGCCAAAACAATGTTTTTGAAATGTTACAAAATTTAAATTGCAAAAGCCAAAGATAAAAGAGGGCAAAGTGAGTGTGTAAATTCACTTACACCACCTGATATAGACAGAACAGCATTTATGAAATTTTTACTTACATCTTAGCCGAGATGACCACTGGTGTCACCATACCTGGCCTACAAATGTCCTGATTATTAACTCAACCAAACCAAAGGCTACAAGTACTCCTTCTCATGGACTATCCTCCTCTCACCCAAATTTCTCCATTTCCATGAATCAATTGGTTCCACGTACGGGGTACTTTCCTTCCTCAAAGTTTATCAAAATCCTCTCAGTTCTAGGTCTTCTTGATATGTTCCAATTGCCACCTAATCTTCTGATGGTACTTGTAGTCCTTTGTCTCAAGACCTGCTCCTTTTGCTGTTTAACATCTAAAATAGTTCAATAAACACATTTCAGAGAAATATTATTCTCTAGTTTTAGGATACAAAAAGGAAACAAACAGTGGTAAAGTCTAGAGTATTTGTGTTGAAATTGAGAAGGGCTTATGAACTTAAGAAGTGTTTTAATGTTATTTTTTAAGTGTGGATGGGAGCCAGATGTCAAAGGAAAGAATCTATTTAATATGACCTTTATATATTTTTTTTTCTCGAGCAGATGGTATTTATTAATGAGTCAAGGCCACAGAGATTCTTTTTTAAAAAGCATCTTTATATAAAGGAACTCTGCCCACCCTCAGACTTCTTTCTTATTTGCTGTATCTTGTTTTACGTTCCTTAACAAAGCTTACCACTTTGAGATCATTTTATGTGAAATTACATTTGAAATCATCTGTATCGTTAGGTAAACATGCTTCTTACTTTACATGTCCTGCCTCCTTGTAAGTTTTCTAACTACAGACAGACTGTCTTATTAGATACTGTATTGCAAGCCACTAACAGAGATATTCAATACAGGAGGTGGTAAGGAAATCTGAAATGAAATTAAGAGAAAAATCATTTAGTTAATGAGGAAGAAAGAGAAACAAATGTGATCTGGAATCCAAGATGTGTGTATAGGTGAACTGGAATGAAATGAGTAAAGAAGAAAGTGAGAGGAAGAGAAGAAGGGCATAATTATGGAAGAAAAATAAGGAGGGAAGGAAAGAAAGGAGAAGCCAGAGGACAGAGGGAAGAATGAGTACCTGGGTCATTGGAGAACAGAATCATACTTAGTCTGTACAATATATGCTTTGCTACACAGTCCCTAGTCTGGCTCTTTAGCATTCTCAGCTAAAAATCATTTACAACAGATCTGATGGTGATTAGAAACATTTTTCTAACTTTCTCATCAGTATGGTTTATTGATGTCATTGTTTGATTAGCCTATTCAATTGTAGCCAGTACATTATGCTGTATATGATATATATATATATAATTATATATGACATATGTAACATAAACTTAAAAGGGGGATTATTTGGATTTAAAAGAAGTAGTAGGAGCAGGGAACAGGTAAGGAGGAAAAGGGCAGTGTGATGAGATTATGATGATGAATTATATGCATATATGAAAATAGCATAATGAAATCCACTAAAAATCTAAATACATCTAAAATGTGAAGAGTTGAGGAAATAAGAAAAAAATAATAGGAGGCTTAATATGACCAAAGTACTTGGTAGATATATTGAAAAATCAATGAACCCTTTGTACAGGTAATATATGTTGATTTTTAAAAGAAAATAATACAATATCAGACTGGGAAAATTATGTTTATTTAACAAAATTAATAGTGTGTATGTTTTAGAAGTTTTTACATTTTCATTTTATTGTAAAGATGCTGTACAGAGGGGTTACATTTACATGAGTAAGGCAATGAGTACACTACGTGTCGATCATTGTTACCCCTTCCCTTGATGTTGTCCCACTATCTCTTCTATAATTGTATTCTTAGGCAAAATCTTAGGCAAATACATAATGACAAATCTATAGGAGGCATTATATACGGTAATAAAGCATCTACATTACCTATGTTGCTTTTACTAGATATGACCTACCTAAGGCTAAATACAACATAAAAATTTGGCATCCATATAAAGATGTCATCCATCTTATTATTTTCTTTGGTCAATAACGTCTCATTTTATACCATGGTAGCATACTCAACTCTACCTGACACTGTTCAAGTTTTGGCCAAATTTACAGTGGTTTTAGGTTAGAAAAAGGTCTGGATTTGGGGAGATAATTATAAAAGCATATTTCTATAAAGGAAAATCATAATGGCTGGGATATAGACATTCATTTACTTACAACCCAGATAGATGAATATGGATTCATTTGGCCTCTGATTTTTTTACAGAGATGAGATTTAAATGACAGCTTAAAAGGGTAGAAAACATGTCTTAAAACCAGATTATATTCTGATTACCTGTTCCTGTCACATTAAAACAGAACAAAATCTTCTCTGCAGCTCCAACCCTCGATAAAAATATTAGAATTTTACTGCCTGTTCACGAGTCATGGCGTTTGGTAACTACTGGCAAGGCAGTTATTTTTGTTTGTTTTTTGAAACTTTATTTCAATGGAGGTTTTCATTTTGAGTTCTAGAAAATAATCAATAGGATTCTTAGATTAAAAATACTGCCATGGGGCTGGGAATGGGGCTTGGTGGTAGAATGTTTGCCTAGCATGCATAAAGTCCTGGGTTCAATTCCTCAGTACCACATAAACACATAAATAGAAAGAGCTGGAAGTGGTTCTGTAGCTCAGGTGGGAGAGGGCTTGCTTGAGCAAAAGAAGCTTAAGGACAGTGCCCAAGCCCTGAATTCAAGCCCCATGACTGGTAATAAATAAATACATACATACATAAATAAAAATACTGTCATGCCTCCAAAAATGATGCACTTAATTTAGGCACGCATTGGCTCATAATACAGTTCCACTGATAAAATATTTTCTGCTAAGTGTGAGACCCTTAGTTCAAAACTCAGTATCCACAAAGCAATTAACTATTTAAGCAAGTAGGAGATAATACAGTGTCTGTATTTATGCATCCATGAAGTAAATATAATGCTAGTAATAAGAGATGGTTGCTTTTGGATTATGTGAAATGATTTATTAACTCAATTCTATATCAATACTCCTAAGGGAGGTATTTCTCTGCTTCTTATATTTACTGCAGGGGAAATTTAGGATTATGGATCTCAAGTCCACTTGGACCTAGTTGAAGCTACAGTAGGAATGAGCTGAATCCCAAATCTATCAAACTGCCGTTAGCATCTCTTGATCTGTAACTTGGTGTGAATAGGAACATCTCTCTAGAAGAGAAGCAGAACTCTCACAACCAGTGTGCTCTTTAATTAGAGTTAATAAGTATTAAAGCCATTTATCTTAATAGTATTTTTTCTTTTATATTTGGCAAAACATTAAGCATGCCATTTCAATTATGATGTTCACTCTACATTCAAAATTAATTTCCAGGTCTGACAAGTCGCTAAATTTAAAAAAAGAAAAACATTTAGAATGTGCTGTAAAAGAATATCAAAAGAGGAGTTCCGGGAAGATGGCGGAGGAGAAGCTGGAATCTGAACAAGCTCTTGCATAGAAAACAGTTTCAGAGTTCCAGTGAACAGTCCCAAGCCAGAGAATCACACCAAGTGTTCCATCACAGGACAGAGAGTTAGTCAAGAGAGGGGAAGCCAAGCAGACACATCTGAGCGCTTGCCAGCAGCTGCCGCTGCGGCGGCAGGGTGGCGGCAGCGACCACCGCTGCGGGGTCATACCTGAGACACAGTCCGGGATGAAGGAGCCAGACGCAGCGGACGAGCGGATTCTACTCAACACCAGCAAGAACCGACAAGGAGCGGACAACTTCATCCTGCACTTTGCAGACCAGAGACAACCCAGGATCCAAGACTCAGGGTGAGTAGAAGCCCGACGTCCTCACTCCTTCTCAGGGAGCAGAGGAGGGAAGGCCACCCCTCCCCCCCCCCCCCCCCAGCACCGGTGATCTCCATCTTGGATACCGACAAAGCTCGGAGGAGCTGCTAGCTCCAGCTCAGGCCTTGGAATAAAACGAGTCATTTAGCAGGTCACAAGAACTTAACGGCGAAGTGACCTCACAGACTCAGTTCCATCCAGGGAAAAGTCACCCAGCTCAGGCGCCAGCCATTGGAGTGGCTCTCCTCACCGGGTAACCAGAGCCAGAGGTTGCCCCTCCCTCTAGCAGCCACCACAATCAATTGAAAACCAGAAACCCTGAGAATGGCTCCAGGCTGGGTGCTGTGAGTTTTTTTCACAAAATAGCCCCAGGGAAAAGCTACTGTTTGTTGAAAGGCCTCAACTCTACCCAGAACCTAGCCTCATCACTGCATCCCCCTCTTTTGTGATTCTCAAAGCAGATCACCCTCCCAGTAAACTAACCTGGGAGGGGGATCTCAAAATCTTGGGAAAAGCAGAGCATTTTTCTGCCTGTTCCAACAAACTGACTTAAGAAACCAATCAAGCCACAGGACCTCAAGCTGACCAGAGACTCCAACCAGACTCTGGTTACAGACAAAAGGGAGATACAGGACTCTTCCCACCCCTCCCAAAAAAAAAAAAAATCAAAGAACTTTTTTTTTCTTCTTCTTCTTCTTTTCTTTTTTTCTTTTTTTTTGTTTTGTTTTTTTTTCATTTTTTGTTACCTTATATATATAAAAATTTTTTTTTCCTTTTCTAAAACTTTTATTAATCTTTAATTTTTGCCTCTTCTGAAAAAATAATTGTTTTCCAGTAAATTTTTTTTTCTCCTCTTATAATTTTTATTTTAGGAATACGTGAATGTGTGTTTTCCTTTCTTTCCTTGTCTTCTTTCTCTTTTTCTTTCATTCTTAATTATCTTTTTGTTTTTTGTCTAGCTCTACTGAACTTCTGATCTTTTCTTCTCACTTTCCTATCCTTTCCACCTTTTCCTCTTTTGTTCTTCTTTATGTGACTTAACTCTTGTCCTGCACATCCTCAGATAAACCCGTAGTTAAATAGTAGACCCTATCCCCCATTGTGTACGCACTTAATCCACAAACTTATTACTCAATTCAAAACCTCTGAGACTTAAATTCATTATTAGCAGTACTACCTCTTTAGACCTATATAATATTTTAAGCATTTTTTAAAAGTTTTTCACATCTCCTCTATGTCCCTCCCTTTCTCTCAACATATTCACATTCCTCTCTAAATAGATGGTCTTTTAATCTCGATAATAACATTAATTTTCACGTTTCTATTTTTTTTCTGGTCTCTTTTCATTCCCCTTTCCCTTTCTTCTTTTTCTCCCTCTCTCTACTTGCATCCTACCCAACCTATTTCCTGCATTGTGATTAGGACATAGTTTACTCTCCCTGTGCCTCCCCACACCAATCTATTCCTATTTTTTACCCACATCTCTCCCTAACCCTAATAATTTCTGGTTTTCCAAATTCTTCTCTGAGGTTCGAATTCCTTTAACATATAGTTGTTTGATGTTGAATAGATGTATCTGTTGAACTAGATTGTATCTGTAGACTATTGACTGTACAAATGCAAACTTTGGTTGATGGTTAAGATAGTGTTCTAGCACAAAACTGGTGCTATCTTCATCTCAAATGGGCAGAGTAAGCCGGAAAAACACAAGAAAAATGGCAAATTCGGGTATCTCAATTCCCAATCTTGATAATCAGGGGTTAGAACAGATAATGAATAATCCAGAGGAGAGTTCCCAAACAGCTCTACAAACACTGCTGGCAAACATGATAAATGAGAAGTTTGACAATGTACAAAGGACTCTGTATGAGCGTGATAGGGAGAGAGAGAAGGCATCCCAGAAGTTTATACAGGAATATCATAAGCGTGAGGAAGCTACTCAAAAACTGATACAGGATTTGCGTGAACAACTTGAGAATACTCAAAGAGAAAGGGAGGAATGGCGTGAGCAGGCTGAGAACACTCAAAGAGATCTGCAGGAATCCCGCGAACGGGAGGAAGCTAATCAAAGAGTAATACAGGAATTGAGAGACCAGGTAGAGAACACACAAAGATCACTAAAGGCATTCATGGAATCCCTTAACAAAGAGCTGAAGGAAGTCAGGGAGACCACAAAGGGAATGCTGAATGGAACCCAACAAAAGGAATGGGAGCCCAAAGAAACCATAACCAATCAACTAAGTGATTTGAGGACAAACATTGAACACCAAATTAAGGAAGTAAAGAAATTCATACAAGACCTAAAACAGAGCTTCAACAAAGAACTTGAAGCCATCAAAGCTGACCAACTAGAGGAAAAGAGATAAAAAACAAAGTAGAGAGTCTTGACAGCAGGTTAGACCATGCAGAAGATCGAATCTCAGGGATTGAAGACAGCCTAGATATTATAGAGAAAGAACATACAACCATCCAAGACAAGTCCAAGAAATATGATAGATCTATCCAACACCTGGAAGACACCATCAGAAGGCCTAATCTAAGGATAATGGGTGTAGAGGAGCACCTAGAAAAAGAAGTTAATGGTCTAGGAAATTTGTTTAACAGGATCCTAGCAGAGAACTTCCCAAACATGCAAAAAGATAGGCCTGTCCAGATACAAGAAGCCTTTAGAACCCAAAATAGACCAGACCAGAATAGGACATCCCACCGTCACATTATAATCCACACAGGATCAACTCAGAACAAGGAAATGATCCTTAAAGCTGTCAAGGAGAAAAGGGTAATCACCTATAAAGGGAAACCAATTAGAATCACCTCAGATTTCTCAGCAGAGACAATCAAAGCAAGAAGAGCCTGGAATGATGTATGCCATGCCCTAAAAACAAACAACTATCAACCATGAATACTGTACCCAGCTAAACTCTCCTTCATAACTGAAGGCCAAATAAAAACCTTCCATAGCAAAGAAAAATTGAAACAATACATCTCCACCAAACCAGCCCTACAAAAGATTCTTAAAGATGTCCTACACATAGAAAACCAACAAGACCGCAACAAAGGGCAAGAAACTGCACCCAAACTGAGAATCCAAGAACCATAGGAAGAACCCAGTTTTCGCAGCCCCCAAGAAGGTGGATAACATGGCAGGAACTCCCAAATACCTCTCAGTCCTATCTCTTAACGTTAACGGACTGAACTCTCCAATTAAGCGACATAGACTGTCTAGTTGGATTAAAAAACAAGACCCTTCTATCTGCTGCCTGCAGGAGTCACATCTTGCCCATAAAAACAAACACATTTTCAATGTTAAAGGCTGGAACAAAATCTACCAAGCAAACGGACCCCATAAACAGGCGGGAGTTGCAATCCTAATATCAGATAAAATAGACTCCAAATTAAAATTCGTGAGAAGAGATAAAGAAGGTCGCTACATACTAATTAAAGGATCTCTCCTTCAGGAGGATATTACAATTCTAAATATCTATTCGCCAAACAATGGAGCACCCAAATTTATCAAAGAAACACTACTTTCCCTCAAATCCCATATAGATCCAAAGACATTAATTGTTGGGGATTTTAACACACCACTCTCCCCACTAGATAGATCAACTCGGCAAAAACTCAACAGAGAAACCGCAGACCTAAACAGCTGCATAGATCAACTAGACTTAACAGACATTTACCGAACATTTCACCCAGCAGCATCAGGATACACGTTTTTCTCAGCAGCACATGGAACATTTTCTAAAATAGACCACATTTTAGGCCACAAAGCAAACTTGTCTAAATTCAGAAACATTGAAGATATACCTTGCATTCTCTCTGACCACAAGGGAATAAAATTAGAACTCAGCACCAAAAGCCACCAAAGAAAGTCTGGTATCACATGGAGGCTGAACAACACACTGCTGAATCATGAGTGGGTCATGGAAGAGATTAGAAAGGAAATTCAAATGTTCATGCTATTCAACAAAAATGAACACACAAAATACCAGCTCCTCTGGGACACAGCAAAGGCAGTACTCAGAGGTAAGTTTATAGCTCTGAGCTCCTACATCAACAAATTGGAGAGATCTGAAACTAACAATTTAATGACACATCTAAACCTCCTTGAAAAAGAGCAGCAAGATAAACCCCAATCCAGTAGACGGAAAGAAATAATCAAAATTAAATCAGAATTAAATGAATTAGAATCCAAAAAAACTATAGAAAGAATCAACAAAACAAAGAGTTGGTTCTTTGAAAAACTTAACAAATTGACAGACCCTTAGCAAATCTTATCAGAAAAAGAAGAGAACACACCCAAATTAATAAACTCAGAGATGAGAATGGAAACATCACCACGGAAACAACCAAGATTCAGAACATTATAAGGGAATACTTCTCAAAACTTTATGCTAATAAGTTTGAGAACATGACAGAAATGGACCTCTTCCTAGCAAATATTGACATGCCAAAACTAAACCAAGATGAGTTAAACTATCTTAACACGCCCATATCAAGCATTGAAATAGAAACAGCAATAAGAGACCTTCCAGCTAAGAAAAGTCCAGGACCAGATGGTTTTACAGCGGAATTTTACAAGGCCTTCAAAGCAGAGCTCACACCAATTCTCCTCCAACTCTTCAATGAAATTGAAAGAGAAAGCTCACTACCGAACACATTCTATGAAGCCATCATAACCCTCATCCCAAAACCAGGCAGGGACTCATCAAAGAAAGAGAACTATAGACCCATTTCTTTGATGAACATTGATGCAAAACTTCTCAACAAAATTTTGGCCAACCGACTTCAACAATTCATCCAAAAAATCATACACCACGATCAAACAGGATTCATTTCAGGGATGCAAAGCTGGTTCAATATACGCAAATCAATTAATATTATTCACCACATCAACAGGATCAAGAATAAGAACCACATGGTTATCTCAATAGATGCAGAAAAAGCATTCGACAAGATCCAACACCCCTTTATGATGAAGGTTTTGGAAAAATTAGGAATCCATGGAACATTCCTCAATACAATAAAGGCTGTATATGACAAACCTACAGCCAGCATTATACTCAATGGTGAAAAACTAACGCCATTTCCTCTTAACTCAGGAACAAGACAAGGATGCCCACTCTCTCCACTTCTCTTCAATCTAGTATTAGAATGCCTAGCTACAGCAATAAGACAAGATGAAGACATAAAGGGGATCCAAATAGGGAAAGAAGAAATAAAACTCTCCCTCTTTGCAGATGACATGATCTTGTATTTTAAGAATCCCATAGACTCCACTCCCAAATTACTCAAGCTGATTCAAAACTTTGGCAAAGTAGCAGGTTATAAAATTAACCCCCCAAAATCAATGGCTTTTCTGTATGCCAACAATGAGAAAAGTGTGGCTGAAATTAGGAAAGCAACTCCATTTGTAATAGCCCCACAAAAAATAAAATACCTAGGAATTAACTTAACTAAAGAAGTGAAGGACCTCTATGATGAAAACTTTAAAATCTTGAAAAAGGAAATCAACACAGAACTTAAAAAATGGCAAAACCTCCCATGCTCCTGGATTGGAAAGATTAACATCGTGAAAATGGCAATACTTCCCAAGGCTATCTACAAATTCAATGCAATACCTATCAAAATTCCACCCTCATTCTTCAAGGAAATAGAAGAGGCAATCCAAAAATTCATATGGAACAATAAAAGACCCCGAATAGCAAAAACGCTCCTCAACGGAAAGAACACTGCTGGAGGAATATCAATACCAAATTTCAAACTCTACTATAAAGCCATAGTAATCAAAACAGCTTGGTATTGGCAAAAGAACCGACCTCAGGACCAATGGAATAGAATTGAAAACCCAGAAATGAACCTACAGACCTATAGCCATCTAATCTTCGATAAGGGAGCTAAAACAATAGAATGGAAGACAGACAGCCTCTTCAGTAAATGGTGCTGGCAAAATTGGTTAACTACATGTAGAAAACTAAAGCTAGATCCTTATATATCACCCTGCACCAGAATCAACTCCAAATGGATCAAAGACCTTGAACTCAAAGCAGACACTCTGAAAACATTACAGGATGGAATAGGAGAAATCCTGGGTCTCCTTGGCTCAGGCCGAAATTTTCTGAATAGAGACCCGGAAACACAACAAATCAAAGAAAGATTGGACAAATGGGATTGCATAAGGTTGCAGAGCTTCTGCAGGGCAAATGACATAGCTAGCAAGATCAATAGAAAGCCCACGGATTGGGAGAAGATCTTTACTATCCATACAACGGACAAGGGTCTCATATGTAAAATATACTTGGAACTCAAAAAATTAAACCACCCAACAACAAATCCTCAAAGAAACAACTGCCCAATAAGTAAGTGGGCGAAAGACTTAAAGAGAAGCTTCTCTGAAGAAGAAAGAAGGATGGCCAATAGACACATGAAGAAATGTTCAACATCCCTAGCCATAAAAGAAATGCAAATCAAAACAACATTGAGATATCATCTCACTCCAGTTAGAACAGCAAAAATCAAGAACTCTAACAACAACAGATGCTGGAGGGGATGTGGACAGAAAGGGACCTTACTTCATTGTTGGTGGGAATGTAAACTTGTTCAACCACTTTGGAAAGCAGTATGGAGGTTCCTCAAAAGACTTTACATATAACTCCCGTATGACCCAGCAATCCCAATTTTGGGCATTTACCCTAATGTTTACAAAAAAGACCACACTAAAGCTACCAGCACAACTATGTTTATTGCAGCATTATTTACCATAGCTAAGATATGGAATCAACCCAGATGCCCCTCAGTAGATGAATGGATCAAGAAAATGTGGTATATATACACAATGGAATTCTATGCTTCCATCAGAAAGAATGACATTGCCCCATTTGTTTGGAAATGGAAAGGCTTGGAAAAAATTATATTAAGTGAAGTAAGCCAGGCCCAAAGAAACATAGGTCCCATGGTTTCCCTTATTTGCAATATCTAGTATAGGTATGAGTCAAGCGGAAAAAGTCAGAGAATGTGATGTTAGGAAAACGAACCCTCAAATATGTATTTTAATGTTTTTGTTTCTTTCATGCATGTGTTTCTAACGCATTTATAAGATTATTTCTTTGTTGCTTTGTATGTCCCTCCCCCACAGTGTAACCCCCGCTTTCACTATATTTGATGTCAGTATAACATGTGGAGGAGATGGGGACAAACAAGTCGTTTAAGGATTCAGGTGGACCTGTTGCAACAATGAGAAGTACAAAATGTCATGTCAAAACCAGCTTTAAGATGTCGGTGTGTGGAGGGGAGGGGGGGTATGATTGCATGGGGGGGAGGGGGGAGGCTGGAAAGAGAGGTGAAAGGTAAACAAAGGAGGAGGCTGCAATGCTTGGTAAGAAATGTATGCATTATCCTGCCCATGTAATTGTAACCCCTCTGTACAGTATGTTCTCAAATAAAATAAAATAAAATTAAAAAAAAAAAAAAGAATATCAAAACATGATTTTATTACAAATGTGCCTGGAATTTGTAGACGGGAATAAAATACTGGAATGCAATTGAGACTATGCCCTAAAATTTCTTTGGCAATAAATTATCCTTAAATGTCAATATTTTAAGGAATAATTTAAGAGTATTCATGAATCAAATAAAATATATTAAGTAATCTATTTCTAAGTACTTTAAAAATTCTGGTTCTAAAGAATATATTTTCAAACCAGGCAGTGAAGGACGGAGGGAGGGAGGGAAGGAGGAAGAGAGAGACAGAGACAGAGACAGAGACAGAGAGACAGAGACAGAGAGACAGAGAGACAGAGACAGAGACAGAGACAGAGATTTTCAGATTGTTTAACAGGTCATTTGGCTCAATGCTTTTTTTATTCAATCTGGAGCTCATCTTTTTATTTTTCTTTTCTTTCTTATTTTTCTTTTCTTTATCTTTCTCTTTTTCTCTCTTTATCTCTCTTTCTTTCTCTTTCTTTCTTCCCTCCCTCCCCCTCTCTCTTTCTCTGTCTTTTTCTCTTCCTTCCTTCCTTCCTTCCTTCCTTCCTTCCTTCCTTCCTTTCTTTCTTTCTTTCTTTCTTTCTTTCTTTCTTTCTTTCTTTCTTTCTTTCTTTCTTTCTTTCTTTCTTTCTCTTTCTTTCCTTCTTTCTTTCTCTCTTTCTCTTTCTCTCTTCCTCTCTTTCTTTGCTTTCTTTCTCTTTTTCTCTCTTCCTCTCTTTCTTTCTTCCTTTCTTTCTTCACTTTCTCTCTTTCCTTTTTCCTGTCCTGGGGCTAAATTCAGAGCCTGTGTGCTGTCACTGAGCTTTTGTGCTCAAGGCTAGCATTCTACTACTTGAACCACAGCTCTACTTCAGCATTTTCCTGGTTAGATGGAAATGGTAGTCTGCCAGACTTTCCTGCCTGGGTTGGCTTTGAACCAGGATCCTCGGTTCTCATCCTATGGTTTACAGGTATGAGTTACCTTCATCTGGCTTGGAGTTCATATTTCCATCCTGACCTTCTCTGGAACCTAAGCTTACAATTACCTCTTCTTTCTAATGACACATGGATATTGTCAACATGAGACATGACTGCTAATTCCCTGATAATAATGTTGGTTAGAGAACAACATTATCATTTTTTAAACTTTACCATCACCTGTTTTGTGTTAACTGGCCACATGAAACCCATCAGTCATGTTCTTTCTCATGAGTTCAGCTTGCTATCTACATAAAATCTGCCAAACTTTGAGACCAATTGTTCAAATTTCTCCATATCTATTGGCTACATGGTGATTCCAATGAGCAATAATGGATAAAGGTATCTGTTAGACAGCAAGAGATTTGTTACCTCATTATAATCTATTGAACCACCCACTGAGGGGTGATTGCCCTTGTTTTTCAGATGAAGATAGTGAAAGGTGCATACTTCACATTTTATGCTGAAGGTCAAAGGACAGTAAAACTACTATCCCAGTAGGTTGTTCTTAGCAATATAATATGCTAACGAATCTATTGCTACAACCTGCAGCATTTTGTTTAATTCCTTTTTTTCCCTGAAGAATGTAGCAGTCTACTGCTACATTATCATAATTTGCTACAAACCTAAGCACCTTTAATCTTTCTTCTTTCAAATTTAGTTATCAATCACAAATCCAATAGTTCAGCCAGATGTGAAGGACAACATTGATACATATGTAAAACAAGTATAGTTAACTTGAAATAAAAAAAAAAAATCCTGGCTATCTTTTAGAGTTGTATCTGCATTCCAGAGAGGATTTTGCATACTGAGAAAACCAATTTCAAAGAACTAAACAGATAGTATTGCAAGTCAACAGCCACAACAAAAGATTAGTGTTGGATTATGCCTATTTCAATCCATATTAACTAAGAACAAGATAATAAATATATATTTTATCCTGTGTGGTACAATGAAAAAAACTTAATATCATATTTAAAATGAACTCGGCTAACATTTCTGGATCATCACAAAAATTCTCTATTTGAAGTTTCACTTTATGTTTGCTCTCATTTCCTCATAGAAGTGCTTTTATTATCTTCAATTTCAGTGTTCAAAAAAATAAGATGATAAACCTTTACTTTAATTAAAAATTTTAAATTTAGGACAAAAAACAGTTTTGAGACTCTTAGATGGTATCTATTCTCTGAGGTTATCTACTCCCACAGGGGTTGCATACAGAGGGCCCAAGAAAAGGCTTCAAAGAGTTCACAAACCTCTGAAACTTTAAAAATTATATTTGCATATCTCAGTGTGGGTTCATAGCTTTCATTAGATTCCAGCATGGCTGGAAAATAACCAGACACTTGGCTTCCTTACACCTGTGCTAATTTAAAACCTCAATTAGCATTTTAAGATGCTAACTCAAAGATGCAATATCCAAATGATGGTATCATAAATGAATACAACAGAGAGAGAGAGAGAAAGAGAGAGAAAGAGACTGTCTCTAAGGAAAATCTGCCTATAAGAAAATCTTAAAACAGTCTACAATCTCTTAGTATCCCCTTTGAAATCCTCTTTCTTCATCTCTAAGTGGCTCTTCCTTTAGATTTGTTTCTATAGATAGATTAAACCGTGTGTACACATTTTGTTATTTTAGATAATTGTTAGTGAAAAAGTTATAAGTGCTTGACACCGGGGACTGGAAGTATGGCTCCAGGAATGGAGCATGTCTTGAAAGCAGAGTAACACACCATCACCAAAAAAAAAGTCATACTACTTCAAGTGAGAATCTAACAATTATTATTTCTAAGACGTGATACTTCAGAAAACAGTGTCTACTCTTGTCATTCAAAAGTTGGTCATGTTAGAAGAGTATAAAATACAGGCCAACCTTACTATGACACTGTGACATCCTGCCACAAGGCAATAGACACCTTATTATGTCTTCCTCCAATAACTGGAAATATGTAGTGACATACAAAAGGCTCAAATTTATCATCACACACACACACACACACACACACACACACACACACACACACATTTTCTATATCAAGAAAAGTAAACAACCATAAATGCTAGAAAGGCTGTGAGGAAAGGATCCCTCACATACCATTAATTGTATATAGAATCATGCAAACATTATGGAAATCACTATGGAGTTTCTTCAAAAATTAAAAACTAGACTTCTTCAATACCCAATCATACCACTTTAAAAAGATCATGGACACTATTGGACATTCTAGGAAGCTTAAATAAACGTACAAGAAAGATGTCCACATACCAATACTTATTGCAGCTCTTCTTGGTTAATATCAAACTGGGGTGTCAGTCAAGGTGCCCAACAAATGATAAATAATTAATCATTAATAGGAAAGGTTTTACTTACAACACATTTTGGGGGAAAATCTAGTGTCACATGGTAAGTTCCCTTTGAATTAATACATTTAGGGAAATTGTTTATCATTTCTATTTTTTGTAACCAAATAAATAACTCAATGTGAAGTCATTCCATCTACTTTTTCCACTTTTTACATTTTTTGATCACCAATGTTCTTATTTCTGATGTTTAAAATTCTGAGAAATGGCTGATACAATGAAAAAAGATTTACTTAGTAATTAGATGATGTAATTAGATGATGTCATCATAATCAGTAATGATTCCTCCTCAGTGAAGCACAAAAGAGGAGCAAAAGATGATTCTTATGAAAACATTTTTCACACATTTCTAGGATTTCCTGCATGTTGATTGTACAGTAAAATAAATCTTTTAATGATAAATTCAGAGATAACAGTTTTCTCTTCCTTCTGTGTGACATAGACGTTAAAAGAAGGTTTCTCTTTCAGGAATTTCAAGAGGAATATCTAGGAAGGGAATTCATGCTAGATGCTATGTAGTAGTTATTACTTCAAACATTTTTTTACGTATGTGATGTGTGTGAGGGTGAGTGTGTGTACAGATTTGAACTAAGGTCCTTGTGCTTGTTCATTCAACTATTACTCTTGAGTATTTCCTCCATCCTAAATTTCTGCTGGCTCTTTTGAAGATGAATCTATGAGACTTTACTGTCCACACTGGCCTTGAACATAGATTCTTTTTTATCTCAGCCTCTAGTAGCTAGGATTATAGAAGCAGTGTCTAGCTATATATTAATTCTTTCTGAAAAAGAAAAACTTCATGAGTGGGCTTACATTACTTAGCAAACAAAATTTAATGGCACTTTCAAGTGAGCAATTACAAGCATACTTCCACCAAATATATTGTAATTTTGCTGTGTTTATTCTGAAATTAAAATGCAATGTAGTATCCTTTATCCTGATTACTTAAGCTTGAGGGAATAGTCATGTAAGTCTGGAGAAAAACATAGATATGGTTTAATTATTTCACACACACACACACACACACACACACACACACAATGAATCCAGTTAGTATTTGAGTAGATCTAATGTTAAATTATTTGCTCCACTTTCCCTCCCTCCCATTCCCATTACCTCCCCTCCCAAGTTGTACAGTTCATTTCCAGCATACTATCTTGGAGTATCACTGTTGCCTTGGTTTGCCTTTTATCCTTTGTCTCACCATTTCATTGTTCCCTTCCCTTCCCTAACTCAGATAAACATATATCCAGGGTACCAAAATCAAAGGCAGTGACATCTGGGGATGCACCATGGGGGGGAGGGGATGCAAAAGAAAAAAGAAAACACAGCGTACTTTAAAAGCAAGAACAACAAAGAAAAACCTCTCATTTCCATATATTGGAGTTCATTTCACTTAGTATCATCTTATCTGGTCATGTGTACATATCTATTGAGCTATTCTGCTCATCTGCTAGGATTGTACTAGATGTATACTAATTATTACAAATGAGTTCCACAAGAAATGTACTTACTACCTTACATATGTAACTGTAATCCCTCTGTACATAACCTTGACAACAAAATTAAATTAAAAAATAAAGTCTAAATCATTTGTCCCTGCTTAAACGATTCGTTAATGTGTCACCTGAATTATTTGTACAACAAATTCTGGAGAAAGTAGCTCATTAAGAAAAATAACGGCCTTTCTAATGGTGAGCCTCAGACTCACAAAGACCATTATGTGTCACCTTAATTGCTGACGGGCCTTTCTACATGGACTTCTTTCAAATATTGTCTTAAAAATGGTCGTTTTTCCAGCACTACATACCTGAGCCTAAAATTGTTTAAAAAAAAGAAAAAGAAAAGAAAACAAAGAAATATTTCTAGTTGTACAAAGAGCTTAAGAAATTCTAAGAGGTAACAAACTTAGTCTCAGGTCCCTATTTCCAACCCACCATCACTGCGTATATGATAAGACAAGTGAGATTACTAGAAGCTGGAATATTGAGGGTGAATTTCAGTTTTGGGTAACCAAAGGAAGAGGAAGGAAGAATTCTCCTTAATGAATGCTAATCTTTATTTCCCAAATGTCCCTTGTTTACTGCAGTGCACTCATGCATAAATGAGTGGTGCAGGCTCCATATTTCCTGGATTGCTTTCTGGTTATATTAAATGGCACTCTCTCTACTACATACCCCTGCCTGCCATAATCAGTGTTCACTGGATTTACATTTCATCGGAATGACACATATTAAACATAGGGTGTGTTCCTACTGATGAGGATAGCGGAAAAGCACCACTATAAAATATATGAAATGCAAAAGCAAAATAAGGAGTATTCTCTATTATTATTCATCAATCTGAGTGAAATCAATAGAAGTCAGGAAGAAGCATTTTAGTTTGGGTTGTCACGTGGGAAATGAGTATAAGGGAGATCCTAAGCAAAGGCCTTGAACATTACAACACATAAAGTTATAGCAAGACATTCACAATGATCAGCATATCCCAACATACCTTTAAAGATTCCTCCTGTACACGGACCCATACAGTTTGACTTATCGGTCTGACCTTACGTAAATTATAATAAGTGATGAACTGAAAAGGCAAAAATCAAATAAATTAATAAGCCTACCATTTTAAGTATAGTAATTTTCTTCTTTTTTTGAATTGCCCCAATGTGATGATTGGATATTACTTGCTCTTTTTAAACTTGTACTATAAAGACCAAGTTAGGACTAAATTATTTTATTAATGTTGAAAAAGGAGATTGAACTTTTTTCATTTTTCATCATTTTTTAATTTGATGATGAGTTTAAAAATGTAATAATTTCACTACTGCTACAGCCCTGTAGTAAAAGTGACTTGTTATGGTTTTGGATTATGTTAGCATAAATATGGAAAATAAATTACTCAATCTGTGGAAATTTTTAAATTAAACACAGCAGCTTAATTCCTAGCTATAAAGTGTGGTATATAATGTTAACATATATGGTAAATTCAAACATGTCAGTCATTATTTCATAGCAATATTTATATTCAATATATATATATATATGTATGTAGTTATCTGATAATGGTTATATTTAAGAAAAGAAGCATGTCTTCTTGTGCCCAGGTCTGTGGCCAGGTCGCAGGACCCCCACCAAGAAGACCACCGAGAGTCAGACTTTACAGCTGTTTTACGGTTTTATTTAGACAGGTGGCAGCTCAGGCCTCGTCCTACACTCCGACACAGCAGAGCCTAGGAGGACAGCCTCCAAGCTAAAGATTTGCAGGGCTTAAAAGGCACACAACCAACCAGGTGTTTGGATTACCACCACGTGTTGCTCTGCTAGACAGAATTTGCTGATCTTAGGTTTAGTTTAAACAAGCAACAAGTGGTCAAGGCCTCAAAACTTTAACCCTTCAGGTTTTGTTTGTTTTTTGTTTTTTGTTTTAGTCAGTTATGGGGCTTGAACTCTAGGCCTGGGCGCTGTCCCTCAGTTCTTCAGCTCAAGGCTAGCACTGTACCACTTGAACCACAGAACCGCTTCCGATTTTCTGTGTGGTTTATTGGAGATAAGAATTTCAGGGAGTTTCCTGAGGGATCTGGCCTTGAATGGCAATCTTCAGATCTCAGCCTCCTGTGTAGCTAGGATTACAGGTGTGAGCCACCGGTGCCTGGCAAGAGGCATGTCTTACACAAATATATTTTATCGATATTGTTCATCTTTCCCTGACACCCTATTCAAAAACAAACAAAAAAAAAACCTGTTCTTTCCTTTTTTCCATTAAAAATTTTAAGGTCTGCCTTAAAGACTTTTTATCAGCCCAGAGCTTACCCTCTGGTCTCTTTCTCTCATTCTCTTTCTCTTTTTCATTTCTTTGAAATCTCCTATAGCTTTGCTCCCCCTCACAAGTTCCCTTTGACTAGAAAGCTCATTCCTGAAAAGTCAAGCCCTCCTTCAGAATGAATCAGACTTCCTTCATGGAGCTGTATCTGATCAAATTGAGATAAGGATATTTTTTTTGCCTTGTTGTTCAGAAGACTCCAAAAGTAGTTTGCTTTATTTTAGTTTTAGAATCAAGACCTTAAAATTGATGCACAATGAAAAGAAAATTAAGACATTAGCAATACCTGTAAAGCTGGTTTGCTTCTCTACTATACAACTAAATACTAAAATCTTGATACCTTAAAAAAGTACAATTTGGTTCATTTGCACACACATTATTTAAAAGAAAATTGTTATCATTTTGTAGCTAAAAAGCAAGAAGAGAGTAGAAGATGTCAGTAATTTGTTTTAATAATTCAGATAATATCCCAAATTATATCTCTATTTGCTCTCATTGGCATTATGTTTCTCTTTTCCTTTACAGAGGCATTTTGGACAATAAATTCTGCTATGCATACTTTATTGTACATCTAGGGAAGAGAGCCACATTTTTTTTTAAAAAATTGAATCTCCTGAGAAATATAAGACAATACAAGGGGAATAAAAGTAATAAAAGCAAAGTAAATAAAAATCTGAATTGGAGAGGAAAAAACAGCTTTGGGAGAGGTGAGTTGGGGGATGGGGTGAAGGAAACAGGAGAAAAATGAGGGAGGGGGTAGCACTGTTCAAAAGTACATATTCATTACCTTATTTATGTAATTGTAATCCCTCTGTACATCACCTTAAAATATTTTTGAGTAAGTTTTTTATTGTGAAAATACTGAACAGAGGGGTTACAGTTACATGAGCAGGGTAATGAGTACATTTCTCATCAAGCATTGTTGCCTCCTCCTTTGTTTTCCTCCTACCATCCCTTCCCTCCCATCTCCACAAAAGAACAAACAGCTTTGTTCTTTACACCTATTCACAGTTAAAAAAAAAAAGACGGCTAATTCCAGAAGACATGCTTGCTATTGCCAATGGCATATTAGTGATATGACTACTCTTTCTATAATTCACTGAAAAGCATTACTTACCAAACATAGAGATTTATCTTGGTGGTGGGCCCATTTGCTAAACTTAAGAATGTAAATGATGAGACAAACTGAACAAACTCCCTTCCATCCATTATTTTAACTTCTTCGTAGTATTCATATTGATTTAATAAATGTCTATAGAATAAGTAAGCATGTTAAAGAGTCACTAGGATTTTCTCTGTGTGTCCAATGTGTAGTTTACAAATGGGAGTCTTTGAGTAAGTTTATGTTTCAGACCTTGATCAGAGTATAAATATAAATAAAATTAACATAATTAAATGAGATACTAGTAAACCATCTGAGTTTGCACAACCAAAATAGAGATGTTACTTTACTATTTAAAGCAATGAACAGCTGGGTGGCTCATCTTAGCTACTTAGGAGGTTAAAATTTGAGGATCACAGGGTTAAAGCCAGCCCAGGCAGGAAAGTCCATGAGACTCATTGTCAATTAATCACCAAAAAGCCAGAAGTAGAGCTGTGGTTCAAATAATAGAGTATTAACTTTGAGCAGAAAGCTCAGATTGACATAGTGCCCAGGGACCTGAATTCAAGCCTCAGGACCAGAACACACACCAACACATGCACACACACACACACACAAACACACACACACACACACACACACACATATACACACACACACATGCACATGCACAAAGCAATAAACAACAAAGATAAAAAAGTAAAATGAAAATACATAAAAAATCAATGGGAAATTCATATTCATGAAGAACCTTTCCCAAACTTGTCTCTCTTGTTAGTGCTCACAATAAGTATCTATTTCTTAATAGCTTCTTATAGTTATTGAAGCACTGTTATTGCACTAATCCTGCTCTAAACATCACATACAGTTCAATAGAAAGATACAGACAAGGCAAATGAAAGAAGAAATTGGAGAGAATGCAATCAAGAATTAATGGAAATATACCCATTACCTGACACATGTAATTGTAACCCCTCTCTACATCACCTCTATAATATCAATGGAGTAACTTAATTATTAAAAAAATATTCAGTCTATGCCCTACAAAACTAAGAAAATGGAGGGAAAGGGTGAGTTGGGAGGGATGGGTGATCATGTTGAAAGAAGTGACCTGGATCAAGATTCGTTGCATTCATAAACTGCTTTGTTGAATGTCAAATCCTTTGAACAGCTACTTAGAGATAATATAAAGAAGCAAATATATACATACAGACACACAGAGCAACCACTTCTTCCCTGACAAATAATAATGTCTTCATAATAGGAATGAAATGGCTATGACACTTTGGTATGATACGTGATAAGAGACTGAGAGGAAAAAAAATGATTCTAGGTAGTTAGCTCTCTCAGACCATAGATTATCAGTCACCATTCATTGTGATCCAACATTTATCACTTCAATAGTTTACTAGAGGCATTTGTATCGACATTTTAATGAATTTGTTAGCTTTTGTCATTGGTTGTGTATACCTTCATTAAGAAAAAAGTTTCAGGAAATATAGATGAGTGAATTCCATGCTCTAGAGGGATATGGTGCACTTCATTGTGAGTAAATTTGTTATAAGTTAATTTAGGAATGCTTAGAAGAGGTCCCATAGAGTCAATTATTTTCAACCAAGTTATGATTCCTTAAAATATTTAACATAGCTATTGAGCTCTTGTGATCCTCTGCTTGGAGACTCTAATTGAAATGAACTCCAAGATACAGAAGAAAGAGGTTTTTGTTTCTTTGTTGTTGTGGTTGTTTTTAATGTTCTGTGTGAAGTTGTTTCTTTTTTCTTTTTTCTTTTTCCTCCCTTTGGTTTATCACCTGTTGTCACTGTTTTTCAATCTGGTACCCTGTGTCTTGTATATACTGATTTGGGGAAGGGAAGAGGAAAACAAAATGGTGGTGAAACAAAGGAGAAAGGGTAAACTAATGATACTCACGTGACACTATGTTGGAAATGAATTTCACAGTTTTGCAGGGGGGTGGGATTCGGGGGAGGTAAAGTAGGAGAAAAATGAAGGAGAGGTTAACAATGTTCAACAAGAAATGTACTCATTACCTTACTTATCCCTCTGTAATCCCTCTGTATATCACCTTTCCAACAAAATAAAATATTTAACATATAATTGACTTAATTTAAAATAAAAACATTTAATAAAGCCAAAATTTTATTTTTATTATAAGTTTTGGGGTACACTCAGTACTTAATGATGCCTTGTCATTTTCATTTATATTTGTCAAAGAAATAATTGAGAGAGAGATGAAAGATACATACTTCTCTACTTCATGGAGAAGATAATGGTATTATGTTCTGATGTTATGTTCTAATACTTGTTCTCTGCCATCAAAAGCCTGGATATAACAGCAAAACGTGCTAAATATTTGTTGAAATAATTACTGAGTCTTAATTACAGATGTTGTCTAAGGCATTAGTGGCAACATATGCTGCAGGGACCTAATTCATTTTAAGTGATAGTTTTAGTGTATGTTTTCAAGAACCAGAAGGTCTTAGCTTTGTAGATAATGGCTGAGAAGCCATGCCAGGAAATGGGAGTAAGGGTACAAAAGCACATCAGCCAGTCTTCTAAAAGTGATTTAACGGGAACAAATGTAAAAGATTGAGGGCCACACACAAAAGGGCCTTTCATACCATCAAAGGAGTCTCCACTCTTTCCAGAGACATGATGCAGAAAGCAGCCTGAACAAATTTGCATTTGAGAAAGACGAATGCAGTATCAAAGTGAGGTGCTTTTCTTTTGAAGAAACACTGAGGATAAAAAGTGATCTCAAGCCTAGTTCAAAAGGAAAAAGAATGTTTAGCTAAGAAATGGCTAGGGGTTGAATTACTATATTTTCAGTGGAGAACTAGAAGACAGTGGACTTTGCACCTGAGCACAAGGTAGAATGAACTAGAATTGGTGAAAAATGTACATCTGGATGTTAGTAAAAGGGAAGAGAAAGGTGCAATGTCTCAAATTACTCATTCTGCTAAATAATTTGGAGAAAGGGTCAAATTTACCAAGTCAAGAGATTTTAAGAAATGATGAGATGAGTATAATTTATCCCTATACTACAGACATAAATAAAAGTCTGATGGTAGAAAGGTAATATGAAGCTAGGCTTAAGTCTTGCTTTTGTGCATTAGTCAATAGTTGAGTGTTCTTGTTGTTTTTCAAAACACAAGATCTGTGGTATAGGGACTTGGGTGGGGAATGAGTAAACCTACAAGAAAGTAGCTGAACTTATAAGGTGCTCTTGTTTTCTGCTTCTCAACTTTCCATGATACATGGGCCATTTCCAATATTTGATGTAGGGAAAAGGGAACATTCATGTTGAGCAGACAAGCCCTTTCAAAGCTGTTTTATATAATGTCACATGTATCTGATTGAAGAAATTTTTTAGCACTGTGATATATAACAGGTAATTTGGAGCCATTCTGAGTCTCAACAACTACATATTTCTTAGATAACAAATCAGAAGTTATTTAAATGCTAGCATAACTGGTATTATTATTATTATTATTATATGAATAAATGCAAAAACTTTTCAGAAGTTCTCAAAATAAGTGTCTTCTAAAAGTAAAAATATTAGGAAAATGAGCCAGAATATTTATTTTAATTTTATCATGTAAAACTTATTTTTAAAGTACTAATTAGAAATTATAAATGAAAATTAGCATTAAAATAATAATCTTCTAGGTGCTGGTGACTCCCATCTGTTATCTTAGCTACTCAGGAGGCTGAAACCACAGGACCAGTTTCAAAGCCAGTCTAGGAAGAAAAATTCCATGAAACCCTGTTTCCAAAATAATAAATTAAAGAGCTGATTATACGGCTCAAGAGATTGAGTGTCAGTAGTGAGAGCAAAGCAACCATCTCAATTTCAAGGCCCTGTGTTCCAGCCTCGATTTTAGCCAGAAAGAAAGAAAGAGAGAGAGAGAGAGAGAGAGAGAGAGAGAGAGAGAGAGAGAGAGAGAGAAAGAGAGAGAAGCTGTGTGCCGATGGCTCACTCCTGTAATCCTAGCTACTCAGGAGGCTGAGATCTGAGGATCACAGTTGATAGCCAGCCCGGACAGGAAATTCCCAGAGACTCTTATCTTCAATAAACCACCAGAAACCCAGAAGTGGTGCTGTGGTTCAAGCAATAGAGCACTCGCCTTGAGCTGAAGAGCTGAGGGACAGCACCAAGCCCAGAGTTCAAGCCCCACGACCAACAAAAAGCAAGCAAGAAAGCAAGCAAGAAAGCAGGAAAGAAGAACAAAAAGAAGCATCAAAAGTATCCATCAACTGACAGAGGATAAAGAAAATGCAGCACACATACTTGTTAGAAAATTATTCAGCCACAAAAGCAGAAAGAAATCCTGTCATCTTTGACAAGGTGGAAAGAACTGAAGAGATCATTGTGTTAAGAAGGGTACATTAGATAGGATAGGTGAGATAAGTATCATATGACCTCTAAGCCCATGTAGAGCACAATGGAGTTGATGCCATAGAAATTGGGCTAGCCCAAATCAGCCAGAGTGGGTGGTAGAGCAGGGGTAGGGAGGATTAGGAAGTGTTTAACCAATAGGTATTAAATTACCATTAGACAGGAGCAATATGCTAATCTAGGGGATTCTCAGATAATGACAAATCTTTGCATATTTCAAAAGTGTAGATGAAAGTGCTTTTAAGTTTTCAGTAGAAACATGATAAGGTTTGAAGAGAAAAACATATATTTAACCTAATTTGAACACCATTACATTTATACATATATTGTAAAGGTGCAATATATCCCATAAAGTTGTGTAGCTATTACATTTTAGGTACACAGAAATTTAATCAAAGGCAAAGAGAACATCACAGTTTTCAACCATGCACTTAAAGAAAAGAATAGATAAAATACAACACTAGGGACTGGGAAAATGAACCTACCATTATTTAAAAGTTTGTTTAGTATCTGATACTATAAATTTAACAGTGTGTTACTAGAACTATGTTTATTTCTTTTGGAATTATTTTGATCTATAAATTCATAGCTTTTTAAAATGTGCAAATATTAAACATAATAGCCTTTGATTCTTGAATTCTTGAAGTTTGTTTTAAACATATTGCTTTAGTATTTTCCCCCTATTTATATCTCACCTTTTTTTTTTTTTTTTTTTTGTGCAGGTGGTGGGGCTTGAATTCTGAGCCTGGGCGCTGTCCCTCAGCTCTTCAACTCAAGGCTAGCCCTCTACCACTTGAGCCACAGTGCCACTACAGATTTTCTGGTGGTTTATTGGAGATAAGAATCTCATGGATTTTTCCTGCCTGGGCTGGCTTTGAACCGTGATCCTCAGATCTTAGCCTGCTGAGTAGCTAGGATTACAGGTGTGAGCCACTGGCGCCGGGCTCTCACCTTGTTTTGATAACACTGTGAAGACTGAAGAGACTTTTCAAGGTGTAATTCCTACCAGGAGTATTATCTTTTACTTTTCATTCATTATAATGTTAACTTAAAGAACAAGTACACAAGATTTTATGACAAAATTTTCTTAGGATAGTCTGTACTATTTTTCCAATGTGTGAGTATTTTCCAGTGTGAGTATTTTAGAAACATAATAAGCAAGAATTAACTTAGAAGGATATTCTGATCAACAATAAATCCCAAGAACACTAAGTAGTTAGAACTAATGTTAAATTTACACTTCAGTCTTATATAGTCAGCATTTGCTTAACATACTTATCTTACATGATATTATTTTATATTACATATGCAATGAAATGTAACAGTACTTGAAAAACAAGAAAGACAAAATATTGAAAATATTATGAAAGAATAGGATTCCCAACAAAATATTTTGCAAACCATAAAGATATTTGCAGTAGCATTTCAAGTTAGAGTTCACTAATAATGGTATAATGAAGTCCCTGGATTCAAAGTCAAGATGATTTCTAAGTCATGTCATTTACTGCACTTTACTTGTAGCTAAGAGAGAGCTTAACTTCTAACTTTTTCTGAGGTAATACCTCTAGTAAGAACCCATCAAAATGACTTAATTTCATACCTAAAATTCAATATCTATACTACCTTCAAGATACATAAGAAAAAGAGTCTACTCTTACAATTTATATCTCAGAAAAGATAGAGGAAAGCAGGGACATTCCATTTAATTATTAACATACAACAGTCATGAAAGTCTAAATATTTGAAAAAGGAGCAGTATTTTAAAAAATAAAAGAACAATATAGGGAAGCCAGTTTAATAGAGCAAGGTACCTCATGATAGGGAAGCTCAAGTCACACGACATAAATTCAATTTATCTCAAAATGCAAGCCACACCTCCAACCCCATGCCCCAACCCAAATTTAGGTTCTATTACAGCAGCAATGCTTCTAGTTTTGTTTACTCTGTATTCCTAGAACTTATATAAGAAATAATAAGTTGGAGAAGAATGTTAAAAAGTACAGTAAAGTTGGAAGGACAGATATCCTAGTGAACCTTGGAAGGTGAATTTCATTGCAAATACATGAACTTTCTCAAGACCACTGACTGACAAATTTATTTTTTTTGTCGATCGTAGGGCCTGGACTCTGGGACCAGAGCTGTCCCTGAGCTCTTCAGCTCAAGGGTAGCACTCTACCACTTGAGCCACAGCACTGCTTCCGGCCTTTTCTGCTTATGTGGTGCAGAGGAATAAAACCCAGGGTCTCATGAATGCAAGGCAAGCACTCTACCACTGAGCCATCTTCCCACCCCAGTAAATATAAGATTTTTTAAAATATTCCTATTAACTTAAAATCATTATCAGATTTTAATTTTTAACCAAACACGGGATACATTTTTCTAACAATTGTGGTTCATTTTTTGACACCTCTATTTCACTCCTAAAACCAGAAAACATTATAGCATGAGCCACTTGCTCCAAATTATCTCTCTACAAACCAATCTTAGAAATTAACAATAAAAAGAGAGCTCAAGGACCTTATTTACTTGAAAATTTAAATGTGTGCTCATGAATTACTCTCTTTATTAAGGCAAAACACTTTACAAAAGCAAAACAGTAGCTAAACAATAATTAAAACAAACTAAGATGAGACTAGTTTATAACGATATGTCCAAATACAAATATCTAGAAAAAGTATATGTCTTCATTAGTATACATTAAGAAATTACATTTTCAAAAACAATTTTAAGTTCTGTATTATGAAAAGTATCAAATAATAAAGCATACTCTTACTTGTAACAAAATTATAACTGGCACATAAAGGAATGCATTTATATTTGGGAAACATTCTTAACTACATATGTACATAAATTATTGTCTATGTGAAAATTTAAGTTCAGATGTCACTGAAAAACTTCACTTTTGAAATGCTTAGCTCCTTCTGAGCCAACTGTCAAGCTACTGAAAAACAAAATGATACTTTGGCTTTTGTTTTCATGTGTAGATTTTCATTGTCCAGGAAATCCAGGGCAAAAATCAAAGATAATCAACCCAAGGATATTGTCACACAATCTACAACCTGGGAGAGCTCAGACTGAGCGAAAGTTTTGGCTGTTTTAGTTCTCCTATTGCTTCATGACATTAAAACTCATAAATTTAAATATAAAAAATCTACTCAGGTGCTGGTTGCCAGTTGGTCACCCTTGTAATCCTAGCTACTCTACAAGAAAGGCTGAAATCTGAAGATGAAGCTCAAAGCCAGCTTGAGCAAGAAGATCCATGAAAGTCTTATCTTCAATTGAACACAAAAATGCCAGAAGTAGAGCTTTGACTCATGTGTTTCAGTGTTAGCCTTGAGCACAAAAGCTTAGGGACAGTGGCCAAGCCCTGAGTTCAAGCTCCCTAAGACCAACATAAACACATACATATGTGCATGCATGCATGCATTCATTCATATATACATACATACATACAAATATACATACAATCTATTTTAAATTGCAGGAATGGAGAGGCTCACAATTTTTAGATCACAACTTTATAAACTCGCAATGCTGTAACATCAATCTGGATTGTCATAAATCACCTGTCTTCCCAGAAGCATAGCAAACCAATGACCCATCTTCCACCCTAACATCTTCCTGGCATGTTTTATGCTTTTTATATCTAGTGGAAAACTGGAGCCTAAAAGGAAAACTAAGTAATATAAACTTGATCTGTAGTTACCAGGCTCTGAAAACATACAGGTGTAACTTTCTATAAACATACACAGAAGATGAAGATGTTGTGCTGTGTTTTGATACTGTACAAATCATCCTAGCCTTTTCAGTGAATTATCTAAATTTTCACCACTGCTCTACTATCTCAACCTGCATGAATAAAAATTCCCCAAATTCTGTACAACCTATAAAAAATTGAGAGCGGGGCTATTTATAAATATACTCATTTTTTCTTTTAGTCCTCTTCCTAATAAAATAATTTTTCCTCCCTCTATTTTAACTCCAGGTTGGTTCCATGATAGGTGGTACTATTAAGGAGAGAGGATTTCCAAGCAGTATCTTTAATAGTCACCAAATTATCTACCCCTTTCTTTTTTCTATCTGCTATTCCTCCATCCTGAAGTCTAGAGAGAAAAAAATACAACTTGATAATAAAAATGTCTTCTGTTGCTAGGTTCTGGAGGCTTACACCTCTAATCCTAGCTACTCAGGAAGCTGAGATCTGAGGGTCATAGTTCAAAGCCATCCCAGGCAAGAAAGTCCGTGAGACTCTTGCTTCCACCAAAAAACTAGTAGTGGAACTGTGGCTCAAGTGGTAGAGAGCTACCCTTGATCACAAAAGGTCAGGGAAAGTGCTCTGTCCCTGTGTTCATACCCCACAATTGACAATAAACAAACCAACCAACCAACCTTCTGCTGTTGATACTGGTGAGTAGAACTAACTGGTACCAAGCAGTTCAATTTTTCTTTGAAAGAATTTAAATTATTTATGTTGAGAAATGTTTTCTAGTATATTAGGAGTAAAATTACATTATCATTTTTTATAGGATTTCACAAATTATTAGGACCAATCAATAGTTCTTCCCTGACTGCTTCTTAAAGTCTTTTGTGAATGAGATTGCTTTAAAAGGATTTTTTTCCCTTTAACCACTGTCTGTCTATTTGTACAGTGGAGGTATTTAGTTCATATATCTCTGGATAGCTTGTGTATTCACCCTATAGATTACTATTAATAAGAGGTAGTTGAATATTAACCTCAGATAACTTGTGAAATCTTTGACTTTGCTTCTGAAATTTGATTGAACTTTCTAGAGATATTTGTAATAGGCAATCGTTTATTTTATTTACAAGGAAGAAATATTTCTGATTTTTTAAAAGAAGGTATCAGTGGCAAATTAGATTATTTATTAACAATTATTTGTTTTCTCTCTCCTCTTACCCAGAAGTAGAATGCATTGTCTGATCCCATGACTTGAATTTGGTCATGTGACTTGTTTTGTCTGGCAGAATATGATCAGTGGTGGCATATGACTCTCCTTGGAGGAAGCTGTAAATTCTGCTGAATGACAGTCTCTCTGTCTTCTGAGTTTCTGTGATATACCATGTGGCTAAAAACAAAAACAGCAGTTATATAGAGCCAAACCAAGCCTGATTCTGAAAGTGCCCAAGAGTACTAAGCAAAAACCAGCTAAGCTTGACTATCTGTAGCACATCGATTACAATAATAAGGAATTTTTTAAGAACTTGAGCTTTGAGAGGTAATTTTGTCCACAAAGGGAGCTGGGGCATTTTCACAAACTTCTAACATTTATCTCTTCCGTTCTTCATCACTTTCAAACTATTTCTTATAATTTCAGCGAAATTATTTCCAGGTCATAAGAGAAGAGGCTTTCCTATTATCTACAACCCTTGTGTTTATACGTTTCTCCAAAACTAGATAGTTTCTATAATCCCAAAACTCAGGGGACTAAAGAGAGAATCAAGATTTTGAGTCCAGTCTTGGCTTTATGAGACTTTCAAGAAAGCAAGCAAGGAAGAAAAAAAAAGGAAAGAAGAAAGAAAGTAAAGAAGGAAGATGGAAGGTGGTGAGAGGGAACATGCAGGAGAAAGAAAGAAAAGAAAAAAAGAGAAAAAAGAAAGAGAGAGATGGACAAGGAAAGAGAAAGAAGGAAAGAAGGAAAGGAACAATGACTAGTGTTTGTATACTTTTACTTATGTGTACTTTTTTTTACTAGCCAATGTTTTCTGTATGTAGACTACAAACATCAAAGGCCAGGAATTACCACTATTTCTTCATCTGCTATTTACCTGGCATCTTAAATTATATTAGACAGTTAAAAATAAGACAATTGCTTGTTCTCTAAAATAATAGCTACCTTAATGAATTTAAGTCACACATTTTACATAACTACCTATTTGTTTCCGTTTATCAAGTAATCTTGACATTAGAAAAGAAATTTACTGTTAGTTTTCTTCAAATTCTTCACTTGTGTGGTTCTGTATACTGGTCTACTCCCCAGTCAGCTTCAGTTTCTTGTTTGCAGAATATAGGCTTTTGAGCACTCATATGAACCATGCAATGTACTACAAATGAACATTCTTGTAGAATTCTGCTCTATACCAAATAACGTTACAATGTTTGCAAAATAATATTTAAATTACATTTTATTCTCAAGTAATTATTTCATTTCTCAAAAGAAAGCCTTTTCTATTAAGAGCACATTTGAAATGTTCAAATTAAATCTCTTCATGGTAATATAATGGCCCACAGCAGTTCTTTTAGAAGATAAGAAAACAAAAATCATTTGACTCTGAAGAGCATTCTCCAGGCATTCAGAAAGAAGAAAAAAAAAATGTTTCCTTCATTTTTAAGGTGACAACGCACTAAATTGTTTATCTATTAGGGGCTTCAATTTTATCTTGAGCAAAATAGTTTTTAAATGCTAAAACATAAGGTGTGGAGTGGATTGTGTTTGCAAGGGGTGGAGTGTAATATGGCAATCCTAGGGCTTGAACGCTGGCGGCTGTCTCTGGCCCTTTGTGCTCAAGGTTACCACTCAACCACTTGAGCCAGAACTAAACTTCTGGCTTTTGGTATTTAATTGGAGAAAAGATATCAGCCTCCTGATTAGATAGGATTACAGCTGTGAGACACCAGTGTTAGGATTTAATATAGGATTCTTTTAAACAAAAGACATAGGGTTAATAATAGACAAAAATAAAATAAATTTGCCACCTATTCTCAGTTATTTTCCTTGCTTCTTTTTTTTTCTTTCTTTTCCTTTTCTTTTTTTTTTCTTTTTTTGGTCAGCTGTAAGGCTTGAACTCAGGACCTATGACATTATCCCTGTTTTTTTGCTTGAAGCTAGTCTTTTACCACTTTGAGCCATAGCTCCATTTCTGGGTTTTAGGTAATCAGTTAAATCTTATGGACTTTCCTGACGAGGCTGGCTTGGAACCGAGATCCTCACATCTCAGTCTTTTGAAAAGCTGTTTATGTTGAACTAAAATTTGTTTGTATAACTACTTAAAAATAAATAAATGAGTGAATAAAATATACTAGTATGATGTCAATATCCAGCAACTGAGTGTAATCTATCTAGCTACATCGTTTCATATTATGGATATTTACACTGTTTCATTTTTCAATTCAGTTTTGTATTAATAACTGATTCATTGCTTATTTTCAACAGCCTCAGAGAAATACTTGACTATTTTCCGCACCAGTACAGTGTAAGCGTCTGATCTTTAGCTTTTCTGGAAGTGCTGCGATCAATCCCACATACCAGCCCGCTTCTGGTTTCACACAGAAACATAAATCCTAAAGAAGACAAAATATCCCCATATATCTTTTCAGACAATCAACATATCAATATGCCTAGGAGCAAAAGATGAATTTCCCAGTGTTTGATCAATAGAGTAATAACTACAAGTGCCTTCACTGGAGATAAAGCTATCTCTTCTATTTTCATATCTAACCACATTATTTGACTTGACCTCATCTGAGTCTGAGAATTCTACTGCCTGACTATACCAAATGCAAAGAACATATTTCATTTCATTGATTCTCAATTTTCTCATCATTAATTTCATTGACTGAGTAGCAGGCTTTCAAATTAGAGAAAAGTAAAGCTCAAGCAATGAAACTCTGTCAGTTTAGCATTACTGACTTTTTTATTCTCTTTCTCTTTCCTCTTTTATTTTGAAAGGGGGTATAAGTCTTGCTGTTATAACTTTTTTAAATGAGGATAACCTCAGATAGAACAAAAATAAGGGTTCATACAGGTGGACCCATTGCAACAATGAGATGTACAAGTCGTTATGTCGAAAATGAACTTTACAACTTTGGTGGTGGGGGGAGAATTGAGGGGGAGGATGGGAAGGGATGGGAAGGGGAAACAAAGGAGGAGGCTACAATGCTTGATGAGAAATGTACTCATTATCTTGCCCATGTAATTGTAACTCCTCTGCCCAGTAGTTTCACAATAAAAAAAATAGGGGTTCACACACTTATTATTGAAATCCTCATACTGATTTAGTACTTCATCATTACTAAATAAACTATAACTATTAATAAAATAAATTAATCAAGATTTCTGGACAACGTAATAAAGATCAAGTGCTTTCCATTCACCAAAAAGTCAATGAAGAGATATCAGATGACATTCTGGGTCCTAGACTAAAAAAATTGCTGAGTATATCTGGATGAAAATGATGACTTTCCCCTCAAAAACCTTATCATAAAGTAGAGACAATAAGCTAATTGTTGAAAGTGTTTCCTTCTTCCTAGTAATGTATTTGGAATCAGAAAATTGGCAGCTCTCTCTAGAGAAAGTAGGAGGTCCACGAGCTTTCTGTAGAATGTATGATATTTGTAATGTAATTCTCATATTGTTCATTATTTCGTTATTGTCTTGTGTTTCATTATTTGTCATACCATTCCAATAGATAATACTGAAGCACATTATGCTATTGGTTATAGGAGTTAAATATTTTATAGGCTAGATGTGGATAATGTTTGTAATCCAGGCTACTTAGGAAACTTAGGAGAATATTAAAGGCCAAAAATAAGTGAGACCTGATTTCACCCAATAGATGCATGCAATCATCAACCCAAATATCAACATTCCTTGGGAAAGTAAATAAGAGATAATCCATCTAGGCTAGCCTAAACCAAACCAAAAACAAAAACAAAACAAACCACAACAAAACAAAATTTTAAAACATAAAGGACCACAGCTTGGTTCATATGGTAAAGTGCCTACATAGTAAGTATGAGTCCTTGATTTCAAACTCCAGTAACAATCTATTATAAAAATAAATCTCACCTTTGACGTAAGTTGGTATGGCTTGATCTCGTGTCTTAAATTTTCCTATTGCAATTGAACCTTCTTGTAATAAATTATTCTTGATGTTATAGCTTATGGATACATTAAAGATTATGGGTCAGACATCTTAAAACTATATTCATCTTCCTTAGGATAATGCTATTTAATTAAGTGTATTGAATAAATGAAAGCACTAGCTAATATCAGATATTTAAGTGGGAACAGACTTTTCAATATGTAAGTTTGAAAGTACAATAATAAGTTCTGTGTATAAAGCAAGATGATGCATAGAAAAAGATTAGGAGTGTGTCTTAAATAGAGTGAAGAAAGAAGGCCCTGAAGAAGTGACCGTTGATAAAAGGCATATGGAGCGAGTCAAGAGCATTGCAAGTTAAGAGGACAGTGTTTAAAAGCACTTAAAAGGAGAATAAATTTGCCAATTTGGAGGACCAGAAAGAGGATAACAGCATACAGAACATGGTGAAGATCTGAGAGAGAAGATTGTTTTATAAAATTAATTGGATAAGATCTATGTGGAGTTTTGGAAGACTGGGATACAGACTGTAAAAGTTTCTTTTGACTTCAGTACGAAGTCTAATGCAATGGTTCTCAGGTAATGAATTTGAACTTCAGAAGCCACTCAGTGAAATAGCCAAATTACTTTTTGTCACACAAGAAGAAGAAGGTGTTACTGACATCTGGTCACTGGAGACCAGAAACATTGCTAAAGATTTTGTAATACACAGGATATTTACCTCGAAATGAAGACAAATGTGGCCTCAAATGCTAGTAGTCTCAACATCAAGAAATCTTGCTTTAGGGGATTACAAAGAGATAAGCATAAAGCATTATAATCTAATTTATATTTTAATTCTTCTTAATGCCAGTTGAAAATTAAGTTACTGAGAAATGAATATGGAATTTCAATGACAAGAGCCCTTTATTGTGGCAAAAAATAATACAACAATATACAGCAGCATACATATTGATCGGATACCTATGGAATTTTATTTACAAAAACATTTTTGTATCTCTGCTTTATAACAAATCCACCTAATAAGTCATACTTTAACTAGATTCTAGTGCATTTGTATTCTCTACCTTTTGCCTCTAAAAGCCTTTTAGTTCCAATAACTGACAATAGAGAAGACAAGATGTCAATCAATCATAAAGAAAATGTTTAACATTTCAATAGAATCTCATATCAGACTAATTCCAGCCAAAGTATTAACTTTTAACTTTTTATTTTTTAGGATCATTAAAAAGAAAATATAATATTTCTTCCCATAGGATTTATATGATCAGACATACAAAATGTGAAAGCCAAACCTTGTTACTAGCATTTATTTATATATTTATTATTTGGCCAATGTTCTTAAAAAATGATGGAGATATTTTATCTCCTTTAATAGCAGGGAATATGATTAAGCTGCTGTACAATCATACATCATTCAGGGGAAAAATGTGTTTATACTAAAACAAGAGAAATTGTGGAGTTTTTTGATAGTCCAGGAAACAATCCAAAGATTCTAGGAATTGAGATTTTAAAAGAATTTTCAAATCAAGCATGTACATTGAATATAAAGTCAATAAAAGCCAAATCCTTCCATACAAAGGCTAAGCCTCTCACTGACCATTCATAACTTAAATAGGAACATCATAACAGGAAGGCTTGTGTTCCTTCAGATCATCAATACAATCTACTTACAGGCTGATTCCAAAATCTAGGACATTTGGGAAACAACTTGGTCTTGAGAATAAAGCATTTATGAGTAGTATTAGTGGCTTTTGAATAGAAGGTCATATGGTACCTATTGTTAATATAACAGCAATGTGATACAGTACTCCTCTTGCTCAAATTTGTATATAAATCATGTGGTCATTTTTAGATAAACCTATTTTAATGAGATAGGCAATCAAAAAGAACTAACTTGAGTGCTGTCTGGTACCTCCCCGTTTACAACAGACCCAAATAAAATATAAGTTCAGACATCTTTATCTGTCAATCTTTTATGCTTAACTGGTTTGAATACCAGAACAAAAATCTATAGACTAGACAGTATCTATCTTCCTTATTCATAATTTCAAAAAGAAGAAAAAACTTCTTTTAGTTGTCTGAGAATGCCAGAAATCAAAGAGAAATTAGACACTTGAGCATATATGTCAGAAATGAATAACCAGAAGAGTATGATATCCCCAAGAATAAATGAGAATCATATTGTAAGAGTAAGGCAAAGGAATGGCTACTGGAAAGAAAGAGACTTCCTTTTCCTTATCCTGAGTAAAAGTATGGAATCACAAATTCCACATATGATATGCAATAATCATTAAAAAAAACATCCTGTTTACGGATGAAAATCTGAAATACGTTAAACAAAGTACCCATATCATTTTCAGTAGAAAATACTAAATGGGAAGCCATACATGCATTTTTTTGTTTAATCCTTAAAAAGTAAGTGATTATATAGAATCAGAAATATAGCTCTCTAGTCAAGACTTCACTGTATTTATCACAAAATGGAGCAAAGTAAGGGAAGGGGTGGATCAAAGTGGGTGAGCAGGCTGAAGGGAGTAACACTGGTTGACCAAGATGCATTGTATTCGTGAACTGCTTTGCTAAATAACATCTCCTTTGTACAACCGTGTAAAGATAATGAAATATTTTTTATTAAAAGAAGTGTAGCTCAATGGTAAACATAGGCATTAAGTACATGCAAGACCCCAAATTCATTCAGTAGCTTGACAGACCCTCACTCACACAACTAGTAAGGACCTGTCTTTTACTGTTTTACTGTGTTATTTTCTCTAAATTATAATTTTATGTAAAATAATTTGTCAGCTAAGCATTGACCTCAACACTCCAAAATACACCATGGTTAAATTCTATCAACAACTTTAAAACGTAGACATAGACAAGATGCTATCGCTCAAAACAGAAAGTATGTCTAGAGAAGTTATATATCATCAGTCAAGCATCATGATCCATTATGACTCAATTCAATTTTAAGAAGAAAAAAGTAAATTTGTCCTTACCACACGTTACTCAAAAATACAAAAGTATTTGTTATACACACACACACACACACACACACACACACACACACACAGTGAAAAAAGCAATGGTTTCTGAGCCTACATTAGTCCCTTTTGTCTTCATTATTAAGAACCTTGGTATTGTAGAAAAAGTATTAATAAGTGGTAGTAATATCTATGTTCCAAACTTTCCTTGTCTATTTTTAAAGAAATAGCTGTAACTCATGGAATCTTTCATTTTTGGAATTTAGATAGTGAACAAAACCCCCGAAGGGAGTGTAATTGGGATACAGAGGCAAAAAGGAAAAGGATGAGAGGACGAAACAGGACAACGGAGGGCAACAACAATTATGATCAAAGTACTATTATTACTTCAAATAATAACCAGAAGCTAACAAAATATAATATGCATTTTTGCAATCTACCTTAAACAATTTCTTGATATGTCTTTCTCTTTTGAAAATAGAAGAAAATAAATTTTCATAAAAGGAGGAAAACAATACTGGAACTATAACATTGTTGACATTATAATTATTGGGAATATTTTTTGAAATATTTTTTCTATATGTATTTTACTGTGAAAATACCATACAGAGGGGTTACAATTCCATGAGCAAGGTAATGAGTACATTTCTTATCAAGCATTGTTGCCTCCCCCTTTGTTTCCCCTTCCCATCCCTTCCCATTTCCCGCCCCCCCCACCCTGGCACCAAAGTTGTAAAGTTCACTTTTAGACATAACATCTTGTACATATCATTGTTGCAATGGGTCCACCTGTATCCCTGTTTAAACATTTTGTTTTTTCCTTTGCCCTCCCCCAAATTATACCAATATCAAATACAGTGAAAACAAGAGTTATACCACGGGGAAAGGACATACGAAGCAACAAAGAAATCATCTTATAAGAATGTTAGAAAGAAAGAAAAAGCAACAATTATCTAGGTTTAATTTTCATCTGTCAACTACCAAACTCTGATTAGCAGAACCTTCCTGCCAAACCCACGCCCCATTCCTGACACACAGTTGAGAGTAAAAGGTCTTTGAGTGTCTCAAACATAGACTTGCAGTCACACTTCTGCTGAAATAAATGTCACTTTGTAATTTAATATAAACTAGGTTACAGCAACTGGACATCAGCTTTTAGGATATTAGGCTAAATATGAAGAACTGTACACATACCCACATACACATACATACCCATGAGTGTGTATATATGAAATGAATTCCTCTTTTGACAACTCTATGTATAGGTATCCTGGGAAGGTGTGGAATGCTAAAGAAACAAGCAGCAGCAATCATTGGAGAACCAGGACATTAGTTCAAAGTTTCCATTCATTTTGCATCATCTGTTCATTGTACAGGTTTCATAACTGACTGACCAGTAGAGGAGTTCCTTGTACTGATTTGAATTTGTTTTTATTTTTTTAAGCTTTCTTAGAAACTGTTTCTATGTGAGAAACCAAGATTTTTTTTAAAGTAAAAATAAATAAATAAAGGTATTGAATGATTTTCTACTCTCTGAAGACTGAATAACAGTTGATAACTGTTCCCTTAATGACTAAAATAAAATCAATCAATTCTTTCTTCCATCATGTCATGGAAAATTTCACCAGTGTCTTGTCATGATAAAAACTGTTTACACATGATGAAACTTTTAACACTTGAGTCAAAAAAAGAAGAAAAATAACGACAATAATTTTCTGAATGCCTTTATAACTCCAAATTATTTTTGAAACAAACATTTTTTTAAATACTACAAAATTATTAGTTTATGTAAAAGTTGAATAGGAATAAAAATTCAGTATTTACAAAATATTAACAATATAAAATTATAAAATATTAATTATAAAGTATTAGTTATAAAGTATTAAAATAATAAACCTGGCACCAGGGCCTTCTGTCTGTAATCCTAGTTATCAAAGGCTAATATGAGAGGACTGCTGTTGGAAACCATCTAGGGCAATAAATTTTGTGAGACTCTTATCACCAATGAACCAGCATAGAGCCAGAAGTGGAGCTCTGGCCCAAGCGGTAGAGTGCTATTCTTGAGCAAAAATATTAAGGAACAGTGCTTAAGCCCTGAGTTTAAAGTCCCAGTACCAGCAATAAATAAATAAATCATTTAAATATAAATAAATTATCGTGTATTATAAGAATAAGCTTGTTAGATTCAAATCTCCCAGCCCAGAGTTAATAGTGTATATTTTTACTTTTTTAAACTCTTATTTTAATAGCATATATTAGTTGTACAAATGATCTTCGTTTTGTTATTTCTATACATTCATAGAATGTACGTTAGTCAAATTCACTTTCTCCTTTATGCTTTCCTTTATTGGGGAGAGGGGGGGTTGGGTGTGGGGCTTAAACCATGGTCTTGGGCTCTGTCCCTCAGCTCTTCAGCTCAAGGAGAGCCTTTACCACTTGAACCACAGTGCCACTTCTGGTTTTCTAGTGGTCTACTGGAGATAAGGGTCTCATGGACTTTCCTGCCCGGGCTGGCTTTGAATGGCGATCCTCAGATCTCAGCTTTCTGAGTAGCTAGGATTACAGGCGTGAGCCACGGGAGCCCAGCTTCCTTTACTCTTTCTTATATCCTGTGTCTCACTTCGAATGGAATTTTTAATGCACCTCAATATTCTTTATTCATACATGTATAAATAGTACCTAGATAGCACTTGCTTTCCTCTTTTCCCCCATTCTTCTTGTTTCCTCACTGCTGTTTCTACCTCTTTAAAGCTCACTTTTATAGTTGTGCCATTCTTTTTTTAACCAAATTCCACATATAATAAAAAATTGTGATATTTATCTCTCTAAAGCTGGCTCATTCTGCTAAATATGTTGATCCCTAGCTCTTCCCATTTTTCTGCAAACAAAATCATTCTATATATATGTGTGTGTGTGTGTGTGTGTGTTCGTGTGTGTGTGTGTGTATAGTGTGTGAAAATACTGTACAAAGGGGTTACAATTAGATGGGCAAGATAATGAGTACATTTCTTATCAAGCATTGCAGCCTCCTCCTTTGTTTACCCTTCCCATCCCTTCCCAGCCTCCCCCTACCCCCCAATCCTCCCTCCCCCCCCCCCCCCCCCCCCCCCCCCCCCCCCCCCCCCCCCCCCCCCCCCCCCCCCCGCCACCAAAGTTGTGAAGTTCATTTTCGACATAACGACTTGTACTAAGATATGTACTCAAATGTTTTTTTTTTCTTTCATGCAATTGTTTCTAACACATTTATAAGATGATTTCTTTGTTGCTTTGTATGTCCCTCCCCCACGGTATAACCCCTGCTTTCACTGTATTTGATGTTGTTATAATTTGTGGAGAGGAAGGGAAAAATCAAATCCTTTAAATAGGGATACAGGTGACCTCATTCATTCTTGTTTATGGATGAATATACTCCATTGTGCATGTATACCACATTTTTTACTATCCATTCATTGGCTGATGTGTACCTAGACTAGTTCCATAGTTTGTGAATAATGCTGTTGTAAACATAGGTATGCAGTTACCTGATTGTTTGATGACTTACCTCCATTTGCGTTATGCCCAGGTGTGGTATAGAAGTAATCAAAAGGGAGTTTTATGTTTACCGGTTTGAAGAACCACCATATTGATATCTATGGAGACTGAAAAAAAAACCTTACATTTCCACCAACAATTGTGTGAGGTACCTTTTCCTTGCATCCTTCGTAGCTTTGTTGTTACTTGTTTTCTACATCAGACCCATTCTGACTTGGGTGAATATGAATTCACAGTTATTCTGATTTAGACTTTCTTTATGGCTAAGAATATTGAATATTTCTTCCTATAAGAGGTCTCTATTCGATTCATTTTCTCATTAATTATTTGGATGGCTTGTTCTTTCTGGTGTTTGAGTTTGGGGATTACTTATGTATTCTGGAGATTCATCTTTCATCTGATGAGTAGCTGGCAAAGAATTTCTATCATCCTGTAGGCTGTTTCTGGATAGATTCCCCTGGCAACAGACTAGCAATTCTAGCTGTAAGTCCACACACACACACACACACACACACACACACACCACACACACACACACACACACACACACACACACACACACACACACACACACACACACACACACACCCTGCAACCATAAGCCCAATTAGCAAATGACTGCTCCAAAGTGAAAAACGAGCCTCAGCAAAGAAAGTCATTCTGTTGCTTCTCTTGCCTTGGAGAGGTACAGCCAGAGACAATCCTGAAAGGAAGACTTAGTATTTGGGGGCTTGAAAACAAGTAACAATCATAGCTCATGGGTCTTCAGAACACCATGTGTGTGTGTGTCAAGGGGGGGGGGAGGGAGTGGGGGCGGAGTCTGAGAGGCCCAGTAGAAAATTTGCAAGAGTAGGGAACTCTCTACTCTTTTCTCTGCTAAGAATCTGGACTCATTACAGGTGGGTTATAGTAACGTCCTGAGTTGTGCCTGGCTTAGTTTTCAATCTTCAGGTCCTGCCTCCTGGTTATGTTCATTGGCTACTAAGTGGGTATAAGACCCCCGAGTCCCATGGCCAGAGCTCTTTCAGCTTACGAACAGCTTCCAAAATGGTATCAATTTATGTTTATTGAGTTCATTTCAAAGAATTAGAAAATGAAGACTAGAAAAGTCCATTTTAAAATTTCAGGCTAGAAAAATGAAACGACCGCTAGAACTGTCCATCTGTGCCCAGAGCCATCTGACTTATGGTGGGATTGAACTTCACCTTCCTCAGTGTTACTAAGTCTAGGAGGTGGAGACCATGTTTCAAGCTGTGTCCTGTTTTTTTTTTTTCTTTTTCTTTTTTTTCTCCAGTTCCTATACCTTTCTCCATTTTTCTCAGTAGTCCTGCCATTGCCTTCATGGTTATCAATGCTCTTCCTATATTTTTATTTCTTTAGAATACATTCTTCCCTTTGTCATCCAATTGTGCTCATGATAGAGCATTTCTTCATATGTCTATTGGCCATTCTTATTTCCTCTTCAGAGAAGTTTCTCTTTAAGTCTTTAGCTCCACTTATTAATTGATGGTTGTTTCTTTGAGGATTTGTTTTTGGAGGATTTAATTTTTGAGATCTAAGTATATTTTAGATATGAGACCTTGTCTGTTGTATGGCTCGTGAAGATCTCCCAATCTGTGGGCTTTCTATTATCTTGCTAGCTATATTCTTTGCCATGCAGAAGCTCTACAGTTTCATGCATCCCATTTGTCCAACCTTTCTTTGATTTGTTGTGTTTCTGTGAGCTGACATTCTTACAAGCCATTTCCAATAAGATTCTATCAGGCAAAAATACAGTTAGTCCCTTGTTTCTTCCCTAAATTTACTTATGTTAAGACCATGAGGTTTTGTGGTTTCTTCAACAGGAGAAAACAAAAGCATTCACTGTCCAGCTTTATTCAAACTGATTTTCATGTGTATAATTTTTGGGTTATATATTTAAATTTTTTAATTCAAATGTTAAATTTCCTACATGGAAAAAAATTTAATGGCAAATGGACAAATGAATTTTAGATGAGTACTTATTGAGGCTTATCAAAATATCCGAATTTTTGAGTACTTAGAACTATCTAGCAAAAGTTTTTTCCTTTTTTCTTTTTTATTTCTTCTTAAACCATTTTCTTAAAGTAGTTCTTTGGTACTTTGTCCTTTGCTTATATGCAAAGGGTAGAATAGTGATTACAGGAAATGAGAACTCCATTAGCTTGAGTGGTGCCCTTTGGCTGACGGGCATAATATTCTTAAACTAGAGTACTTCATATTGCCAGTCTTTACTAATGGAGAATCACTACACGCATATCTGTGGTTGTCCTAAAACACTTATTTTTATGAGAATTGGGCAGAAGCAGGTAAAATATGAAACATCATTCATTAAATGCAGCAAGTAGGTTATTAGGATCATAATTCTCAAACATTAAGAAAGAGATAATGAACCCCGGAGATGCCTAATCTTGGGATTGTACATATGTCATCCGCTGACTCCTAATGGGGAAAGAGAGAGAGGTTAAAATGTTACATCTGATATAGAAAAAAAGTCTTTCTTTTTAGGGAAACACTGCCTTCATAAATATACAAATAAGGTCCTTGCCAAAGTCTTCCAACCTTTCAAATTAGCATGAAATTTCAAGTGACTTCCTTTTGCCTCTCATGAAAATGTATTTTTTTCACATTTGGATTTCAGAGACTGATGGCTCAATTTAAAAATACATATATATGTATATATATAATAGAGGGGGAGAGAAGAAATGGATAGAAATAGCAAATCAATAAATAAACTAAATACTAAAAAGTTATTATCTGTGCTTTTGTACTCAGGTGTTTCACGTTCAGAGCATCAACTATACTGAAAAGTTCATCGATGCTAATTATCACATTAATGACTCAGAATGCTTTCTTAGTAGAAATCACTCATGTTTTTAAAATATGATTGTTTCAGCAATGATTCCTTGTCAATGTGTGCAAAGAAGGAAGTAGAAAATAAGAATCAGAATGACAAATAATGAATGCATTCATACATCTAACTCTAGGGTGTTGAATATCATAGGGAATAAAAAAAACTAAGTTGTCTACTAGACTTACTATTGATTGTAATTTCTGATCATGATTTTCATCCTTATTTTAATCTATCTTTTTATTTATATTTACTTCTATGTTTAGTTCCCTTACATTTGAAAATTAGGTGGGAAAATTTTTACATTTATATTATGATGATAGATAGAAAGTAATGATCAGAACATCAAAATAATGTTTCTAACTTCATATTTATGGTTAACAATATATCCAAAAGATTTAAAGACTTGAGGCTCTAAATCTTGTTCTTCCTATTGATCCCAAACATAAAATATTGATTTTACAAGCTCAGAGAAATCACTTTCTATATAACTATATTTGCCCCACAGTTGGCATATAAAAGCAGCAAATGTTTGTATTAATTTGCAACAGCAAAATTGATACTTTTTGGCATATAATGTGACTTGAAAAAACCTTTCAGTAGAAAAGTTTACTCAACCATTGACATCAGACTAGGTTTCTCTTTTAAAAGAAATGGTATTGCATATTAAACATTTACCGCCATTCCAAAAGAACTGTACCATGGAACAATTGCCTTTTTATGTCACAAGGGAATTAGCTATTTGAATACTAGTCTTGTTTAATGTTTTTGTTTTTACAGAAAAAATATTAGAATGATAAGGAGACTTTCATTACACGTAAAGTGAACCATTGGCAGTCAGTACAGTGGGTAGAGTGTTTAAGGCCAAGAAGTGTGAATTTTCATGTCTGACATTCACATTCATATAATGATTGACAAAAATCAGATAACTAATATTTACTCAGGACCTCCAAAGTTCAAAAGTCTCTGTTAAACTTTCCATGTTCTGAGAACAATAAAAAAGCAAGCAACTTGATAACATAATTACTAATTTAGTGATAATATTAAAGTCCTAAGCTGATTGACAACTTGTCCATGATCACTAAACTGAAGGGTTTATGTCTAGCTCTTTCTGTACCCTTATACTCTCTGGTACAGTGATAGAATCTATTCATTTTTCAATGTCTACCCTGAACAACTTTATTTAAAGCTCTGATCCTATTGAATAAACATTGTATGTCCCCACTTTTTGGGCATTCCCACTTCTTGGACACTTATTGTGGCAATGTGATTTGGTGAATGAAATGAGTAGAAGTGAGGTTTTCAACGTCTGATGAATCTTCTAAAAGAGAAGAGGTTGGTATCTGCCCTATTGCCTTTTTTGCCTGCCAGCTGGCAGAAATACAGAGAGGGTGACAAGCCATGTTGGATCACATGGATAAGGACACTATAGAGATTGTTCAACCACAAGACAGTCTATTTCTCCACTCTATTGAACCTGAGTAGCTTCCATCAGCACTGATAGAACTATACATCTCACTTTTCTTATACCACTCTTATTTTCAATCTCTAGTGGACATACCAACCTGTACTTGTAAGTATATGGTAAAATGCCAGCAAGAGGCTGAGATTAGAGAATTTAGGTTTGAAACTCAGCCAGGGCAGGAAAGTCCATGAGACTCTTATATCCAAAACTACTCAGAAAAAAATATATATTTACCCTAAATTTTTCATTCTTTTCCTTTTACTTAACCATCTAATTAATACTAATTCAAAAAAACAAAATAAGAAAAATACATAGGCATCTTGATCTTCTTTCCTTGATTGTTATTTTAAAATCTTTGCTTATTTTAGGTAAATACTTTGTAGAAATTTAAAGTCATACTACTTTCCAAAGTGGTTGAACAAGTTTACACTCCCACCAACAATGTAGGAGGATTCCCTTCTGTCCACATCCCCTCCAGCATCTGTTGTAATTAGAGTCCTTGATTATAGCCATTCTAATTGGGGTGAGGTGGTATCTCAATGTTGTTTTGATTTGTATTTCTTTTATAGCTTGAGAGGTTGAGCATTTCTTCATGTATGTATTGGCCATTCTTATTTCCTCTTCAGAGAAGTTTCTCTTTAAGTCTTCAGCCCACTTATTTATTGGGCAGTTGTTTTTTTTTTTGAGGGCTTATTGTTGGGGGATTTGATTTTAGAGCTCCCTTATGACCCGGCAATCCCACTTTTGGGCATTTACCCAAATGATCACAAACAAGACCATACTAAAGCTACCAGAACAACTATGTTTCTTGCAGCATTATTTATCATAGCTAAGATATGGAACCAACCCAGATGCCCCTTAGTAGATGAATGGATCAAGAAAATGTGGTATATATACACAATGGAATTCTATGCCTCCATCACAAAGAATCACATTGCCCTATTTGTTAGGAAATAGAAAAACTTGGAAAAAAATTATATTAAGTGAAGTAAGCCAAGCCCAAAGAAATGTAGGTCCCATGGTTTCCCTTATTTGCATAACTAGTATATATCTGAGACAAGCAGAAAAGGTCAGATAAGATGATGTAAAGCAAAATGAACCCCAAGATAAGGCCACAAGTGGTTTTTTCTTTCTTACTATTGTTTCTAACGTATTTATAAGGTATCACGTGGTTTTTTTGTTGCTCTGTATATCCCTCCCCCACAGTATAACACCTGTTTTTCACTGTATTTGATGTTGGTATAATTTAGGGAGCTGAAGGGAGAAAACAAATTGTTTAAATAGGGATACAGGATGACCCATTGCAACAATGAGATGTATAAGATGCTATATCTAAAAACGAACTTTACAAATTAGGTGGAGGGGGGCGGGGATGTAGTTGTGTAGACAGGAGGGAAGGGATGGTAGGGGAAAAAGAAAGGAGGAGGCAATAAGGCTTGATAAGAAATGTACTCATTAATTTGCTCATGTGATTTTAACTTCTCTGTACAGTATTTTCACAATAAAAAATTTATTTAAAAAAAAAGAAATTTAAAGTCATATTTATAATTTAATTTTTTTCATATGATGTTTTCTTTTTCCTTTGTTATTATAGATTTCTTGAGAGAGAAAATACTTTGCTTCAGGAGGCAGCAATGAGGAAGATTGTAGTTTAGGGCCAACATGTGAAAAGATAGCAAGATTCCAGCTCAACAAATAAGCAAGATGTGATATTATGTGCCTGTACTTTTGGTTACACAGGAGGCATAAATAGAAGAATCATGGTTTTAGGTGAGCACAAACAGGAAACCCCAACTGAAAAATAATCTACAGCAAATGGGCTGATGTTGTGTTGCAATTGGTATAAAGCTTGTCTAACAAGGTCAAGGGCATGAATTTTAAAACCATGTGCTTCATGGCTTCCAAGGAGGAAGGAAGGAAGGAAAATCAACTCATATTTAAGATTTAGATGAAGATTCTGAGTTTATATAAATGTGGAATGCTGCATGAAATTAGTAAATGTTGACATGGATCAATCAATATAATGATTTTTGTCAGTTATGTAGAACTAGCATAATGTAGAGAAGTATACAGAATATTATAGTTGTCATGGGCAGATAAAGCTAAATAGGTAACTAAAAAAATGAATTTCAAATATAGTGTCTGACTAGAAAACATTGATTTCATTAGCAGTACAAAAATAAAGTGTTAACAGATTCTGGATTTTGTTGCAGAATGTTTTTCAACAATGCATTTCTAAAAAGAACCCAAGAAAACCCATTAAAAGAAAAAATAATCAGCCTAAAAAGAAGCTGGAAGTTGTGTGTAAGAACCCATGTGGATGCATTTGATTAGAAGCCACATTACCCATCAGAACTAACAAGGTCCTGAGCTAAAATATTGGATCCAAGGCAGACAGCCTCTGCACCCTCACCTCATGCATTATTTCCCCTTGTGTGTTTTGGCCAAATGGACCTGTTTTTTGTTTTTTGATTACAACTACTTCTAGTGCATTTGCTATTTCTCCTCTCTCTTTTTGTGAATTTCTTTATTCAAAGTTTCATGTGACTAGCTCAATTTTATCTTTCAGGTTTTAGTTCCAAGTCACTATTCAGAAATGCCTCTCTAAGTCAAAAATGCCTATATCCACTCTTCTTAACCAAATATCACAATTAATTTCCTTTGTATATTTTTTTATATTTTGAGGGATCTTTTTAACTTCTTTAGCTTCCGCCTCCCCTTCAAATGACCATAAATTCAAAGCAGAAATATTGCCTTCTTTACTACTGTATCCTCATTACCAAGAATATGACTTTGTAGCCAAAACATTACTTAAATCTTTGAAACAACAATTAATAGAGTACATTTGAGATGTGACGTGTACTAACATCTGACATTAAATTGGCTTAGTAAACTCTCACCTGTTAGTGAGCTGTATCTGAAAAATGATGAAAGTATGTTTTTCCGAACCTTAAATTGGTGGAAAGGGGATCTAGGCAAAGCTGAGCATCAAGAAAAACAATACTGAGATATTTGAATAGGGTTGTTGTCATGAGCTGACTTGTTCCCTTAAAATTCATGAGCTTAAATATTAACTTTCAGTATCACAGAATAGGGCTCTTTTTGGGCAGAGGACCCCTACAGAGTCAATGAAATAAAATGTAATTAGAATGTGCCTTCATGCAATATGTCTAGTATCTACTATAAAAGAAATTAAAGCACAGACATTCCCAGAATGAAAACCATTTGGAGACATAAGGAAAAGATAACCATCTCCAAGTCAAGGTAAAAGGCTTTGGGAGAAAACCAAAACCTATTAGTACCTAATTTCGTATTTTTAACCTGCAGAAGTGCAAGAGAAGAAATTTTCTTGTTTTAGACAGCGACTTGGTTATTTTGGTGTTGTCATCCCTAGAAAATAAAAACAATTTCCTTCTGGGCAAAAATTAGGAAGAAATAGGGTCAAGGATCCAACATGAACATAGTATCTAGCCATCAGTTTTGAAAAGAGCCATGTTAATGTCCTGTTTGTTTATATGCTGGCAGTATTGGCAGCAACTGGAGACAAAGATAGGAGAAACTGAATGAGAAAAGCAAAGGATTATTGGACAAGCCAGGGAACACTGAAGGGAAACTTATGAAGTAGAGTGTAAAATGATAAAAGAAATGCCAACTTGCAAGTGAGGACCTAATGAATGCTTCAACCTTGAAAAATCTGGATTTTATGTAAAGTGCAATCATTTCATATTACATGCAAAATGGATGGAAACTATTCACTGGCATTGTCTAAAAGATGTAATGGTATCAAAGACATTTAAAAATAACTGGAAACAAGTAGGAATGTTTTAAGATATTTATTCTTAACCACACACTGCTTATATACTTCAGTTGCAAATTTTCTAGAGTCTAAATCACAATAAATATCAAACATTGCTCCCCAGAGGATTTTAACCATCTTATCTAAAAATGTAAACACAATACTTAAGGAGCTGTGTGAAAGAAGGAAATGGTTCTTTTTTAAAAATGTGGAACCAGATGTGGGATTACTGGCCTTTGTTTCAACCACAATAATGATGGGGAGGAAGAAATTAATTGTAATTTTGATGAATGGAATGCTTGACAAATAATAGTTTTTAGCAGATCATTGTTTTCAGTCTTTAATTTCTATCCAGCAAAGTTTTATTTCAATGGTGCCTCATCATAATTCCCTTTTTATAAACATCAAGCAGTGCAGGTGCATTTGAACACTAGGCTATGCAGAAAATACAATGAAGTAAAGTAATACAGAGCCAATTATGAGACCGTGGAATTTCTTTGGGCATATGGTGACATGCAGAATGTCTTCCACAAAAATAATGACCATAAGGTCATAGTAGGAAGGAAGCTGTCCTTCTTTACTATGGTGTCTATGCTAAGTAGAATATGACTTGGCAAAAGAAATATACTTCAATCCTTGAAATAAGAGTTAACCATCAATAATCTGCATTTGGGATATGATCTCTGCTAAAACCTGAAAGTGAATTGAGAAATGATGAAAGGTATCAAGGAGGCAATGAATGGCAAATTGAAGGAAATGGAATTAGATATGAAAATTTAATTGGTTTATTGATCAATAATTTACCTCCACTCTTTTTCCCCAGATTTAAGCACCATATGTAACTTAAACATCAGTTTGGGTATACACATATATATATATATATATATATATATATATATATATATATACACACATATATGTTTATATATACATATATATTATTTATAAATTATCATATTAAGTATCATCACTTAATTTCTCATGATTACTAAGTAAAATATGAATTCAAAGTAGGTCAGTCAATGAACGAACTAATTTCTATATGTCTTAGATGTTGGGCTATATCTACATTATTGTAGGGCTGCTTTTTTCTCCACAGTCTGTCCCATGAAACTGGAGATTACAAATCACAATAAGTTTCTCATAAAATACTAGGGCCAGTGGCTCATACATGTAAGCCTAACTACTCAGGAAGCTGAGATCTGAGAAATGAAGTTAAAAGCCAGACCTAGGTAAATCCAAGAGACTCCTATCTCCATTTAACCAGCAAAAGACTTCAAGTAGAGTATAGCCTTAAATGGAAAAGTCAAGCAAAAATAAGAGGCTATGAGTTCAAGCCCAGTACCAACACAAACACACATACACACACACATGTACACACACACACACACACACACACACACACAAAATAATACAATTCTCATTGTTCAAGACTTCATTTTGCTCAGCTACTGACTAAATACCTGCAGCTGTCCTTAATGTGCCACTGAGCTCTTCAGGCATTAGAACTCTGTCTTCGGCTTTCTTTCATTAACTCATGCATAAATTTCAAAACCCCTGTTCATATTTATCATACTTACAATTTATATGCTCTATTGAATATGATAAAAGACAGATCAACATATGCAAATTGTGTCTTTTCAGTAAGTACATCAGATTAGTGTATTACTCATAGGACTCAGCATTATCCATAAAAATAATCACAGGAAAAGATTACAAACATATCATTATTTTCTGATAATGAGAAACATGTCTCACTTATTTCATTGCTAAATTATTAAAACTTTACTATTTGGAATTATTTCATTTAGCCTAACATAGGACAATTCCTTTGCCCTATATCAACACTTACCTTTGAAGTTCCTTGTCATGGTTTAAAAAAAAAAAAAAACAACAAAACCTTAGCTTTGGAAATATAATTGCCAGAATATATTTAGTCAAATGAATTGTATACATTAGCTTTCTTTCAATGTGCCTGTCAAAATAAAATCCATTTTTATTTTTTAAAAGGAGAAATTTCAAGGGGCGGGGCAGGGGTGAGGGGAGATGGGAAGGGATGGGAAGGGGAAACAAAGGAGGAGGCAACAATGCTTGATAAGAAATGTAGTCATTACTTTGCCCGTGTAATTGTAACCCCTCTGTACGGTATTTTCACAATAAAAAAATTCTTAAATACCTAGGTAGCTCAATTAACATGAAAAAGATCTTGGAAGTCTTTCATTATGGTCACTTATCTTCACAGATTTCACAGTGTTTCCCTGACCATGATTTGTAAAAATAATGTTTCCCAGTTAGTAAATGGTGTACACAAAGCAAGCTAGCATATTATGTGTGTAGTTTGTCTGTCGAGTTGTGTTTATTTTTGAGACAGAAACTTATTATGTAACACAGACTGGCCTGAACACCAAACTACTGTTTCTTCTGCACAGGCCCTGAAAGTTCAGGTGTTACCAGTGTGTGCAACTATGCGTGGCTATACTGCTTCCTTTTGACAAATACCAAAGTGGTACTTAAAGTTGTGTAGATCATCGTCCTTTTGTTCTTGAGATGCTTGCAAAAGTATTTTGAGATAAAAGATGATATATTCAACTTATTTTCAAAAGATCCAGAAGATAAAAAGATGTAGAATGTTAACAATACTTAACAAATGCATAAGGGTTTTAACCTTAGAGCTTTTTAAACTTTCAAACAGATTTGAAATTTCCCAAAAGAAAGTTTATATAAAATAAATAAACTGTATACTTCACTACTTGGTTGAAGAAAATAAATTATACCTAAGTGAGGAGATAATCAAACAGATTTGAAATTTCCCAAAAGAAAGTTGATATAAAATAAATAAACTGTATACTTCACTACTTGGTTGAAGAAAATAAATTATACCTAAGTGAGGAGATAAACCCACAAAATGAACCATCACTTCAGCTATATTTGGCTGTTTAGTCTAACTATGGTGGTTAAGCACGTTCAAGTGAAAAACACTTTCATAATTCTCATACCTTGTAATTTTAAAGGCCAAGTGACATTGCCAGATTGACAATGTAATCATAGTTTGACTAACACTCTGTAGAGCAAATACAATATATTTTTTGCATGTAGAATTCTTTCATCTACTAATTTTCCTTTAGGACACTTTCTTAAATGCTGTGAAGGTTTAGCTAATTGCCAATCACAGTTTTCAGATTTTGAATATAGCACTTCTGTTTAATAAATCTTTACTTCTTATAAGAAACCTCGTGGTGAATGGTACCAGACTAAAACATTATCTAGCCAAACAGAAATAAATAAATTTTTGAACAAGAAATTAAGAATGTAAAGAACATCTAGAAACATAGGTAGAAACAATGCAAAAAAGAGATTGAACTAGGTACCAGCGTCTAATGCCTATAAACCTAGCCCCTCAAAAACCTTAAGACCTTGAGGAGTGGAAAGTCCATGAAACTGTTATCACCAATTAACCTCCAAAAGGCTGGAAATGGAACTATGGCTCAAGTAGTAGAGCTCTAGCCTTGAGCAAAAAAAAGCTCACGGACAGTGACCAGGTTCTAAATTCAAGCCCTAGGACCAGCACAAAAGAGAGGAGTTAGAGGCAGGGAGAGAAAAAGAGTGAGACAGAAAAAAAAGAGAATTGGGCTTAATTACATTATATTTCTATCTTTTTATTAAGGTCTGACCCCATGATATTATGAGCATTTCAGCTACTTAATTTTCCCTTGCACACAACTGAGAATATCCTGATATACAACTAGAGGTTGGAAAGATTGTTCATTTCCTTTCAATTGGTCATCCAAACTTCTAAACTGCCTTTAGAGAATGGAAACACTTTATTAAGATGGAGAAGTACCAATGAAATTTCATTGCATTGATATTTTTTCTTAATTCTCACTGAAGCTAAGAATCACTATCAATTAATGAAGACTTAAAACAGATAGTACAAACCTATATATGACTACACTACATATATTTTACTGTATTTATATACACACCTACACTGCCATTATATGGATCGAGTTGCAGTTATTTATTTCTATTTTCATTTCTTACTCTCAGCTCACAAAATGAGAGATACTCTTTTTTTTTTTGGTCCGGTCGTGGGGCCTGAACTCTGGGCTTGGGCACTGTCCCTCAGCTCTTCAGCTCAAGGCTAGCACTCTACCACTTGAGCCACAGCGACACTTCTGGCTTTCTTTTTATCTGCTTATGTGGTTCTGAGGAATCGAACCCAGGGCCTCATGCATGCAAGGCAAGCACTCTACCACTGAGCCAACTTCCCAGCACGAGAGAGATACTTCTGTGTGTGTGTGTGTGTGTGTGTGTGTGTGTGTGTGTGTGTGTGTGTGTGTGTGTGTATACTAGGGCTTAAACTCAGGGCTTTGCACTCTTGCTCATCTTTTGGTCTCAAAACTGGTACTCAACTGTTTGACCCATAACCTTGGTTCCAGCTATCTGCTGACTGACTGGAGATAAGAGTCTTAAGGATTTGGCTTGCTCTGGCTGTCTCCAACTTGAGATTCTCAGATCCCAGCCTCCTGAGTAGCTAGGATTATACGCATGAGCCATCAGCACCTTGCTAATTTTGTATTTCTCAAGAAGAATAGAGGGAAAGAAATCAAAGCAAGTTAAATATCATGTATTAAAATTTTAACAAAGCAAATTTCATGCTTCTTAATCGTTTCATCTATATGTACAATGAAAGTCATAATAGAAATAGAAATTCTCAGAGTCTGCGCTACTCTTTCAGATATTTAAGAAAATAGTTTTGATCTGTTCCTCCTTAATATTATCTTATCTGTTCCTTATTCATATGTTAATACTACATTTAGGTATCTTCAAGTAAAATACTTGGTAATTCTTGTTAAATAACTCAAATATATTTAGTGAAGATTTTGATCTATATGCACATATGCCAATTTCAAACATGTCACATCTTACACTAGGAGTCTTAACTTGCAAGAATAAATAAATATAAACGGGGAAAGTATAAGCGAGCAGTTTGTCAGATAGAAAATGAAGGAAAAAACAAACCATTTAAATTCTTCTTGATTTTGCTCTTCAGTGACATTGATTTTTTTTTGTCTTTGGTTTGAAGATGTAGAGAAAGTGATATGAACACCTGGAAGCAATTTGCAGATGAATTCAGTCACTTGGGGATGTATTCCTGCATCGTTTGCCCTTTTATGAAGGACAAAGAAAGACCAAAAAAAAAAGGAATAAAATATAAGGACACCAGAAAAGAGTTTCTGTGATACCTGACTGATGTTTAAATGGTTATATCTGCTGGAAATGCTACATTATTCCTAACTGTAAGTACCTGTAATTTTTTTCTCAGTTTTTGAAAACAGGAAGGAAAAGGGATCTAAAACTAAATGCTAAAAATGAAACTAAAAATGGTGTTTATGAGAAAGATCTGAGTTGAATGATTTTTCCTTAGTGGATCACTAAAACTCTTGATGCTGCATAACTCAGAAAAGTGATCTTACTGGAGAAGGAGGCAATGCAGACGTAAGTAGGTAATATGATATCACACCGGACTAGGGCAGTCCTGTAATCCAATATGACTGGTGGCCTTAGATGAGAAAAGATAAGGATCCACAGACATACAAAGGGAGAATAGCAATGGAGGCAGCCGTAAGCAAAGTAATAACAATACAAGTGAATTGAGTTGTTACTCAATAATAACTCATGATAAAATATGGGGGGCTAGGAAGTTGCAAAGAAAGTTTCTCTGCCATTTTGGTTTTTTTAAGAGAGGAAGCCAATACCTTGATTTTCGTAATTATAGCCTCCAGAAATATGAAGAATACATTTCTGATATCTGAAATCCAGTTTGTGGAATTTTATAATGCCAGCCCTAGGAAACAAATGCAAAATAATTCTATACTCTGTTTTATGCATTTAGGCAACATAGAATCAGAACTATGGAGTAGGATGCACATACATTTGTGTGTGTGTGTGTGTGTGAGTGCGTGTGTGTGTATATATATATATATATATATATATAGAACTTATATTTTAATGCTATCATCATATACAGATGTTTTCTGTAGCAATACTTCAAAGCATTACCTAATTACTCTCTTCTGGGAAACTTTCAGAGACAGAAAAGAAGTTCCTTGCTCTCTAGAATCAAGAGAGCTCTTTTTATGCCCAGTTTTTGAGAACAGTCCCACTGAAGCAAGGACCTGGAAGAGGTATACGATTCCACGTCCCAAAACGTGGGCCACAGGATCAGGTGTGAATCAAAAGGCAGCCCTCTGACTCAGTGCCAGCAACTCTCAGGGAAATCTGGACTTAGTGATTGTCTTCCCAGGTACTTAGATAATCCCCATGAGGGAAATCATCCAGAGAATTACAGGAAGCCATGCCTGTACGTTCACTTAGCAACAGGCCTACCACTTGTAATATCTATCAGAATCTTTCCTACTTGAGGTCGTGGAAACTGTTCAGTCTTTTCAGGGACCACATAGGTTCCTGGTTAAAAGCTCATGAACCAAAGACCGACGTGGGACCTAGCAGCAGCCCCATGACCCAGCTCCAACTGCACTCAACTATAATCCTTAAATAGTTACCTCAGTCCAAGGGCTGAACATAAAAAAGTATCCAGTAGCCAGACATTTGTTATTATGAGAAGCTTTATTCCTTAATATAAGTACTATGCTACATAGATAATCATGAAGTAGGCCAACAGAAGACTAGCAATATAGGAATATAGTCTAATATTGTCTCAAGTGCCTAAAATAGATCTAGCGTTAATTAGTGATTTCCACTTCACTTGTGAAATTCTCAGGCTATGTTGAGAAAGAGCTGTTCTGCTTATTTGGTAACTTCTGATCCTTTCTGGGTAACCTGGTGACTCAGAAGGAAACGTCAAAGATCACATAAGAGAGTTTGGTAAATGCACCTAATTATTGAAAACAATGTGGGAAGCTGACCTTCTCATTATCACTTGGGAACTTCTAAATTGCATTAGACCTGATTTCAAAAGAACAAATGTACAGAAGAGCATTTCTTCTGCAGAAGATTCTGAAAAGAAATAAAACTGCTACCATTAGTTGATCTTTCACTACTTATTGGAGGGTTATGACTGTGGCTCAGTGGTAGAGGGCTTGCCTAACATGCATGAAGCCCTTGGTTCCTCAGTACCACATAAACAGAGAAAGCCAGACGTGGCATTATGGCTCAAGTGGTAGAGAGCTAGCTTTCAGCAAAAGAAGTTCAGGGACAGTGCCAGGCTCTGAATTCAAGCATCAGGACTGGAGAAAAGAAAAAGAAAAAAAAAAGAAATTATTTATTGGACACAATAGAAATGCTAGAGAGTGCTATATGATGTCACTACTCTTTAGGTATATAAGGATGGTATGGTTTTTGTAATGTTGATAAAAAGAATAAGCAAAATAAGCTACTTTCTCAGATGTACACCAAAATTTGCCGCAACAAATATCAGTCCTGTCTTTCTTGACACCTGGGAACTGTTAGCCTAGAACCTGACATTAATAAGGAATCATGCATTCACTATCCCATAGAGAAGCTTCAGGTGATTTCACCTCAGAGAAAGGGTTATCCAACTAAGGCAGGTAAGTCTGAGATTAAGATGAAATATCATAGATCAAATGCTTGGAAAATTATACTGTACAAACCCAGCTTGACACAATGACAATCTACATTAAAACTTTTCTACTTTAATGAGAGAAGAGTATATAAGTGAAGGGGGAAGGTGGGGAGAGAATGCAGTCAAGAATTCATTGTGTATAACGCAAAATTAAGCAAAGTAAGAGAACAGGTGAGATGAAGCGGGTGAGAATATTGTAGAGGGTGACACTGATCAAGATGCGTTGTATTTAACTGCTTTGTTGTATGGCACCTCCTTTGTACAACTATGTTTTTGGTTTTTTGTATTTTAATTTTTGTCAGTCGTGAGGCCTGAACTCTGGGCCTGGGTGCTGTCCCTCAGCTCTTCAGCTCAAGGTTAGTGCTCTACCACTTGAGCCACAGGGCCACTTCCGGCTTTTTCTACGCATGTGATGTTGAAGAATTGAACCCAGAGCCTCATACACGCAAGGCAACATTCTACCACTGAGCCACCTTCCAAGCCCCTATGATTTCTTTGTTCATTTAAGAATTATCTGCTTTAGAGCTATAGGCACAGGCCAAGTGGAAGAGTTATTGCCTAACAAGTGCCAGACTCTGGATTCAAAGCTTAGTACTAGAATAACAACAAAAACTATTAATATCATCATCTTGTATATTATAATAATAACTATTATCATTTCTTCTATCCTGTACAAAAATACATGTGGAAAAAGTGCTGTCAGTATTGATGGCTCAGATCTAAAAGCCTGCTACTCAGAATCTGAGATTGGAATTATTATGGGTATAGGCCAGCACAGAGGAAAAAAAGTAATAAGATCTTCATCTCAACAAATAAGCTGTGCATCATGATTCAATCTTGTCAGCCTAGATATACCAGATGTAAGTAGGAAGATCACAGCCTATTTTGGGCAAAGAATGCAAGACCTCATCTGAAAAAAAAAACAAACAACCTAAAAAGAAAAAGAGCTGTGGGCTCAAGTAATAAAGCACATGCCTAAAAGTATGAGATTCTGAATTTAAGCCCTAATACTACCAAAACAGATATATGATGAAGATAGATAGATGATTGATACATAGATGATAGTTATAGGTATAGATTAGATAGATAATAAGTAATAGGTCGGTATATACATAAATAGTAGATACGTGATAGTTTAATAAAAACAGGTTGAACATTTATCATATTGATTTCTAGTTTCTAGATAAATTCCAGTAAAAACATTTCCAACTCTAAGGGCATGGGGAATGGAGAATTGACCAGACTGGTTGAGGCACTATCAGTACAAATACAGGCCAGATGGGAGAGAGGCCACAGCTGCTCTGCTAGAGATAAAGCCACATTCTACCCAGAGATACAGCTCAGGAGAATCATGATTGCTTAAGTTTGGTTCTGAGTTCCCCTTTCCTGGGATATTCTTTATACTCACACTGAACTTCAGCTCTGACATTTGTGTGTGGTTTGTTCCACCTCTGTGAAACCAGGACTAATTCTATTTAAGAAGAAGAGAAATCTTAAAAAAGCACACAAAGTTTTCTTAAATGGGAAAGGGCATGCAAAAGGTAATTGTTTTGAAATCACAGAAGATCAGATTGCTGACCCTCTAATTTTATTGGGCAGAGGAACAACAGATATTACTGACAGCCTTTGTTATTCTGGAGCTCAGAAATCAAGTGCAAATGGGATCTATGCTTATGGAATAATTTGTCCAGAGTTCATTATACTGGAGGCTTGCAAGAAAAAAAACTTGGTGACTAATTACTTTGCAATGTCTATTTCCTCAATATTAAAGGTGATGTCATCTGCCTACACCTCATCAAATCAGATCAATATCACATCAATGAACTGACAGAAGCAAGATTGAATTTAACGCATAGTCAAGTCTGAACAAGCTTCTACATGCCTATACTTTAAAATATGTTTAGGACATGTATCATTGAGATGTTTACTTAATCTATCATAGAAGCAGAAGAATACACACTTCTTGATTCCTAAATATGACATTATCCTTGTGTGCATTTTCTGTTCTTTTATATTTCATCTCATATTTGATTTCATTGGCTGTGCTATGATTTGAATCCAGGACTCTGTATTTGGCAGGCCAGAACTTTAGCACTTGAATCATGCTTCAAGTTTATTTTGCTTCAGGTTGTTTTTTTTTTTTTTTTAGATAACATCGAATTGTGTTTGCCTTTGGACCACAATCTTCTTACTTATCTATGCCTCCTACAAGTCTGGCCTTTCAGATGTGTGCCAAAATACCTTTCTTATGTGCTGAGAGGGGGTCATGTTAACTTTTTGCCCAGATATGCAGTTCTGCAGGTCGCCAGTTTCTGACTCATGTGTATTCTCTGCACTCTGTGGAACCACGGTGGGGCTGGGATCAAAGTTAATTGAGGTGGTCAAATCCGATCATGCTCAATTTAATTTACAATGTAATCCATTCGAGCACATAACATGTTTGATATCTTTTTTTTGTTCCTCTATTTCAAGACCATGTCTAATGATACGAAGGCATAGACTATATATGTTTAACCAGATGAAGAGAGACCTAAAATTGAATTAGGTGTGCCTCGGGGTTGTACAGAAGGATGACATGTGATTGACCTATCCATTGGACATTTCCGTGTCAGACACTGATACAACCTGTGATTTTGTTCCTACCAGGATGATTGGGGTTGGTCTCTGGGTTCTTATCTCTGGCTCCACCCATTCAGTGGCTCACGCCCACTGAACCCTCTCAGCCTATCACCCACCTGCAATCCTAGACTCCTGCCCAAGTCCAGAGAGTTAGTTCTATAACCACAGGAGAGTTGACGAAATGAGGAGCAAGGGATAAATAACTGAACAACCAACACATGATATTAGTATTTTTTTAATGAAAGATATAATAGAAAGAACATATTTTCTTAGAATGGGATCAAGAGGTTTGATATGGACCCAGTTTGCCTGAATTATATAAAGGCAGCAAGAGTCATTGAAAGGGAGAGTTGGAAATCTGAGATTCAAAAAAGTGTATGATGGGAGGAATAAGGAAGAACTATTTATGTAAAACATATTATTCATTTACTGTATACACAGCAAAGTTAAATCAGACATAGTGACTCCCTGCAGTTTCATGTCATATTAAAATAAACCACACATATAGCAAATCATGTATTGTTGTATGAAAGCCCCATTCTGATGGGAAAGATGATGTCATGTCTGCAGAGATTTCCTTAGAATATTTGCATGTTTCTGTGCCTTTATAGTATTAGTTCATAAATTTCAATTCAAGAAACTATGCAAAGCAGAATTGTATGCCAGTAGCTCATGCCTATCATACTAGCTATTCAGAAAGATGATATTTGATGATTATTTGAAGCCAGTCCTTGCCTAAATCTGAGTCTCTCCTCACCAGTGATGTACCCCAAAATGGAGGTGTGGCTCAAGTGGTAGAACACCAGCTTTGAACAGGCATGCAAATTCCTGCATTCAAATCCTAGTACCCACATATACATATGTATATATATACATATATGTCAGTATTTACATTTACTCATTGATTTACTCATTCAATGTTTATTCAATTGTATTTATATTAAAACTATCTTGTTATTATCTGCAGAAAAAGAACCTTTAAAAATGACACTGTCTAAATCTTTTCCCACTGAAATTTCATCTCATGTCTTCAAGACTTTATATGTGTCTTAAAGTGGTAATTTTATGTTCAAACTAATGCTATGCTAACATGCTATGATTGTCTAAAGTAAAAATTATTTGTATGGCAAAAGAGAGGTTTGGATAGTGAAAGCTGTTGTGGGATTACAGTGACCAGGGTGGTAAATAAACTATAAATCATATTTAGACAACAATGTTTACCATTTAGCTACACAGAAAATCTCTGTTTCCAATTATGGTTAAGGAGACTCAAACATCTAAGGTACCATCTTACTCTTCATTGATTATCTTCACTAAACATCAGCTTTTTACCAATGTTAAAATCTGTGGTCATTTAAACAACCTATAAACAGTCTATATCCTCTCCATTTAACTAAACATAATCAGTATTTTTCATCTTGAGGATTTCTAGGCATTTTTAGTCAATGTGAACATTCTCTCAATTAAATTGTGGAAATTAGGGTAGCAGTTGAATTTGATACTTTGTGGACCAGTCTAGACTTACATAAGAACAGAACCTGATGCAAGGACTTGGTAGAAGTAATTAGTTAGAAAAGATTTTTCAGAAATCAGATCTGGAAGCACAAGCCAAGAAGGAGCAAATGTTTTTATGAGGGTGTCTTATGGAAGGCAGTAGTATAGGCAAAGCATCTTAATTGTGCCATTACTCAGAGAAGCCTCGGTTGTTCTAAGATCTTTCTGAATAACAACAAACAGCTGGGAAAATTATCCAAGGGGATCTGACATGTATCATTAAAATTCTCAACTAGCTGTCAAAATACAGCCATTTGCTTCACACTCTTGTCGCCAAATGGACAGAGGTAAAGCTGTGCACTGGAACAGAAAATGGACTCATAGTAAACTAGAAGCATCATCGTCTTGCAAAACATCTTCAAGCCTGTGGTCTTTCCCACCTAAAACTCAGAATTTGCACAATTTCAATACTAATTTGAAAGCTTATCAACGTTCTGAATAAAAAGAGCTTTTCACTATGCATGCAAATATGTCCTCATGATTGAAATTTAGATGCAAGATCTTGGGCAGTACCTGCACATATCTCATGAAGAAGAGGTAGCACAGGAGTAACACAGAGACAATGTCTCATATATATTACACATATATTATCATACATATAATAAATATACATATATCTACTTAGTGTTTTACTGAAGGATGAAATTTATGAAGATTAAAATAGCATGGAATGTACATGTGTTTACAGTAGATACAAATCTGAAACAAGCATTAAGAAATATTTCTACTTGCCCTGAAGGATGTACTTCTATCTCAAGATACTCTCCTCAGCCTGTGTCATTCCCATGGACTTCTTGACAACCCTAACCCAAATACAGATTATTCTTTATGTCCAATACAAAATACAATTTGAAAGCTTCAATAATTAAAATCATTTCAGCTGTTATAAATGGATGCATTCCCTACTCATTATCCCTTCCAAGTTCCACATTAGCTTCCACTCAGACTTGTCTGTTTCAGATACAGCTAAAGCAAAAAGCTGGACAATCAAGTGCCGAAAGAATGAGCAAGCTAATTCATGATTCATCTGCCTTTTTAATGCGGACTCTCCATTGGAAGCCTCTGATACTGACAGTTTGAAAAGATAAATAGGACAACTGTGGTCATTACACAGAGATAGACTCTAGCACATCAGAATAGCCTTGTCTCCGCTTAATTTACATAATTTCTAAATGTGCTAAGAATGGAAAGTATTGTTCACTGATGGCAGTTTTTACTATGGAACAATCAGTAACACAAAATAAATTTGGGCTTAACCCTAGCTGAGAAAGTGATTGCTGTAATTTTTTTTTTCATATCTGTCTTGTTGGAAAGTTTTCTTTTCAATGCAGCTGTTTCCATCAACTACCAGAGATACATTTAAAAGTGGTCCAAGCAAGAAACAGCACTAGCAAAGGAACAAATAGTTTGGGAAGTACAATGTAGATAAAAAGGCAAAGCAATAGAAGAGAGATGCTTCCATTTAAAAGCAGGAATGAGAGGAGAAAAAAGAGAAAAGAAGAGGCTGCTCATGGTGCCTCTCACAGGTCATTTCAGCTATTCCAGAGGCAAAGATTGGGAGGCTTGGGACTTGAGGAACAGCCCTGGCAAACATTTCATGGGGCCTCATTTCAATAAATAAGTGGGAGTGTGGGTGCTGTGCACCTGCCACACCAGCTACAAAGAGGCATTGGTAAGAGGATAGTAGTTCAGGCCAACGATGAGTAAAGGCACAAGACATTATTTAGAAAATAATGGACAGTGGTGTAACTTAAGTTATAGAGTGCTGGCCTAACAAGTGTAAGGCCCTGAGTTCAAATTCCAGTGTTGAACAAATAAACAAGAAGAACAAGAATGAAGACAAGGAGAGGAGAAGAGATGAATGTTAGTAAGGGAAGAAAGAAGAAGAGGAAAACAGGGACAGAAATGCAAGAAAAAAAGATTGAGATGAATGTATGGAAAGAAGGTAGGACAGAATGATAGAAAGACTGGTAGACTAGAAGCCAGAAGGGAGGCAAAGAAATAAAACCCATGCTGACATTCAAATCCTACCTGGAGACAGGTAGGAGCTGGCAAAGGTGTGAATGCATTATGACACCGTTTTCTTAATATTATGAGTAAAACCCATACTGTCCTGTGATACCTCAGTATGTCACTAAGAAAAGACGATGGCAATTGAACACATCCCTTATATCTCTGCGAAGTTTTTCCTGCCCTGATACATTGAGAAATTGATTGCTTCTTAGCTTCTACAACTTCCTTTTCAGCTTTTAAAAAGCCAGAGTGGAGTAATAAACTGAAATTCGTACTATGTAATGTTTCCCTGTGAAAGGCTACATTGATAAGACTTACGGATATTATTAAAGCTTCAGAAAATACTTGACAAAAATTATATTTTTAAAAGCATATTGAAATAAAATGCCCCAGGAATAAGATAGTTCACTTCAGACTCATTCAGTAAAATAAACATTAAATAAAATATCGGGGTTTCTTTTTAGGCTTGTTTTCTTTTTTTGGTTTTTTGTTTTGTTTTTGTTTTTTTGGTCTGTGGGAATTTACAAATGGGTTTGCATCCCTAAATATTCCATCAATGAAATGGAGTTAATAGCACTGATTTCAGAGATATTGGGAAGACTTGATGATACAATGTAAACAAGCACCAAGCCCAAGCTCCAGCCTCCAAGAGTTCCTTGAAGGTGGACAACATGACTGTTGTCTACATAGATCTTTTTAATTCACAGCTTATTTATTTAAAAGAAATGCTGTTTTTTTTGGGGGGATGGTGTTACTTCTGGTTTACTTCTGTTTTCAGTTCATTTGTTTGTCTTCACTGTCTCATGTTAATTTTGCCCAGGGTAGGCTTAGACTTCCATCCTACCATCTCCACCTTCTGAAGAGCTTGAATTTCCTGTGATGTGCCACCAGGCTCAGCTGCAAGAACTACCTAGTACAAACCACGTGTACCTTCTCTGACTTCACCTGGATAATAAAATATTTTTTTTTCCTGTCAGAGAAAGAAACAACATAGGACTTAAAACATCTTAGCTATTTCCTTGCTCACATATATTATTTCTTCCTTTCACTTGGGAAATGGTCACAATTACATTACATGAAAGATGATGTGTAATTAACTCTATATTTACTATGTATATAAACGTATACATTTTAACTCTATATTTAACCCATAAATAACATGTTTTTCATATCAGGATCTCTCTACATTATAGATCTTTTAACTTCCCACAGTACCCAAAAGCCTATATTTCCTTTTATATTTTATTTTTATCTTTAATTAGTTGAATGCAGGAGTTGCCATTTGACAAAGTAGTGTATGAATACGATGAATTGTGGTCAATGTAAAACTTTATTTTATGCAGAAAAATGATGAATGAATTTCCCAAATATTCCTTTTACTAATTCTATATGAAATTCAAAACTGGAAAAAATATTGATTTTTATCTGAATTTGTGAAAAACCATAAATTAAATCCAAGCAAATTTTACATGTGGTATGGTTCCAAGTTATTACTCTAGGGCAATCTATTCTTGCTGCTTTATAATAATACCCCAAATCAAAAAGGAAACTACAGTCTGAGGGATTTGAGTCAGATGAAAATTGAAGATGCTCTTGGAGAGCATGAAAGAATTGCACACAAAGAAACAGAAATTTCTGGAAAAACTCAGAGACAGGGGTGATCTGGAACCCCCGGTCTGGTCTGGTATAGTGACATGTATTAGAAAATCAAAACCCAAAACAGAATGTATGACAATCAAAGGCCAGTGGCAGTGGCTCATACCTGTAATCATAGCTACTCCAGGGCTGAGATCTGAGAATTGTGGTTTGAAGCCAACCAGAACAAGGAAATCTGTAAGACTCTTATCTATAATTAATCACGAAAAAAGCCAGAATTGTATGTATGGCTCAAGTGGTAGAGTACCCACATAACAGATACTGCCTAAGTCCTGAGATCAAGCCCCAGTACTAGTACAGAAAAAGAAAATGAAAAATACCAACAAAAGAGAAAAAACAAAATCTAATTCCATCAAAATAAGGATATACATCCTCTGATACATTTTATAGATTACAAACATACGATTCAAATATTAAACGTTAGGTTAAAATGTTATGTTAAAATGTTATTACCATATTCAAATTACATTTAAGATATATAATTAAGATATGTTCATACTAATTACACTATTTCTAACTAAATATTAAAGTCTTATTGTAGATATTTTTGTCTTCTTAATATTGGCAAAAAGAGAAAATATCATCATAATATCAAATTTGTGGTGGCAAGCTTATACTTTATAGCTAATAGCTATTTTCCTATAAAATGTTTTGAAGTGAAATGCTATCTTAGTACATCTTTTAGTATTTAATTATTTAATCTTTTGCTTCCGCATTCATAACATGGTCTTTTCCTAATTGCTTTGATGCATTTACTTACCTTTATTTCCAAGTTAAATGGTGCCATATTAAAAATATTGTAGCCAGGGGCTGGCAGCTCATGCTTGTAATCCTAGCTACTCAGGAGGCTGAGATCTGCAGATCGTGCTTCAAAGCTAACCTGGGCAGGAAAGTTCATGAGACTCTTATTTCCAATAAGTTATTACCAGAAAACCGGAAGTGATGCCTGTGGCTCAGGTGGTAGAGGGCTTGCCTTGAGCTAAAGAGCGCAGGGATAGTGCCCAGGCCCAGAGTTCAAGCCCCACAACCAACAGGAAAAATTATATATATAGATAGATAGATATAGATATAGATATATAGATATCTATAGATACCTATAGATATAGTAAAAGAATTCTGGGATCTGAATTTTCATATCCACTAAATATAACCTTGGAAAGGTTCTACATCCATTGTGTACAGTGTTAGCCTTACAGAAACTCTGACAACTTATTATGGTTGTGAGTACAATTGATACTTTCAAGACACTTCCTATAGTAGACATACACCTCAGCATTAGAACAAGTATATACACTTGCCATCTTTTATCTCTTCTATCTTTTGAAATTTAAGCAGAATATCAACATATTTTTCAATCTGACAATCATAGATTAAGAAATAATCAGGGGCTGGAGAGGTGGTTCAGTGGTAGAGCATTTGCCTTGCATGCCTGAGGCCCTGGGTTCGATTCCTCAGCACTACATAGGCAAAAAGAAAAAAACCGGAAGTGGCACTGTGACTCAAGTGGTAGAGTGCTAGCCTTGAGCTGAAGAGCTGAGAGACAGTGCCCAGACCCAGAGTTCAGGCCCCACGACCGGACCTCCCCCCCACAAAAAAAAGAAATAATCAAACTCAAGACTTTCCAACTTTTTTTCCTTGCAAGTCTGAGACCTCTCAGAAGTACAAATACTTCTTTCTTTGTACATTACCAGTTGTGCTTTGTATTGTTAGCATCCTAAAATTATTTTCATAATAAATTATGTATGTTTGATTTTTAAATTCTAACTCTTCACATATGTGTGTGTTTATTCTTTTTACTTATCTTTATGCAGTTGCACAAAGGAGTTACCATTCAACATATCAGTTTATAAATGCAATGTTTCTTGATCTACCTTATCCTTTTTGTTTAAGAATAATGCCAGCTTTAGATTATTTCAGAAAGTGGCAATGATTTACATCATTGTCCTGAGGACATATAATTTGCTTTTTTTAAATTTTTTATTGTGAAAATACTGTACAGAAGGGTTACAATTACATGGGCAAGATAGTGAGTACATTTCTTATCAAGCATTGTAGCCTCCTCCTTTGTTTACCCTTCCCATTCTTTCCCTGCCTACTCCCGCTCCGCCCCCCACCCTATTCTCCCCGCCCCCCACACCAAAGTTGTAAAGATCATTTTCGACATGACAACTTGTACTTCTCATTGTTGCAACGGGTCCACATGTATCCTTATTTAAACGACTTGTTTTTCCCCTTCCCCTCCACAAATTATACCAACATCAAATACAGTGAAAGCAGAGGTTATACTGTGGGGGAGGGACATACAAAGCAACAAAGAAATAATCTTATAAATGCATTAGAAACAAATGCATGAAAGAAAAAAATTTAAATACATATCTTAGGGTTCATTTTCCTAAAATCACCTTATCTGACCTTTTCTGCTTGACTCATACATATACTAGATATTGCAAATAAGGGAAACCATGGGACCTATGGTATGTTTCTTTGGGCTTGGCTTACTTCACTTAATATAATTTTTTCCAAGTCTTTCCGTTTCCTAACAAATGGGACAATGCCATTCTTTCCGATGGAGGCATAGAATTCCATTGTGTATATATACCACATTTTCTTGATCCATTCATCTACTGAGGGGCATCTGGGTTGGTTCCAGATCTTAGCTATGGTAAATAATGCTGCAATAAACATAGTCGTGCTGGTAGCTTTAGTGTGGTCTTGTTTGTAAACATTTGGGAAAATGCCCAAAAGTGGGATTGCTGGGTCATAGGGGAGCTCTATGTGGAGTCTTTTGAGGAACCTCCATACTACTTTCCAAAGTGGTTGAACAAGTTTACACTCCCACCAACAATGCAGTAAGGTTCCCTTCTGTCCACATCCCCTCCAGCATCTGTTGTTATTAGAGTTCTTGATTTTTGCCGTTCTAACTGGAGTGAGGTGATATCTCAATGTTGTTTTGATTTGCATTTCTTTTATGGCTAGGGAGGTTGAGCATTTCTTCATGTGTCTATTGACCATCGTTCTTTCTTCTTCAGAGAAGTTTCTCTTTAAGTCTTTCGCCCACTTATTTATTGGGCAGTTGTTTCTGTGAGGATTTGTTGTTGGGGGATTTAATTTTTTGAGTTCCAAGTATATTTTAGATATGAGACCCTTGTCCGTTGTATGGCTAGTGAAGATCTTCTCCCAATCCGTGGGCTTTCTATTGATCTTGCTAGCTATGTCATTTGCCCTGCAGAAGCTCTGAAACCTTATGCAATCCCATTTGTCCAACCTTTGTTTGATTTGTTGTGTTTCTGTGTCTCTATTAAGAAAATTTTGGCCTGCGCCAAGGAGACCTAGGGTTTCTCCTATTCCATCCTCTAATGTTTTCAGAGTGTCTGCTTTGACTCCAAGGTCTTTGATCCATTGGAGTTGATTCTGGTGCAGGGTGATATATAAGGATCTAGCTTTAGTTTTCTACAAGTAGTTAACCAATTTTGCCAGCACCATTTACTGAAGAGGTTGTCTTTCTTCCATTCTATTTTTTTTTAGCTCCCTTATCAAAGATTAGATGGCTATAGTCTGTAGGTTCATTTCTGGGTTTTCAATTCTATTCCATTGGGAGGACACATAATTTTCTTAGTTTCCCAATATATTTGGTTCACTTGTCTTTCACAAGTAAGGTTTAATTTAAACAGTTCAAATTCTCATCCTACATATGATGGGGAATCTAATTGGTTTGAATATTTCCTGTGATTTTGGTGATACTCAAATATCTTCTTTTCCACTCTCTGTTGAATTAGTGACATTTATTCTGCATTTGTTTCCTACATGTATTGATCCATTTCTGTGGCCACCCATCTCAAGATATTGCTGAAAATCTCTTTTCCCTCAAATTTCCAATACATTCCGAGGTGTGTTTTGACAGCAAATTTTTGCTTAGTAGTGGAGTTGGCAAGGGTTACTCAGTTTTGTGATGTAAAATTGAATTGTAACAATCATTATAATGTCTTCGTGTGTTGCATATAATGTTAATAGCAACTATTTTTAAGTGTTTGTGCCAGTACTAGGACTTGGACTCAGAGCTCTGAACTGTCACTCAGCTCATAGTTAGCACTTTACCCCTTAAGACATTTTCTTTTCTTTTAGTATTTAGAGATAATAGTCTCTCAGATTTTTCTGCCTGGTGTGCCTTTGAACCATGAACATCAAATGTCAACTTCCCAAATGGCTATGATTATAGGTGTGAGCCACCAGTGCTTGACGTTAGCAGACTATTTTATTCCCACTTTTGACTAGAAAAATTAAAATGTTGAAATAACTTGTCCAAGTTATCAAGTCCAGGATTCAAATTCTTAGAAGTTCTTTTATCTATATTTGCAGTCTGAGATTAAGGTCCTTATTTAAAATGTTGTGATGTGAGATAGAACAGCATGATACCTTCTAAAAGTAGTTCCTTCTCAGCAACAAAAAAAGAAGATAAACAATTTGTGCTCCATTAAGTAAAGGAAGTTTGGAACAACATATGTGAATTATCCTGGTCTAAAAACTACTGTCTACAGGCAACCAAGTCCCTGTGTTTAAGAATCTGTCAGACATTGCAATTATAGAACAAGAAGGCAGGACATGTGTTAAGGAAGTAATCAGTCCAATTCAAGATACAGGAGATTCTGTAGAATAATAACAATTGTATTTCCTTTACAAACCTCTTTAAAGTTAGAAAGAGAATCTAGAGTATAGCTTGGAGTAGGCTCTTTCTCTGCTCTGTGAAAGAAAATTACTGGAGGAAGGAGCACATTTAGAGGACAGAATGGAAGAGATGAGATACACAAAGTATCAGATACAATGCTTTACCTTTTCTGGATACCAACTGGATCGAAGCATTTGTATAAGAAAGCATATATCAATTAGGAAAAACTAACTATGGGCTTTATATTAAATGATATTTAAGAATTAAGGTAGAATGGGTACAATACCTGTTGTCACTGTGATTCCAGTGTCCTGCATCTTGTATATATCTTCTAATTTCAGGAGGGGAAGAGAAATAACAAAATGCTGAAATAAGGATTCAGGATGACCCATTGTAATAATGAGATGTACAAGATAGTATGTTGAAAATGAACTTTACAACTTGAGGCACAGCCTGGGAAAGGGATGGGGGGTAGGGGAACAAAGGAGGGTGTAACAATGCTCGATAAGAAATGGACTCATTACCTTGCTCATGTGACTATAACTCGTCTTACAGTATCTTTCCAATAAAAAAATATACATTAAGAAAAAAACAGAAGGTAGAAACCATCCAGCAGTAATGTTCTGTTTATAAAATCATGAACCAAGTCTTTATCAAATAATAAAATGTATAAAAAAGAAAATTATATGTTATAAGACATTTAATATTCTAAAATTAAAATAATAAAATATTAGAAAGAACTTGAAACACATTGGCAAAATGCTCAGTTTTACTGAAGCTGAACACAGTATATAATGTTTGATTTTACAGTTATTTCCACTTTGCATATTTTTGAGTTTCATTTATAGAATCCCTTTTATGACCCTAGAGATCTCTCACAAAACTGCTAATAATACAAATTTAGCAAAACCTAGGGTGAAAATTGTTATTGTCCCAATATTTTATATGAGCTGGATGACTCAAAATTGTATTAAACCAAGCCATATAATTTTACATTTCAGCAGTCCTTTAGGATTAATCATAAAATTTATGCTAACTGCCAAATAAAGTATAAATTTGTGCTCATTGATGAATTTTGAAAATTTGAATAGATTTAACCTTACATTGACATATGGGTACTTCAGTTACAAATAACATCAAATTGCAATTCTAAGCATTTTAGATATTGATGCAAATATTGATACCTATATGCAGATCTCTCTAGAATTCCTTTTCCAAATCAGTATTTTAACTCATTTTAAAGTTCTTCAACAAAAATCTATTGTTAAATGATGTTTATTATCCAAATGTCTAGTTTCATTTTAAGGAAGATATATATATATATATGCACATAAGTACATATATGAAATATAGCATATGTACACGCAGATATACTATATCTATACATATAGAAAATACATATTTTTCTTTTCTTTTTTTTTTTTTGGTCCGGTAGTGGGGCCTGAACAATGGGCCTGGGCGCTGTCCCTCAGCTCTTCAGCTCAAGGCTAACGCTCTACCACTTGAGCCACAGCGCCACTTCCGGCTTTTTTCTTTTTGCTTATGTGGTGCTGAGGAATTGAACCCAGGGCCTCGGGCATGCAAGGCAAGCGCTCTACCACTGAGCCACCTTCCCAGCCCCAGAAAATAAATATTTTTTCTATTCAACACAAATATTTAAATTAATGAATTAGGAGTAACCTCTTTGTTATTTCAATGAAGGTATTAATATAGATTAATATAACTATTTGCTCTTAAAAGTAATTAGAAGTTCTCATCTATCAGTTTTCTTATTATATCATACCAAATATTTGTTAAATAACTAACAGAAATAAAAGTAAGAAAACTAAGAATATAAAATTTGTGATGAAATATGTACTGTCCTATTTATAGTTTCATACTTTATTGCATTAATAAGATGAAAATTTTGTTTTGAAATAATTTACATAAGTAAAAACACATAAATCCATTCATTTCTAGTTTTAATTTAATTTTAGTTGAAATTACATTGTAATTTGTTAATGTTTGTCAAAACAATTCAAGATAGGAACAATAAATGTGTAATTTTTTTAAAAAAATTGTTTGTGACAGATTTCACTGTGTAGTCCAGGCTGGTCTCAAACTTGCAAACCTGCTGCATTTGTCTCTTAAATGTTGGGATTACAAACATACTCCACCACATCCTGTGTGATAAAACTATTTTGATAATTATGTTCTATTCTTACTTGAAAACATCCTTTAAGTAAATCAATTGACATTTTTGTCTAACGTATATAAAAATAAGGAGTCATCATTATATACAAACAAAATGGTAATATACACAAAGTAGTGACAGAGAATCTGTTTTTAATAAATAACATGATCAAGAATTAATCAATCAATCATAATTGAGTATGGGCAAAGGAAAATACATTGAAGAATTCATTGTATATGCCACAAAACTAAGAAAAGTAAGGGATGAGGTAGGTAGAAATGGGATGAGAATGGTGAAGGGTAGCACCAAGATGCATTGTATTACGTTGGGTGTCAGTGGCTCACTCCTATAATCCTAGTAGTCAGTAGGCTTGAGATGTGACAATCATGGTCCAAAGCCATCCCAAGTAGGAAAGTCCAGGAGATTCTTATTTCCAATTAACCAGCACAAGGGCAGAGTAGAGCTGTGGCTCAAGTGGTAGAGTACTAGCTTTGAGCAAGAAAGCTCAGAGACAGCACTCGGGCCCTGAGTTCAAATCCCAGGACCAGCACACAAAAAAACCAAAAACTCCAAGGATATGATAAACAGAGCTTAAATAAATTACATCTGCCAGACGCTGGTAGCTCATGCCTGTAATCCTAGCTCCTCAAGAGGCTGAGATGTAGGCTGGGAAGGTGGCTCATTGGTAGAGTGTTTGCCTAGCATGCATGAGGCCCTGAGTTCCATTCCTCAGCACCACATAAACAGAAAAAGCTGGAAGTGGCACTGTGAGAAAAAAAAAAAAAGATGCATTGTATTCATGAACAGCTTTGTTATATGGCACTTAATTATGGGTAATTAAAAAAATAGAGAAAATATGGAATACAGGTGAAAGAATGCAGAGAGAATTATAAAGTCTGTATGGTATAGAGTGTATTAATGTATACTCCAGTGAATATAGAAAACAATATATTCTAATCCTAATCTTTTTCTTTCTTCAGTCATGGGGCTTGAACTCTGGGCCTGGGTGCTGTCCCTCAGTTTTCAGCTTAGGGCAAGTGCTCTACCACTTGAACCACAGCGCCATTTCCAGTTTTCTGGTGGTTTATTGGAGATTAGACTCTCACGGACTTTCTTGCCCAGGCTGGCTTTGAACCACAATCCTCAGATCTCACCTTCCTGAGTAGCTAGGATTACAGGCGTGAGCCACAGGCTCTGGCTGTATTTTTCTTTATTATCTTTAAGTAATTGTACAAAAGAGTTGCTATTTAGCAAAGCAGTTTATGAATGTAATATATCTTGGTCAATGTCACCCCTTTCAACATTCTCACAACATCCCTCCCCTACCCACCTCTCCCCTCACTCTTCTTAATTCTGTAAATACAAAAAAAAAAAAATGGTGGAGCCGGGCACAGGTGACTCACGCCTGTAATCCTCGTTACTCAGGAGGCTCAGATCTGAGGATCCTGGTTCAAAGCCAATCCTGGCACAAAAGTCCCTGAGACTCTTATCTCCAATAAATCACTAGAAAACTGGAAGTGGCGCTGTGGTTCAAGGAGTAGAGTGTTTGCCTTGAGCTGAAGATGGCAGGGACAGGCCCCAAAATATGGAGGAGAAAGAATATTAGTAACTTTACAACTTTGTATTAGAGAAGTCTGGAAAACACAGGTGCTCAAGGTCACACTTAGCCACTAAGGATGTAATAGTTATGTGTCTTTGATATAGTATTGTGAAATCTCACTTTATCTCTTTGGTCTTCTCATTAACTCATAAAACCAGTGTTATCATGAGAAATACATCAGAGAAATTCTAGCTGTGTAGTGTCTTGCAAAACCGCCCTCCTCAAAATTACCCTCATCATAAAAAAAACAAGGAGGGTCTGAGAGACACCAGTGCAGCTTAGAGGAACTTAAGGAGACTCAACAGCCAAACACAGTGTGGTTCCGATGACCGGATCATGGAAGAGAAAAAGGATTTCAGGGAAGGTTCAGTTAATAATGATATATACACACCGGCTCATTAATTGTAACACATATACTAAAGTAAAACATGAAAATCTGGGGAACTTCGGTGGGGAATTTGTGGGAACCTTCTGTACTAGTCCTCAATTCCTCTATAAATCTAAAATTGTTCAAAAGGATAAAGTCAATTATAAACCAAAGAAAAAATATAATATAAACTTAGGCTGGTGGTATTACTAGAATATCTCCTTGAAGAAATAAATACTAAAAATTCAGTGATATTCCAACCTCTCAAAATGCATCATCTCACATTTACAAACAAGGATCCATTACCCAGAGTTAGAGTAATTAAATGGAATAAAGTATGTTGGTTTTCTCTTGCCCATGAATTTAAAAGCTCATGGTTTACTGTTATGAGTACTATTTCTTATCACCCATGTGTTTTGTGTTGAAGATACAGAGATTATGGAAATAGTCTTAACACCTAGTGGCTATACTGAACACGAAGTGTTATATTCATGTAAAATATTTTTAGATTCACTTTCCCAAAATTTCCTTTACTTGTTCACACATTTACACATGTTTTAACAAACTTGACAAATAACCTATCTTTGTATTTTCCCACTAAGTTGTCAGGCAGAGTAAATTAATACCTCTCAGCTTGTATGTGGTTGTTATGGATATGAGAATGATAGACCAATAGCCATTTATTGGCATAGGGTCTCATTATGTATCACAGGCTGGTTTTGAAATCTCTGTCTTCCTGTCTCTACCTCCTTAGTGCTGGGGTCACAGGCATGTGTCCTCACAGCTGAGAGAATATTTCAATTATGTGAATGATCCTCCTCAGGGAAGTCATGGGCCTGTGGTGGTTGTAAAAGTTAATGGAGTAAAAAGATGACAAAGAAATCCATTGTTAATGCATGCTTGCCAAGTCAAAATGGTGTATCATCAAGAGTGAAGCCTTGGAAATCATGACTTCTCAGGGCCAAACTATGTTAAAATCAACATTTACATTTGAGGTTATTTCCTTCTTATCCCAAGGTCAGTCCCTTCCTACTGCCCATTGCTGAGGCATCTGTGTCATAGGAGATATGAGGTTGAGGGAAGATTGACTAGACTCTAGCAGCATCAATATTCATTGTATTTTATTTTTACTGAAGTGATATACTCACAAGTTACTGTTCCCTTTGAAATTAACTTGTTGCTAAGAACATACCTAGATTGATATATTCATATATATATACATATATATATGTAAAACTAAAAGATAGCTTAGAATATTTCAAGATTTTTGTAGAGATTTGAGGGAAAAAAAATTGGATTTTAAAATTCTGACTTGGTGTAGTTTGTTTCAAAATTGGAGAACTGTTCAATGTTTTCTTGTGATTGAAATATGTGTTTATCTATCTATATTTTTACATATCTATTGTCACCTATCTATGGCTCTATCAATCTGTTTACATATTGACACAGTGTCTTCCTGTATACCCCAGCTCTTCTTCCTTCCATCTCCTTGAGAGTGCTGGAGTAATAGACATGTGACTAGAAGAAATTCTTCTTATTAGTGAGAATTCTACTGGATACATAATGACCCTATTTGAAGGAAGTGACTTTTTATGGCTTTATTTACATGTCTATGTCTTGACAAATAATTTAATAACCAATGGCAGCATTGTGTTTTCTCATATATATATATATATATATATATATATATATTTATCTCATTCAACAAAAATTTCACAATAATATAAACAAGTTCTGTTAGAATTTTGGAAACAGGATTTCATTCCTATTTTCCTGATGTTGAACACCATAAAAAAGCACCCCAAATTCCTATTTTGTCCTATTATTTATTGTAGGGTACTGAAAGACTTAAGAGCCCATGTTAACTATGTTTCTAAAGAAAGAGAAGGTCTTTAATCATCTCTCAGCTCATCAGAAGCAAGAAAGGGGCTGTGTGTTAATGGTTTTCTCACATTATGAGGCCTTTTTTTTAAAAAAAAATGCTGTGCTATGACAGATTTATAAGCTTAGAGTAATCACCCATTTGTTGCTTGCCGTTTCTGCAAGAAATAGAAATCTAGGCAGGCTCAGAAGGAACTGCTGTTCAGGGTATCAACAGATCCACACATCACAGGATTAGTGGGCTCTTCCTTTCTAGAGTCTCTGGGAAATAATGTGTTGCCTACTTGTTTCTATAGGTAGAATTCAGCTCCTTGAATCTCTTACACTAAAATCTCCATTTTCTTTGTCAGCATTTGTTGGGAGAGAGTGGGATTTTTCTTAGAGGTCAATTGTTTGTCTTACAACAGTTTCCTGTTTATCTTCATAGTTAAGGGCGGTACAACACAGTCTTTTCATACATCATATCTGCCAAGTTTTCCCTTCTGTCTTTGCCTTTATGATGTGAATTAAGACCACTTGGATGCTTTCCCTACTGTCATATAAGTAATTGATATTCAAAGAGTTCCTGAGAAAACAAATGAAAAGGATTTGTCATGGGCACAGAAAGGGAGGGAGGAAGGGTGAACTTGTGAACAGGGATAAAAAGAAGAAACTGGGAGAAAGCAAATGAAAGGGTGACCTTCCAATAATCCTGTACTAATTACATTTGTAATCCTAACTACTCAGGAGGGTGAGATCTGAGGATCACGATTCAAAGCCAGCCTGGGCAGCAAAGTCCCAGAGACACTTATCTTCAATAAACTACTCAGAAAAATCCACAAGTGGTGCTGTGGCTCAAGTGGTAGAACCCTAGCCTTGAACACAAGAAGTTCAGGAAAAGAGTTCAAAAAAGAAATGGGTGCATTGTATGACTTATGAAATGGTAACCTCTCTGTACAACACCTTAATAATAAAAATAAAATTATCTTTAAAAAAGAATTAGGTATACAATAACCAAGCTCTCCCTATATCCTTGATGCTCCAAAATATATACTTCATTGTAAAATAGTATTTTAAAAAATACAGACCTTAAAAGGAATCAAGCTCAACTATTTACCAATTTATGTTGCTTTTGGTATCTTTTTGGTATCAATAGAATTATGTATCTTCCAGAATTACAGAATTAATTGCATTAAACAAAGTATAGAGGTTATAACAGGATTTAATATAAGGCGTGAACTCAATAAATGATTTTAACAACAGAATCTTGACTATAAAATAGTATTTGATCAGCAACTACCTCTAACATGCCCATCTCTACAGTTTGATTGAGTTTTCAAATTCTTCCTGTACACACACACACACACACACACACATATGAAATGCTCATGTGTGCATATACATGCACATATGTGCAATGCTTATGTGTGTGTGTGCACACAGTGTTTATGAAATGCCCACTCCAAAACCCTTCAAGAATGGAAAGAGATTAATGTGGCCCTACACCTCTCTTTACAATTTGTGTAGCATATATTAATCTGCATGAATATTGTATCAAATTCATTATGAAGCTCTATATTCTAAAATTTCCTGGGTCAAAATTCAGGTGTCTTGACTGTGTTAAGTCATCAAGTGGTAGGTATATAATACCAGTCAGTGGGCTGCTTATCAATATAACCACTCATCCAACAGTGGTAACAATTGAGCTAAGTGGGGAGTTATAAAATTCCTTTTCCTCCCCAAAGGAATAGAAAGAAAGCCAGGAGCATCATTCTCTTATCTCCTTTTGTTTGATCTCTGATTCTGGAATAAAGTAAGGGAAGGGAATAATATCAAAATGAACGTGATGAAATTCCTTCGAGGAATGCAGTTGTTCAGTATGAAGAACCTATCATCTCCATATATCACCCGCTCTTCCTGATCACTGATCACTGCTCCGTTTTACTCCATAGAGTCACAATTACATTTCTTTGCAGCCTTGATTATACTGAGTATTTTATGCTCCTAATGTAATCCAAATGTTTATTAGATTCTTTCTAGGGAAAGAAAATTAAATGATCTCAGAAAAACTAGACCTTTATTAGTATATCAGTAAGCATGTAAGGTTTATTGTAGCTCAGAGATTTCAACAAATTTCCCTCTAACTGAACTTGTCTTAGCTCTGTCCCCTAGCTGTTTTGCTAACTTCTGTGGTAATTAACAATCAGGCACCTGGGTGAACTGGGATGAGCATTAGTGAGTGATAGAAACACTAACTCTGTGTGAAATACTGGCAGTGAGTTCAGGAGCGAAGAACACAGCACATCTGACTCCAGTTTGGCTATAGTGAGCAGAGTTAGAATAAAATGGGTATTCACAGATCATTTTTGTATATTGATTTTTACTCCTTCAGATATATGCTCAAGAGTGGTATGCCATGGTCCCATGCTAGCTCTATTTTTAGCATTTTGAGGCTCTTCCATACTGATTTTCATAATGACGGCATTAGTTGACATTTTCACCAATTGCACAGGCCAGTTCTTTCTCCGATTCCCTTGCCAGCACTTGTTATTTTTTTTATTTCTGGATGATTGACATTCTATCTTCCTTTATGTTTAATGATGTTAAACATTTCTTTATGTGTTGTTAACCATTTGTATTTATTTGCAAAATGTGGGATTTATTTGCTTACTTATTTAATTTCTAAATTTATTTATTCATTTTATTTATAAATAAAATGAAATCACATTTTGAACTTGAACTCACACCTCATGTGATTGCCTGGCTTGCTTGCATATAGTTGACACTCTACATTTGAGACAAACCTTTGGTTTTAACATGATCATAACCCAAAATCACTGAAGTACTTTTAGAGGATAAAGCTAGAAGCTAACAGATAGGAAATGTTTAATAATTCTAATGGCGTAGATGATGTTAACTGATATGAACTCCAAGATAGGGACACAAGTAGTTTTTTTCTTTCTTGCTATTAACAGACTTACAATGTACTATGTGATTTTTTTGTTTCTTTGGTATGTTCCTCCCCCATGGTATAACCCCTGTCTCCACTGTATTGATTCTGGTGCCCTGCATCTTGTATATACATTTTTCTAATTTGGGGAGGGGAAGGGAAAAAAACAAAATGCTTAAATAGGGATACAGGTTGACCCATTGTAACAATGAGGAGTACAAGACACTATATTGAAAACAAACTTTACAACTTCAGGTGCAGGGCTGGGGGGGTGGGAGAGAGTTAGGCAGGTGGGGAAGGAAAGGATGGTAGGGGAAAACCAAGAAGCCAGTAACAATGCTCAGTAGGAAATGGACTCATTACCTCACTCATATAACTGTAACCCTCTGTACAGTATCTTTACAATAAAAAAAATAATTCTAGTGGTGAGTGGCTCATGCCTGTAACCTAGCTACTCAGGAGGCTGAGATCTGAAGATTGCCTTTCAAAACCAGCCCAGGCAGGAAACCAGAGTTCAAGCCCCAAGACCAGCAGAAAACAAAAGTTGTAGTTTTCATGACACTATGGTAATTAACCAAAGGCATACAAACTAACAAAAGTTATCAGATAAAGATGCATGTACACATGGCCAGTGGGTGACAACAGAAGCACAGTAATACCGTGGTCCCACCAAGAAAAGAGACTATTTTAAATGAATAGTGCTAGATAAACTGAATGTCAATATAGGAATCTCCATCGTTGTTTATATTGCCACATACTCAATTATACCTTTGCTGTTAACGTTGTTATAGAAAGGATGTTAACATAAACTATGATGAAAATATAAAGAACACTTTCTTAAGCTTTGATTAAGTGAAACTATCTAATAGAGAAGCTATTTAGATTTATTTAGGATAAAGAAAATAAAACCTTAAACTACATTGCATAAAGATTAAAACCATCTGTTCATCTAAAGAAATTAAATGACCATAAAGGGTTCACACAATGAAATAATACTACCCTTCTTTTCCGATCTAAGGTGAAACTAAATAATCCCATTCTCCGAATTCTTTAACAGCATATGCAAATCAGACAGACATTAACACAAAGACACACATGTATATACATTCAAACAGACTCATGTATATTTTCTAAGGAAATCTGATTATTCTGACTCTGTGTCTAAATCTAATATTAACATAGAATAGTTATCTTTCTAAAGACAATACTCTATAGAAATATTACATATTTGATATGAAAAAATATTTTCTATTACTATGAAAGCATTTTAACCTCTTTCATATCTGTATTTAGTATTAACAGATGATAGTCAAAGTCATAGTTGTACATAGTAAATTGGTCCATTGTGATTTTCCCCAAAGTAGCACCATTTATGTACAGCCATTCAGAATATACAAGAAGACTGTGGACAGTCTTGGAAATGATTTAGACAAAGCTATATAGACTGAGACTCTTGCACATTTCTCCATCTAGCTCTGTGCCTTTTTCTACGACAGCATTATCTTTGTGAGCTACATGTCAATGCTCCATCTGGTCAGGAGTATTCCATAGCTAACAGATAATTTCTAAATGCAAGAAATTAAATGTGAGAGTGGGATTGTAGCTTATTGAGAGGGTGATTAACTTCTGCATGAGGCCCTGTTCTTAATTCTTATATTTAAAACATAAATAAAACTATGCCACTGTATTTGATTTTGGTACCTTGCATCATGTATATACATTTGTCTTATTTGGGGAGGGAAAGGGGAATAACAAAATGCTGAAACAAAGACAAAGGTTGATGCATTGCAACAATGACACTCACAAGACACTATGCTGGAAATGAACTTTACAGCTTTGTCGGTGGAGTGGAGGAGGTGGGGGAGAGAAGGGATAGTAGGAGAAAAACAAAGGAGGAGGTAACAATGTTTGATAAGAAATGTACTCGTTACCTTACTGATGTAACTGTAACCTCTCTGTACAATAAAAATAAAAAAGCTGGGTATTCATGGCTCATGCCTATAATCCTAGCTACCCAGAAGGCAGAGATCTGAGGATTGGGGCTTAAATCCAACCTCAGCAGGAAGCCATAAGAATCTTATTTCCAATTAACTACCAAAAAGCCAGAAATGGAACTGTGGCTCAAATGTTAGAGCACTACCTTTGAGCAAAAAGCTCAGGGACAGTGCCCAGCCCCTGAGTTCAAGCTCCAGGACCAGCACACAAAAAATAAATAAATAGCAAACAAACAAATACATATGTATATTGAAGGAGAATTGAAAAGTAATCTAAACTCATTTAAATTACCCTCTTTTGAACATTGATACTCATTTATATCTCAGACCAAGTTAATCACATTAAAGATGTTTAAATACATGTTAAATACAAAAACAAAAGTAATTCAAAGAACTATATAAACAGAACAGAAAGTGATGATAATTTATGGGGAAAATCAGAGATGATTGAGATGATGTTTTATATTTAAAACCCTGGAAGATTTGCATATAATGTTCAGAGTTTAAAATCCAACAAAAAGAGTTTTATAATAAACGTGACAGAAATTTAATTTCTTCAATTGTATAAAATATCTAAAATCATAAAAGTATAAAAGTATGAATAGGTCTAAGGTGAGTATTTTGAAAAGAAGAATTTTATTTTAATATTAATCCAATGATTTAATTCAACTAAGCAATAGATTCTACCAAAAAATTAAATAGAAATACTTATTTTAACAAAGGGTACATTGGAGTCAGAATCATTCAGTGCTAATGGAGGACTAAATTTCACTATTAGGCAGGAAATCATTTTATTAATCTTCAAAAGGAGAACTAAGTATGCTCCTTCTGCTGTTTCCAAAATAATTTTCTCAAAAATCTATTCTTAGGAAAAAATATAGAATAGCAACTTAGTTAAGAGACATGTATTCAATAACTGTTTTATAGAAAAGAAAATGTAACCAAGTTATCAAATAATAAAAGAGACTTCATTAGTTTATGGTGCCTGTGAGTTATATGATGTTATTCACCAAAAGTATCATAGGTCTAAAGACTAATGCAGCCTATGGCCTAAGCAAGTGCTTATTTTTAAATAAAAGATAAGATAATGTACTTGCAGCTGGTAGGATAGTGCCCAATTTTATCAGAATATCTACTAAGTATTATAATGTGCATCTCTTTGGCTACCTGCATTATTCTCAGTAAATCAACGCATTTGCTGCCATATGTCTAGTTAAATGACTTCAACATAACAATGTTGCTATCTGGGAGGCAGAATTATTATTGGCTTAGTCTTTTTCACATATTTCTCTTGTCCAACATCTTTTCAAATCATTACTCCTTTGAAAGTCAGAATTCAAATGCTAAACTGGTATAATGGAAATAAGTTGATTTATAACACATTTTCCACTTTTTTTTTCTAATGCTTGAGTTTTCTTTGCTAAATTTTTTTGCCCACTGTAGCCAGGACTAAGGTACAAACTAGAACAAGTCTGCATGACATTTTTATATTATTAAATTGATAGACTTTCAAGATTACATTGGCACTATTTCTTAATTATAGCTCACAACTATGCCTTTTCAAGGCCTAAAATTCTATCAAGATGATTTGTTTTCTCTCTAAATCTCTCTAGCTGGTAAATCGGTTTTTCAAACGACAGAGATTTTATATAGGTCTCTATTGCCAAGTCCTAAAACTTAACAGCACTAAAATCCATTTGGTTTCATGGATCTGTGAGTAGATTGAATATTATCAATGTCAAACAATTTAAAGAATTTTAAACAAGTAAATATTATTTGTTATAACAGGCATCATTTTAAGCATATTCCTGTCATAAACATTTAGTATTAAATAGCACATGATCACCTTTATCACTTAATGGTATCGTTGAGCTAAAATAAGTTCCATATTTCTTCAGATCAATAGACCTTGGTCTTGCCTTCACGAACATTACCATCCAGGCTTACTAACGTCAGCCACAGCAAGGAATCCAGAATCCTGCATCAGCTTTCCAATATACTCCTTTGTTTATGAGAAAATAATTTCTGATGTCCAGTCAATCCAAGCAAAGGAAAATTGGTGTGCATCTGGGCTGAGGATTTCTGCCAATGTTTCCTTTCCATTAGTAACACTTGAAGAGAAAGAAAGAAAGAAAAAAGAAAGAAGGAAGGAAGGAGGGAGGGAAAGAAGGAAGGAAGGAAAAAAGAAAGGGAAAGATTAGATTTTCAAATCAAGAATCACTTAGAAACTCTTTTCTCACATTCATGCTTGGCAGATTGTGGTCACTTATTGGAGATTTTTTCAATTTCACTTCTGGTTGAATGTGAAGTCAGAGGTTTAGCAGAGACACTGAGCTGGACTCTGCCCTGTCATTGTCTAGGAGACCCTGTGGGAGCTCAAGTTCTACAACATGGATTCTGCCAAAAATGATTGCCTGCCTTCTGTTTGTAGACAGAACATTTCATTCCACAAAACAAACTTTGCATGCAGTCAGTCATTCTGTACCAATGGACACACTTTTCCTCATATCTTTTGTTTAATTCCAATCACTTAGTCTTTTTTTTTAATTATTGAGAAGTTATTTTACATATTCCAGGTGTTTGTTCCTTAGCTCATATCTGCTTTGTACACATTTCTTCTCTTAATATATGGTTTACCTTTCTCATTTTCTTGGTGCTAAACATGGATGCACAAAGTTTATACAGTCCAGTTCAATCCAGAACTCAAGGCCCTAGATTCAAGTCCTAGTATCAGCACCCACTGCCCCTCTCCAAATGTCGACTTGCTATTCATAGTAGGAGAGCATGCACATTAACCTAAATGTATATGCCTTATAGACAATTCCCAATCCGCAGACAAAGCCTTCTTTAAATATACACATAATATATATGAATCATGTAAGACTATTACATCTTTAAGAGAAGAAAAGCTTTCCTATCATTCTACTTACACTTATACTCCATGTAGGAGATATCTTGTTGTGAGCACAAAGGAGTTTGACAGATTTGGGTGAGAAGCGAATTGAACAAAGTAGTACAAAAATCAGGCAACGCCCTCCTGCACAAGACATGTCTCTTTTCCAAGAATGATATTATTGAATGAACATTATTTTTCTACATTAAAAGAACAAATAACAAACATATCAATAGGGGATGAAACTAGATAAGCGTGTTTGAATTTAGATATATTGTTATATTATAAAACTTTCTTTTCTTTCTTTTTTTTTTTTGGTCCGGTTGTGGGGCCTGAACTCTGGGCCTGGGCGCTGTCCCTCAGCTCTTCAGCTCAAGGCTAGCGCTCTACCACTTGAGCCACAGCACCACTTCCGGCTTTTTTTTCCTTTTCGCTTATGTGGTGCTGAGGAATCGAACCCAGGGCCTCATGCATTCAAGGCAAGTACTCTACCACTGAGCCACCTTCCCAGCTCATATTACAAAACTTTCTATGTAAATGAAAATATATTTTAATATTTTGACATTGTATAAAACATTGCATTTCATTTTCACACACGAAAATAAAGATAAAGTCACTAAATTAACACACACACTGATTGATCACTGCCTTTTCTCTATACTGTTTATGTGAGATGGTAAGCTTATAGAAAAATTCCATGCCAGATGAGGAGAGTGTGTAATTGGATAAAGGAAGAAAGTGAAGAGAAATGAGAAATGATATGAGAAGATAAAATTAATCATGGTTTAACCAGCCTCAGAAAAACCAATTTTAAATGCAGGCTTTTGTGTGACAGTGGCCCTTTTTCTCTCTGCGAAGTGGCCTTTAGAAATTCAGTGGTGTTTAAGACATCATCTGAGAATGGGAAGCACTTTTTCTTCCTTATTCCTTATTTTATTCACCCCTCCTGGCTCCCATACATGTGCTTGTAGAGCAGGAGAGAATGCGTATATCTTTTGTGGGCAAATGAAGAAGGGTAACCTAGAGCATTTGTTAAATTCACATTGCTTTATGTATTATAAGACTTAGATAGGAAAGGTTCATCTATATATAAGAAGACGTGAGTGTGTGTGTGTGTGTGTGTGTGTGTGTGTGTGTTCACTTTTCAAGCAAAGGCAGATTCAACAGGAACAAATTACGCATGATTTAAACCAAGCCTTCTAGTCACATTAAGCTTTTATGTACTGTCAGTTCTGGAATGAATTTTTGTGACCTATAGAGTTCACAAGTTGGAGCTTTGATCCCCATAATGATGGCATTTAGGAGTAATAACCTATAGGAAGCAATTAGGCGATAAAGGTAAAATCTTCACAGAAAGGATTTGTGAAGTTAACAAAAGAGTGTTCTTTGCACAATTGCAGAGGCTCTCTTGTAACCCCAATGATATAGGGAGAAGACCATCGGACAGTTGCTATCCCAGCCCAACCCACGCAAGACCTCATCTTAACCAACAAACATAGATGGTAGTATGAATTTGTGGTCCTAGCTATATGAAAAGCCATAGATAAAAGGATCCTAGTATAAGCTAACCAATGCAGAAAATCATGGGACTTTATCTAAGAAATAACCTTAACTATAAAGAACTAGGTGCATGACTCAAGTAACAGCTTGTACTTGCCTACCAGGTGCAAAATTGTGAGTTCATATCATAGGACAGAAACAGGGAAGAAGGAAAGAAGGAAAGAAAGAAAAGGAAGGAAGGAAGGAAGGAAAAAGGAAGGAAGTAAGGAAGGAAGGAAGGAAAGTGACACTAATGCTTGGAAATACAGTGCAATTGTAAACAACATGCTTAGCAAGTAGGATGTCCTAGGTTAGAATAGTAGCACTGTATGGAATAAACTATGAAGGAAAAAGTATAGGCACAGAAAGGTAAATTGTCTTTCTTAGCAATGTGAGGAAATAAAAGCAGGCAGCAAACTACAAACCAGAAAGAGGGCTTCTCCACAGTCAAACCAGGCAGCCTCTTGATCTTGTGGCTTCGATCTAGAATGGTGAGAAATACCTTCCTGATGATTAAGATATCCAAGTGGTATTTTTCTTTGTCAGTCCAATATAATTATGACAATCATCCGAATAATACCACAAGTGACCCAAACTAACACCTAAAAAATAATCATTGGACCAATTAAGTATGCATGATATATGTAGATATATTTCCTGATTTAAAATAACATCATTCAATAGTAAAATGAGATATCAGAACAAGTATATTATTTAAAAGATTATACAATCGAGATAAAAATGGTAGACTTTCAAGGCAAGAGCCATTGCTTCTAAGTATGAAACAAAGAACTAGGTAAAATGTGAATAGTAAATAGTTCAGACAAGTCATTAATAGTTTATTCACTTATGACTTATGTTGACTTATGTTTACTCATGTATCTTTCTACTCTGACAAATCTTTTTAATGATGAAGTTAGAAGAGATATACAGATAAGGAAATTGGGACAATAGGTTATGGTATTGAATATACCTGAAATTCCAGCTAGAAAGGAAATAGAGGAAGAACATTGTCATCCATGCCCTATTTCTATGAATGAAAACAGGTTTCATTTGAATTTCTTTTTTGACTTGTCTATTTCTCAGGTGCTTTATTTACCATCCAATGGTTCAAAAACTGGGAGAGGGGACAACTTTCCTTGGGATCAGGCCACTCTTCACTGAGTAACATTCAAACTCTTCCATGTGCTTCTGTTAAAGAGCTTTCTGTAGAGAAAGACACACTCGGTTTTATTGCCCATATCTTTTTTCCATGGTACCATTGTATTAAAATATACAGGTGTATAAGACTTAATTAAAGCCTTGGGAACACGAAATGTAATTACAGTGTAGGAGGAGAAAACTTAGATATCTGTGCTACATAATAATTTTCTTAGGGTATGAGGGTATTCCCTTAAATATACTCAGAAAATTAAGCTTTAAGGAAGCAAGTGGAAGAGAGTCTCAACTTAACTGACAAAGACTATTTTAATCCTAATTCTTTTCTTGGAGATTTTCCTCTTTCCAACAGTTGCTTTACTCTGTTTTATTATGCACACACCCTCCTCTATCTTACACACACTTATACACAGAACTTTTCCTAAGGCTGAGATTCATAGGGATATAAAAAGAGGAATATTTTCCCTTAATCAGATTATTTTGAATGAGATTAAGCCACTATGAGTATGAGAAGAGATTTTTTTTTTAAGCTAACAGGACTTTCTGCTTGAACAAAAATATATATTAATGTCATTGAAAAGCATATGGGAAGTTCCTGCCTTGATCAAATAATGAGAAATAATATAAAGGGTGTAGGGATCTAGTTCTAAACCTTGGGTTGTAGACATTCTTGGCAGCATTCCTTCAATGGTATCATTTGGAACAGTCCCATCATCTTGTACTTTTCATAGACCTTGCTTTCCTGATCGCTCTTAGAGTTCCCAGGGTCAATCTCACATCTTTCTCATGGCAAGACGTTAAGTATTTTCTCAGCCTGGTGTTTTCCTTGAGGATGTAGAAGACAGATATTCTCTGGAGGATCATCTTTCTCTGGTACTCTATACCTCCCAGTGTCAAGGGCTCTTAATCCTTGTCCATAGAATATAACACTGATATTGGCATTGGAGTGGATCATCATATGGACTCATTTCCATTTTTCAGTGAAAGTCATTGTCTATCTCTCTGCTCATTCTTACAAATTCATTGTACTGATCCCACTCACAGTGTATATCCCAGGACTTGTGTGTTCCTGACAGCAGTGTTCCTGTGGTACCCATGTTTCTAAGTAGTGTGCCAAATGTCTGCCATTCTCACAGCTTTGACCACCAACAGAACTTGGTGTTGTCATCAATGTCAATACATCCAGAGTTTCTACACTTAGTCCCTGATGGCCCCCAACTACCTACAGAATTTTTTTTGATCATTTTCATACCTTATTCTCTCAACTTTTCTTTGGAGCTTGAATGGTGAGTGCTGAATCAGCTTGATCTGATCAACAGTTTTACTGTTTTTTTTTTTTTTAACAAAGGTTATTGTTTTCTCTTCATAATATTGTAAAAAAAAATGCCCCCAAATGTCAAAAAGATTAAAATTTCTTTTCCTTTCTAATGGATCTTTACTTTAGGATACTCTGGGTCACCCTTAATTGCCTTTTGTTAACCTCTATTTTGGCTTCTAACAGCATTGAAGCAGTAAGTCATTCCATATTTAGCAACCATAACAAATTTCCATTCATCTGACCTTTGGAGCCAATTAAGGGTTTGAGCAAATTTCAGAGGTAGAAATGCAACTGAAAATAACTACTTAGTCAATTGTGGCAGTAATGAAGTTGGATTCTTTCTTTTATTTAAACATTTGATCATTTGGGTCAAATAAATGATATATATCCTTCTTCTCCTTCTTCTCCTTCTCTTCCTCTTCCTCCTCCTCCTCTCCTTTTAGTTTTGTAGTGCTAGATGGATCAATTTGTAGAATTGTAGATATAAGCTCTCTATGTGTCTATGTATCTGCAAAGAAGTAAGGTTTTTGCATTATAAAAGTAAAATGTTATGTGGCTTTAGATGGTTCAAAGGAAATTGAAATATTTATTAACAGAATATTTGTCCATTTTTCTTCATTATTATAGGTTCTGTGGTTTTTTTATATCCTGGAATAATGGGTGAATCTCAGCTATTCTGGCATCTGATTGGGTGACCAATTCCCCTCAGCTCCAGCAAGCCTGCCTGCTCCTTGTAGGAGACTGCTCCAGAGTTGTTCTTTCCTCAACCAGATGGGAGCTTCCATCAAAGCTTATCTCTATTACCCTGGGCCCTGAAAAAAAGAGGCGGGGGCGGGCTGGGAAGGTGGCTCAGTGGTAGAGCGCTTGCCTTGCATGCATGAGGCCCTAGGTTCAATTCCTCAGCACCACATAAGCAGAAAAAGTTGGAAGTGGTGCTGTGGCTCAAGTGGCAGAGCACTAGCCTTGAGATGAAGAGCTGAGAGACAGCACCCAGGCCCCACAAATGACAAAAAAAAAATGCTTTCTCCCTCTTCCAAGCAGAGGGACATTATTACCACCTGTTTTACCATCTCTTCTGATTTAACTACTCTTTCCACTTTGCCTCAAATATACAGAAAATAATCATGTAGTAATATATTCTGCCTTACACCAATGTCTCCATAAAATTGACACAGAAGTCTCAAAAAATACCCTAAAATAGTAGCTATGACTCAGACCCAATCTAGGATGTCTATTACCACATGGATTTTAACAGAGAGGTAGCAAAGTCTTTCATCAAGAAATCAACCTTTGAAGCTGTCACAATTATTGGCAGGATAAAGGAGTATAATTTGGATCTTTGATGAGCCTGTTATTATTATTTTTAATTGTTCTGTTTTTTTTTTTACTTGCAGAACATGAGGAGCATTGAAACACCCTGCCTCTTTGTTCTTTGCATCTTTGTCTTAAAAATGAACATTTTCTACCAAGTATGCAGATGCTCTTATTGCTAAAGAAACCTGAGGCCTGTCATAATGAAGTTCAGATCACCCTTATTAAATGTCCAGCTTATTTTCTAAATCAAAAATTCACAGGAGAAAAATTACCTTTCTTTGAAGTGGTTTCTGAGAAAAGTTGGTAGGTCAAAAATTAGCCCTCAAGTAAATGGCTAGAAAAGCGAATAAACAACAATTAAAATTAATATGAATCACCCATTTCTTCAGAAATAATGACATTTGCTAATTTTCTTCTAGGATCAAGTATATAAAATATGAATTTGATGATTTTAAAGACATCTAAGATTGATAACACAAGTGACCTAAAAAAGCATAGTTATCTCTGTTTTGGTTGCTGTTAGATGTTGCACCAAGTGCTAATAACTTTATGTAGTTGAGTCCTTGTAAATCTCTTAGAGGACAAGTGCTAGGGAAAAAACCCTAATATTAAATTAAGCTAAGATTCAAGGTAAGATCATATAACAAGAAAACAATCCAAGATTTGTTTGACATATCCACATTCATTACATTCAAGATTTTTAGTTTTCCTTGTTACATGTGCAAGAATACAAAAGACTAACATCTTCACTTTTCTACAGGGGTTTGAACTCTGGGCCTTGTTCTCATTAAGCTTGCTTGCTCATTCTTGGTGGTCTAACATTTGTGTAACAACTCTAATTCTGGCTTTTTGCTAGAAGAAACACTATGGCAGATTTTTCTTCCTGAGCTGAGTTTGAACCATAGTCCTCTAATCTCAGCCAACTGAGGAGCTGATATGTGTGACTGGTGCCCAGTAAATTAACTTTTATTAGTAAGAATATCAGTGAAGAAATTGGTGTGTGGCTTAAGTAATAGAGCACCAAACTTGAGAGAACATACAAGGTCTTGAGTTCAAGCTGGCAATATATATGATTATATGGTATATACCTATATGATATATATAATATATAATATTTGCTATATACTTATATAACATTATTTCAATGCTATATATATTTATTATGTATATGGGAATATATCATATATATATATATATATATATATAATAAAACAATTCGTCAAGCAAATCCTTAGCTTATACTTCTCTGATGCTTGAACATTTTCTTTCAAGGCTCTATGTGAATTCTTTTATCAGTACTACAGAAAATTCAAACTCATTGTCATGTCTTTCTCTAGGGAATTTTCTGTTGCCTTTACTTAAAATATTTTAAACATTTCAAATCCAAAGTGTCATATAAACTATATTTTTCTAGGATATATATACAATTATTATTTGTACAAATACTTGCTTTTTGAGAGGATTTTGCTATTTGAGAAAGTCGTGGCATTGTTTTTTATTCATTTTTTATCATGCTTAGCATCATTCAGAATAAGTATAATTTTGTACATATCTTCAGGAGACAATGCAAATGAAGCTGTTATTGAAATGGCACACAGTTGTTGCCTGCTGGGAATCCCGAGGCACAATAAATAATCACTGTCTCTGGTCATAGTATTACTTGGAGGATTTGCTATTTATGTAATCATCTAAGTTCCTACAATAGAGGAAAAAAGTAGGAAAATGATCTAAAATAAACTTTTCTAAAAGAAGACATACAAACTGTCACACATATATGAAAATACGGTCAACGTTACTAATTATCTGGGAAATTAAAATCAAAACCACAAGGAGATATCATGCTCTATTTAGGATGAATATCAGAATAAATTAAAACAAAAACTCTAGCCATTAAAAATTATTCATACCTGCAATCCCGTCTATTTGAGAGGCTGAAGTGGGGAAAATCAAAGTTCGAGGCCATGCAAGGAAAAAAACCTATTTGTGAGATACTTTCTCAGCTAAGATCTGGAGGCCCTGATGCACCCCTGCCATCCAAGCTATAATGAGAAGCCTAAATAGGTGGATCATGCCTAGCCAGGAAATAAGCCTTTATCCCAATAAAATAACAGCACAAAAAAGAGTAGAACATTAGACCAAAAGTAAAAGCAATCAAGTAAGGCCAATCAAAAGGTCTGGGTCCAAGACTCAGTATTGCCTTGATAAATGAATAAAATAAAGCAACAAAACAAAACAAAAGTTGCAGGGTTGGGAATAATGTGGCTTAGTGGTAGAGTGCTTGCCTTGCATGCATGAAGCCCTGGATTCAATGCTTCAGTATCACATAAATAGAAAAAGCCTGAAGTGGTGCTGTGGCTCAAGTGTAGAGTGCTAGCCTTGAGAAGTAGCTCAATGAGAGTGTCCAGACCCCACATTCAAGCACCAGAACTGCCCCCCACCAAAAAAAAAAAAGTTACTCAGAACATGAAAAAGGACTGTAGTGGGATGTGAATTAATGCAGCCATTAAGGAGGAGAATGGAAATGCCTCAAAATAATAGAGTTAGAAGCATCAAATCCAGCAGTCCCATAAATGGTCATATGAAATTATTAATTCAGAGCTTTCTACAGATTGAGGTTCAGGACAATTCAAGTCACAATAACCATAGGTGTGGGATAATAAAAAGTCTGAATTCACATTTGGATGATTTATTTTTATTTTTATTTTTGTCCGTCGTGGGGTTTGAACTCTGGGCCTGGGCGAGCTCTTCAGTTCAAGGTTAGCGCTCTACTACTTGAGCCACAGCACCACTTCTGGTATTCTGAGTCATTTTCTTTGGAGATAAGAGTCTCACTGCCTTTCCTGTTCAGGCTGGCTTTGAACTACCATACTCAGATCTCAGCCTCCTGAGTTAGGATTACAGGCGTCAGCCATCAACACCAGGTGATTTTTAAAAATTATACATATATATTGCATTCATATATATTGTATTTGTATGTATATTTTAAATATCAAGCAATATATATCAAGGAATTTTATTCATACATATAAACTGATGACATTGTGTCATCTAAAGAACCATGCATTGCCATAGAAGACATTATGTTAAGTAAAATAATCTAGACACAGAATGATGAATACTCTATGTTCTCACTCATTTATGGAATCTAGAATGTTGAACATATACAATCATACTGAAGAAAGTAGAGGTTACTTTATGTAAGAGGTAGGAGAGAAGACTTCGGATTGATAATGGGTACCGGTGTAAAGTTGCAGTAGTCACGATGTTCTACAGCAAGGTTGAATAATTACAGCTCACAGGAATTAATCTGACATTTCAAAACAACTGGAGCAGTCTAGAGGGTCCTGTTGACTCTTGGTGATAATATTTGAGAAAACAAAAATCCTAATTACCATGAGGATTACAAAATAAAAGATTTAAATCATAGAGTGACAGTGTTCCTAACTGAAAAAATAGAAGTAGATAAATGTCCTTCAGCAACAGAATATATAGATTATGATATCTACATTGCCATTCTGCCAACAATAATATAGTCATAAACAAATAACATTTATCCCAGTCCCTTCTTTCTTCTCATATTTTTTATTTTATTTCTCTAATCTATGTATTCTATTTTCTTCTAGTATTTAACTCCATATAGCTTATAAACCATCCATAGCATTTCTCCTTTTATGAGGCAAAACAGTTGTATTGAGTTATTGTTTTGTGTTTTCAGCCAAATATATCCTCACCAATGCAAGTTCCTATTTTATAACAAATATTATGTTAATGTACCTTATTGCTTTTACAGATCAGCTTCCAATGTTACTAATGTGTAGGGGGGATGAATAAGATAATCCATGTCTCCAAACAAAACAAGCTCTAATTAAACTCACACACACACACACACACACACACACACACACACACACACACACACACATACTCTTTTGTTTACTTTTTATTTGATAGTCAGAATCTACATCATTTCATAATAAGATGAGTTTTTCCCCTATGGATTGGGAATGTGATTAGACATACTTTTGCAAGCATAAAATAGTTACCTTGTTTTTTTTTATCCTGTATCTTCATCTCTATTCAAAAAGAATTCCTACACCTCACCCCTGTTCCTCACCCCACCCCCAATTCCCCCCTTCCTGTGCTGCCCATGTGACTTCATGCCCAGGCCTGAGTCATGGGAACTCTGTTAAGTGTCTGTAGAAATATATGTGCTGTCAATTACTGGTGAAATGTTTTCAAGGTCAAATAAATAAGTCTTCATTTTAATGAAAACTAAATATTTTGCAATTATCATAATTCCTTCCAACTATCCTATAGAATCATTTTAAAGTTAACAAGTTCAGTGTAAATGGAACACAAATAAACTATATAGCTAAAGGAATCTTTTGTTTTTTTTTTATCTCTATTAAAACTGTTTCTGCATCCCTTGTTAGCTAGAAATAAACCTGCAAATCTGTGGTAATGCCAGATTGGAATCCAGGAAGAAAGCTGGAAATTCATATTCTTCATTTAGGCATCTTTACTAGATGTGTGAAAAACATATGTATATGTGCTTGCTCTGTGGTGTTCCACAGCACTTATTCCCATAATGACTATTTCTTAGTTTTGATTGAATGGCTGTCTTGAGTATTGTAAGAAGCTTAACACCTCTCCTCTTCAAAATCTTCACAACGCCATTCCCTGTCTCTTTCATTATATGACCTGCCAATTGTTTCCTTAACAGAGTGCTCCTATTCCTCAACAAAGCTACAAGCCATCAGAATGCTGTTTCAAAAAAAGATAGGGAGGAAAGAGTAGAACAGTGCATACTTCCCTGAAATATATTAACTGGAAAGCTTTTCCACTCAAGGGATGTACAGAGGCTCTTCAACCACTAGCTAGTCTGACCCTAACTCTTCAAGTGCAAGTTCAACTCAGTTCTTATTAAGAGAGAGACATATAAAACTGCCATTGTCACAAATTCAGCCAGCAATGGAGTAGGTGGTAATTAAATCAAGATGGTAGTTGAGGCAAGAGGTTACTTCATAAAAAAAGCGAAAAGAACTGTAATTCACTTTCCCCTTTCTATCATTGCCAATTAACGCAGCAACTAAAGAACTAGTTGTTTCTGTTCAGCTTCCTGAGTCACCTTGTATAAGAGTTGCTCTGATTGTTAAAATATCTGCTAGAGGGAGAAAAAACAGCATTAAAAAATCTGTATAAGGACGTCCTAGAAAAATACTTTCTCAGAAAGAAGGAAGGTTCTTGAAAGGAAAACCAAAAGAAACATCTGGCAACTAAAGCATCAGTAAATTATCTTCAGTTTTGCTCCATACATCCATTACTCTTACACTGAAAGTTCCATGGATGTCCAGGAAGAACATGACAATTCAATGTCTTAGTAAATTAACTATTAGATTCAGATTTGCTCAAACCTGAACCTGACAGAAAATATTATCCCTTCGAATCCCAAACATAGAGATTCAAGATTTAATTATCTTTGTGAACAGCCTTTGAATTGGGACATCTACATTTTCCCAGAATAATGCACAAGTTCACTGGAAACTAATATCACTGTACCACACAGTTGAATTTTGTTTGTTCTTTGTAATAGCTCTTTTGTCTAGTTTAAAATCAGATTTAGTATTTCTAGCTTAATGGCTATAGGAACTTAAAGAGGAAGACTCTTCGTGCAAGCAGAGACTCAGTTTCAATATAAACTTCCTAAAACTCTAAATTATTGATATTTTTTATCAGAGACTTGTGCACAGTGGAATGGTCCCTGGCTGGTGTGTGATATTCATTGTTTCTAGGATCAGGCTTGTGGTTGGCTGTGTTCAATCTTTCATATTAAAAATAAATTGATAAAATGGAATGTGTTTAATCTGGCATATTGTCCTCAGCTAGAGTCCAATACCTAGAAGTGTGATGTGAGTCACAGATAATTGGTTTCAACCAAAACCAAGATGAGTTCTTGTTATGTATCCAGAAATAAATATATACGTGCCCCAAATTCTCACATAAAGAGTAGAAAGTTAATTTCTAAGGAGGAGACCAATGTCGAGGTTCATACTCAGGGCCTCACACTTGCTAGGTTCACCTTATATCATTTGAACCAGCCTTGCATTTTGCTGGGTTTATTTTTTCTAGGTGGAATCTAATAGATTTTCGTCTGTGCTGTATTTAAACCATAGTCCTTCACACTTCAGCCTCTTGGTAGCTATGATCATAGTATGAGCCACTGATATACATAGTAAAGTGAATTTTTAAGACAAATATTATATAAGGATACATAAATTGCCAAGCAAAGAACATAGCTACATAAAACAGATGGATAATGGTAATAGATTCAGAAGCTGAAACTTTAGGTAGCCAGAGGAAAAGACAACAAGGTACCTCTTTCACACTGGATTTACCTAGGAATATGCAAAAGTTGGGTGAATACAGTCCTCTATAAATACACCTAGGGAGATGAATACAGGAGAATAATTTTAAAGTCTGTTTATAAGCTTAATGGGCAGTTTGATCTTCAGCCACTTGATTCTGAATGACAATGGAACTTCCCCTATTCTAGGAAAATCCTGAAGACCTAGTGTCCAGAAACATTAACAACACAGACTGGAAGCACAGTAGGCATGGCTGAGAAGAATTTCACCTTCAGAAAGTAGGACTGGAAAGCTGTGCACAGATCCAGGTAAGAAGCTACATCTAAGGCATTGTAGAGATAGAATCTCAGATTGAGTCTCATCTCAGATTTATATCTCACTAGTCCATCAACTTTGGTGTAAGTTTCTCTGTGCTTCAATTTCTCACCTGAAAACAAGGATAATCACATTTAGTGAACGGATGACAAAATATAAAGACTGAGTTGGAAATTAACAATGTATGTGTATGTATTATAAGTCTTGCACTTAGGCCTCAGAATAATAGCAATTATGATCCATAGCCACAGGAATGAAGATTCTCCTTGGTTAGGAAGAGAGATTAATATGTGCAGGTGTTGTATATGTTTATGCATGTGTGTTGTATGTATATATTATGTATATTGTATATATGCATATGTATATATTTATGTATGCATATACAGAGACACAATTACCAAGAGTTTGAATTCCTGAGAGATGAAATCTTCCATCTAAATCAATCTAAAATAAAATCCACCAGGAAACTCATAACTCAGGAAGCTTTCATTCAGCTCTGAAGAGAATTCTCTCAACTCTACATAAAGCCAAAATGTCTATACATATTTGTGTGAATTTTCTATGAGGACATATATAAAACAAAACAAAACTCTAAATAAAATTTTGTAAAATTCTGTAAAAATTGTAGAAATATATTTTAGAGCAATATATGGAAAGAGCTAAAAGACACTATAATTAGTTCTCATCTTGAGAAGAAAGAACACATTGCTCATGTGAAAGAACAGTTAGCAAGGAGAAATAAGACTTAGTGAATGAAACTAGTCCATTGAAACTTAAAAATATAGCTGAAGAAATAAAACTAATTACAGGGAGCAGAACAAAGTTGTGCAAATTTCCCAATAAATATAATAGAAACAAAAATGGACAGACTCCTAGCTTGAATCCATATATAGCAAATTTCCCAATAACCAGCTCAAGAAAGCTGTGTAGGCTGAATGATCTGCTCTGATTTCTGTCTTAAAATGTCTCATGTTATCTCTACATGATGAAGGAATACAAAATGACATTGTCATAGTTTTCAGGTTTGAGAGATTCAATAATGCACTGAACTTGCCAGTAGAACAGATTAATCCCCACCATGTGTCACATTAGCGTGCTTTGGTCAATCAAAGACCACATAGGCAGTGGTCATCCCATAAAATCAGATTACCGAGTGACATTGTGGCCATCTAAGTCTGTATAAATACTATCTTATAGTCTTGCAAGGGAGAAATCAGCAAGTGGTGATTTCTCATTGTTCTGTGGTGTATGGCTGATCTCTTTGTAAATATGTATTCTTTCCCCATGCAACTTCATTCCAAATCTCTGTAGTCGGTTTCCTTTTGTATATTGGTCTATTTCTGAACTCTATTCTGTTCTGTTGACCTATTTTTCCATCATTACCAGAGAAATCAAATGTCCCTCCACACTCATTCACAAATGCACCAGTATTATAATGCATACTATGCTTTATTGTATCAAAATCTTCGAATTCACTTTATGTAAATAATTATGACAAATTTTAATCCCCTGATCTTCCATGTCAAGTTTTGAGTCAATATATCCACTTCCATTAAGATTTTTTTTATTATTTATATTAGAATCCATTTAATCAACATAGTAATTTCAGAGAAGCTGACATCTGCAAATGTTCTAAGATCTTTTCAATTGACATGGCATATCTGTATATCTAATATTTGTTTTAGTTTAACAATGTTTTATGTTTTCACATAGAAGTCTAAATACTTCTTTTATATTCATTTGTAAGTACAAGACATGCTGTTACTATTGTAACTTTTTACAGTTTTTTTTTTTAATCTTGGCACAATATTATAGCATGTGGAAGATTATAAGAACTGTGCAAGAAAGGCTTTTTCCTCTAAAACTATTGGTAATAAATTCCCAATAAACCAGTCCATATGAAAGTGCATAATTTTGTATTTTCTATCAACAAGAATAATTGTAACCCCACTGTACAGTATTTTCACAATAAAAAATATTCTCATATACAGCCACACACATGAATAAAATCAAGAAAATAACATTATTAAGTTACTATTCATTTGTGGTATAATATATAAAAATATAATTATTTTATATGTGCTAATATACATCAAGGAAGTAGTTACAGATCACTATAAATGAACAAAACTAATGCAATCTTTTCCAGAAAATGTTATGTCATATATGGAAATGTATATAAACAGTTTAAAAAATGTTTCTGAAACTAATAATGGTTCCATGGCTTTACTGAATAGTGTTGATATTTTTCCATGGCTCTTTCTCATATGTTGTTCTGACAGCACCTTGATTTTTAATTATACTTGGCTCTCATGTGCCTTCTAGTGGCTCGTGCATGTTGCAACCCATTATATAAAACTTAAAATCATAATCATAATGTGAGAATGTTCTAATACCATGAATATAAATGGAAAATGTTCATAGTGTGAAATCTTATCACTATGATTATCACTTTGGCCAAAAGTCATTTTGCTTTGCTGCAAAAGTTTGTTACTTTAAACAACAAGCCATGTTTTGTTGTCTAGAGTTGTTGTGGAAGTAAATGGATACTTAGGGAAGTAGTTACACTATCAGGATTATTATACTCAGTGAGGTCTGTCACCAACATCTTTAAGTATGACTCTGTTATTCCTCCTGTAGAGGCTAGGTGACAGGTTAATTCTAGGCAGAAATAGGTACAATGTATTCCTGTGTTTTACAGAAATTGCAGTTGTCCGTGGGACTTGTTTTGTACAATATATTTATATCACAGGTTGGCTTGAGAAACTAGCCAGAATTGTGCATTTTCAGGGCTCTGCTATGCTCCCTGATCACCTCTATGAAGAATATGCCCTCAGAGGCAGATACTTGGGCCAAGAAGAACATAGTGTCATATGGAAAGAACATGACATCAATCAGAGTTTGACACAAATCCTGACTGATCTCATTATAGATCAATAGAAACACATCATATCTGCAGAACTATCTGCAATAGAAATGCTCTAACTCAAATTTGGTGACTGGGAACTACCAATGCACTTATGCTAGAATATTAATCAACTCAAATGCCATAGGTTACTGAAAGCAATATTTCACATACAATCCATCTGTGACTTTATAAATTATGTAGCAACAAGAAATCTCATTTGTCACTAAGCTTAAATTTTGATTCATAAGGCATCTTGCAGTATGGAGTACAAATAGGAAATAGGGGATTTTCTATTTTACTCATAAATTTTTAAGTTAATATTTTACATTGTACAAGTTTACAAGTACAACAGAGATTCTCTAACCAATTGTTTGAACATTTTCAATTATATGTATATATATTTTTAAAGTTAGACTGCTTTAATCATTCTAATTATACATATTAAAATATAATAATGCTTATGTTATAATTAATGTATATTTATGTATGTATAATATATAAACATTTTTGAATGCTTATATTATTTTATTTTTATTTCTTTAATATTTTGTAAAATATTGTAGATAAGATCCAAAAAGTACTCAAAAATAGAATCAGAAAGTTAGGGAAAAAAGTCTTGAAATCTGCCTACTCTTCATCAAGATGGCACCAAGTTTTCTAATTTAATTTATTTATTTTTATCAGTCCTAGGGCTTGAACTCAGGGCTGGGGCAGTGTCCTTGAGCTTTTTGCTCAAGGCCAGATTGCTACCACTTTGAACCACAGCTCCACCTTTATTTTTCTAGGTGGTTAATTGGAGATAAAAGAGTTTCATGGACTTTTCTACCTCAGGCTGGCTTTGAACTGCCATCTCCAGATCTCAGATTGGTGAATGGCTAGAATTACAGGTGTGAGCCACCAGCACCTGACTATACTTGTGTTGTTTTTTTAAAATATTTTTTAATTGTCAAAATGATGTTTCAGATATATAATTAAGGTAATGAGTACATTTCTTTTCAACCTTATTGCCCCTTCCCTCAATTTTCTCCTACTTTCCCTCTCCACCAAAGTTGTATGGTTCAGTTTCCAGAATATTGTTTTGTCAGTATCGCTGTTGCATTGGCTCTCCCTTGTCCTTTGTTTCACCATTCTGTTGTTCCTCTCCTTTTCCCTAATTCAAATAAATGTATATTCAATATCAGTGTACTAAAATCAAATACAGTAACGACAGAAGATATACCATAGGGAAAAGATCATACAAAAGTAAAAACAACAACAACAACAAATAAAAATCTCTTGTGTAAGACTATACATAGAACTCCCCTATGACCCAGCAATCCCACTACTGGACATTTACCCAAATGACCACAAACAAGGCCATACTAAAGCTACCAGCACAACTATGTTTATTGCAGCATTATTAACAATAGCTAAGATATGGAACCAACCCAGATACCCCTCAGTACATGAATGGATCAAGAAAATGTTATATATATAACAATAGAATTCTATGCTTCCATCAGAAAGAATGACACCACCCCATTCATAAGGAAATAGAAAGACCTGGAAAAAATCATATTTAGTGAAGTAGGCCAGACTCAAAACATTGGTCCTATGGTTTCCCTTATTTACAATAATTACTATGATAATCTTAGCAGATGAGTAGAATAGCTCAATATCTATGTACATATGACCATATAAGACATATAAGATGACGTTGACTATAATTTTTAATTCAGTGTTCCTTCCTTCAAATACTTATTCATGTTTTAAATTATCTCTTTATATTTTGTACAGAGATGATAATTAAAATTTTATTTCTTTATCAGTTGGTGTGTGCATCTCAATAAAATATGGTGGTTTAGCATTTAAAAATTAAATATGACTTCATAACTAATATGTATAACATATTAGTTAATCTAGCTAAGTTCCTTTAGAATTTTTGTGGAAATAACATCATCATTAGTTGTGTCTTTTTCAGAAAAATAAAATGTGTTTTTCTATTTAAGCAAGTGTTTCAGGACAGTTTGTTATTCCATTCCATGGTATATGTATGTGTGTATGTGTGTATAAATCATATTTAAAATTAATTAGTAAATTTTAGGCTATCTCATTTAGAACAATATTTTGAGAAATAGTCCTATATGAGAAGAAACAGTTCAATATGGAGATAAACCTGTATCCCAAGGCTACAGTACTGTAACTTCACACCACAGATACACTTGTCTTTATCTTCTATCTATGCCATGTCAACAGTGTTTTAATCCATACAAACTCCATCTTCACACAGCTGTAACCTGGCAGTGCTGTGTCTAAAGACATTTCACACTTCTCATTTCCTGTTCACCCTTAAGCAACTTGGAAAATCCGAATTGTCACCCAATATGACAACCCCATATCCAAAAGCATAAAGAAATTAAGAAAAAATAAGTCATAGTATATATTTTTTCAGAATGGAAAGTCCTGAGTTGTCTTTTGAAGGATTCTCTAAAGATTCCAATGGGAAACAGTGATTTCTGGAAAGTTAGCTATAGAGTTGCTATTCACGCTATTTTCTGTCTTTCCACTTTCTCTACACAGTTCATTTCTTTTCCTCAGGATAAATCCTCAAGTCATACTACCCAGAAATATACCTAGAATATATGAATTCTCCCTCCTCTACTTCATTATTTTGCTCACCTGGTTTGTTCTGTTTTTTTTTAAGAAAATTCAAAGGTAAGAAAAATTTTACTTGTAAAACATAATACTATTCAAGCTGGACACTGGTGGCTCACGCCTGTAATCCTAGCTACTCAGGAGACTCAGATATGAGGATCACAGTTCACAGCCAGCCCTGGTAGGAAAGTCCATGGGACTCTAATTTCCAATGAACTACTCAGAAAAGATGGAAGTGGTGCTGAGGCTCAAATTGTGCTAGTCTTGAGCACAGAGATGCTCCTGGACAAAGCCCAGGCTCTCAGTTCAAGCTTCAGGATCAGGAAAAAGAGAAGAAGAGAAAAGGGAAGGGAAGGGAAGGGAAGGGAAAGGAAGGGAAGAAGAAGAGACCACTGTTCCCAGGAGGTAAGTTTTTTTTTTCTCACACAAAAGATATAACAAACTAAAATGTGTTTTTCTTCTGAATTCTAAAAGAATATAATGTTATAATCTCATCTTTTATCATCATAATTTCCACATTTCTGAGTTAAACTCTGAATTGCAATCTAAATAAAAAGCTATGGCTTCAGAACATACTAAAGGGGCAATCAAAACAAAATAACAAAATAAAGAAAACATATTTCCTTCAAAAATGAATGCAAATTGAAAGCAATCCTACTCTTGGTATTATAATACTCATAAACTTATGGTCAGTAGGTAGTCATAATTTATTCAATAAATATTTCTTCAATATTCAATTTTTTCTCACTGCTGAGGAATTTTGTTTGCAAATTAAGAACACATAGTTATTCTTTAATTTCTAGAGGCTGTAATCTAGCCAGAGAAAAAAATAAAAATGATGCAGTAAGTTAAGAAGATAAATAAGATGGCCACTAGGACAATAATAATAAGGTGAGGAAAGATGATAACTTGTTGACATGGTGGAGAAATGGAAGGAAGGGATAATTATTTTGCTTAGTCTTTGCCTAAGTAAGGAATCATGAAAGTAAAAGCTCAAAATCTATAAGGCATCTGGCTATGAAAATAGCTTGAGTAAGAGGACTGCAGCATGAATGGAGAGGATTCAATGAGAAATAGTTTCTGCAAGGATGCCTCCAGAGGTAAACGAGTAACAAGAACAGAATGAAGCTGGTATGGAATGAATAAAGATGGTGAGATAGGCTTGATCAGGCCTGAGATCAGACTGAAGCAAGGCTTTCTGCTTCTACTCTGACAGAAGAAAACTGATGGCGTCATTACCTGCCTTTGATTTCATCGTTCAGACTATTTGGAAAATAATAGACTAAAAGGGGGCCTGTAGCCAGGTGTCTATGGCTCACACCTGTAATCCTAACTACTCAGGAGGCTGAGATCTGAAGATCACAGTTCAAAGCCAGCCTCAGCAGCAAAATCCATGAGGCTCTAACCTCCAATTAACCACCAGCAAACCAGAAATGGCTCTGTGGCTCAAGTGGTACAGCACTAGCTTTGAGCTGAAGAGCTGAGAGACAGCACCTAAGCCCAGAGTTCAAGCACCAAGAATGACAAACAAAAGGGGAAAGGAGGGCTGTATGGGACTCTAAATGATAGACCATTAGAGAGTCCAGTGCAATTATCCAGGTAGAAAATAAATGTACTTAAGTTAAAGAGGTAGTCATATATATAAAAGTATTAGGACTCTGAATATAATTACAAAGTAGGCCAAGAGAATTTGTCAGAGATTTGGAATTTTACTGTGAGAAAGGACTCCAGATAGTTTTACCCTAAGGAATTTGAAGGGAAGACTCCAAGTACTTCAGATTTGAGGGCATTGTTGGGGGAAAGGTAATTATACATATAATTTGGAAAATATTATCTTTAAGATTTGTATTGGTAGTCAATAGAACACCTCAAGTGGATAGTTCACTACTTAACCAAATAACCAATAACTTTAAAGAATTTTAGGGATTTTTATTTATTGTTTTCAGCTACTACCTCATACAGACTTCATACTGCATTGTGTTCTTTCTCTTACTGCTTTTATCTTGGACAAAACAAGAAAAGCACTGGAAGTTACTCTTTCACTATCACCTATTCAAGACCAAGTTGGATCCTAACTTGCTTCTAATCACTAGTTCATAATTTTATGATATACAATCGCCTCATGCATAGATATTTTTAAATTTTTGTAATAGATTTTAGAATTTTTCTCTCTTTGATGAATTTTAAATTACTGAAAACCTATCTCAAGATATTAAAAGAATAAAATTTAAGAGTTATTTTTTTCTTTTTTCAATCTGCGAAGACTGGCCATTACAATTTTTATGAGGATTTACCTAACTTTTCCAGAGCACACAACATTAAACTCCAAAAGAACTAACCACTTAGTTAATACCTAGACAAATGAATTAAACAGACAATTCTTGAAAGAAGTACAAATGACCAATAACTATATGATGAAATATTTAACACCCTGGCCATGAAGGAAAGGTAATACATACTGAGATTTCCTCTCACCTTGGTCAGAATGATTTTCATTAAGAATACTTCCAACAAATGTTATAGAGAACGCAGTAGAAAAGCAATCCATATATGTCCTTGATGGGGAAGCTTATTGCTATATTCACTGTGGAAATCAGTATGGAGTTTATTCAAAAAACTAAGAATAGTATCTCCATGTGAGCTGCTTTGGGGCATGGGTATATACCCAAAGGAATGTAAGTCAAGATATAAGAGGAACACAGACACCAAGATTCGTTGAAGCATTATCCACAACAGTCAAGCTAAGGAATTAGCCTAGATACCCTTCAACTAATGAATGGCTTGTTTGCTTTCTGAAAAAACATAGCAGTATACCTTAATTAACCAGAATTTAGAAATAGAAACTTTTCAGTTAAAGAATTAAATACTCAGTGGGAAACATATAAGGAAGCTAAGTATAGCAATTTGTGCAAACAGGCAAAGATCTACTCTTTCTTTCTTGCATGCCTACTGAGGAAATGAATAGGTGGTATAAGAATGCCAAGTAAAAGGCCTACTCACTTTTTCCTGCTTTAGTCTAGAGCAGGACTTAATAGAAAATTCAGCAATGAAAGAAGAAATATTCTAGCACTCAGTTCCCCATAGAGATTGTTGGAATATGTGTATCACTTAGAACCAACAGGTCAGCAGCTGTAGAAACTAGAAGATGTCCAGAGCATTACTGGACAGTCTATCTAGAGGTAGAATGCCAAAAATGAATGAATGAATAAAAAACCTTGAGAAAAATGTGCAATGAAATAAAATACCATAACTTTCTGTCCTACCATATGAATAAACAACCTACTTTTGTATAACTTTAAAGGTTTTCATGATGGAAAAGGACATCAAAACATAAGGTAGATATTTGTGGTAGAAACCTGCTTTTTGTCTCTCCAAGTAGTTAAATATAAATAAGACCATGTCAGATAAGACTATATCAAGCCTAAGTGGGAACTGCCCGTACTGAAGTGCTGAATCTTGGTGGTCAGAACCAAATAAATGAAGAGTGTCTCTGGGGCTATCCAGTACTTGAGTCCCAGTTAGAACTGTTCAAGACGCTCTCCTGGATGTTTTGATGGTTTGATGTCCTTCTCCTCACAAACCGGAAATTGTCAGCAGAACACCTCTGTACAGAAACAACAAATACGTATTCCAAGTTGAAGAATTCAAGAGTGTCAGCATTCTCAATTAACAAACTATCACCTTGAAAAGGTCCGTACTGCAGCATTTCCCACCAGGTTTGGAACTCTTGAGATCATGTCTTTGAAAACTGGCCATAATAAATGACAGATTCTGATTGCAAAACTTGTCACATAACCTTAATGGAGAAAAGAAAATCATTCTTTCTGCACTTCCTAAGCCTGCGTTGTAGGTGTTACCTTGCCCACATAACATTTTTTTTCAATTAGAAACTAAAGTGGATGCCATCTAAGTATACTCCAGAGGGTTTATTTGCATAATATTTATATGTCTTTTAAATTTTGCAGAACTGACAGCTAGTAGATCGGTGTAAAATAATTATTCCAAATAATGCTAACCCAACAAAATTTCCTATCCCCATGGAGAGGACTTGTACCAATTAATAAGAAAATTTCATCATAGGAGAAAATGATGATGTTTCCAGTGCCAAATGTAGGCCAAGTGTAGGCAGGATCCATCCCACGGGTGTGAAGAATCTGGGTAATTGCTTCATACATCTTGCTGGGTGACTTTTCTAGATTAAACTGCTTTAGGGAACACACATTTTCATAGACGAGTAGAAAGATGTCCATGGAGAATTACCCTCTGACCTCCTATGACCACATAGAAAGGTGGCTGAGTTTGGAGAAAATTAGAAAGTCATCTCTTCAAAAGGTAGATGTGTGGAGGTGAACAATCCTAACAAGAGTTTTGAACCAAATTTCAGAATTCTTTCGTGGAGATCCTAAGAACACTATTACTTGGCTAGCCAAAGTGTTTGAACACTATCAACCCTGGTGACTTATTTGGTTGTCATTTCCCGCAATTCCTATACCTGTAAGTGCTAACTTTCAACAGAGGAAGAAGATGCTAGAAATATATAACATTGTTACTATGTTTATTTTAAAACTGTCAATATGGCAGAGTATCATCAAAATGGGAAATAAAACCGATCCTTGGACACTGGTGGGTGATGTGTGTGTACTACAGGTAAAATGGGCTTAACATTAAAGATCGAGATTAGAGCCAGGCCAAATCTGAGTTGATATCCATCTATAAGCTCAGTCTGGATTGTCTGTCATGGTGGAACAGGATGGTACATCTAAGCATTATCTATTTGCTGAGGATGCCAACTACAGAAGTACATTGAACTGCATACTCAGTCTCTCCTCTTTGAAGCATCCTTGGTATCTTATTCCAGTGTGAACAGAACTGAACCTCTACCTTATCCAACATTTGTTCACTTACTTCCACATTCTTTCCCATTTCCACTCATAGCATTTCAAATCCCCTTTTAATAAGGGGAAAAAACACATTAAAGGAAGACTAAACTCTATTTTTTCTTTTTTTACAATTCCATTGAGGATTGATCAGCACAGCCTATCTCTTCTACAGTGAAAAGAAAAAAAAAATCTACATTTGATCTCTACCATTCTACTAGTATCTGTCTTCATAACTATCACCTAGTCCAGATTGATTTCTTTCTCTGGATCTCCTTTGGCCTTTTTCAATCTATTCTGTACACCAAAATTAGACACTAAAAATATGTCTCTTCTTTGCTCAAATTTTCCCCAAGGCTTCCATTTTACCAGGTAGGCTGATGGTCAGTCTGTTGTGACTTTCTGACTCCACTCATCTTTTTCTTCTGCCTTCTGTTTTTTTTATTGATCTAATATTTAAGCATATTTTTGTCTGTGTGCAGAAGATATTCCTCTGCCTCTACCCCTTTCTCTATGCAGATTTTCAGTCCTCTTTCCCCCATATATTCAAGTCCAGACTATTTTTGGTTAAAATTTCTATTTAACACTCCTCTCTTTTCTTCTATATATTTAACTGCTCTGTCCTCACTAAGAAGCAACTAGAAGCTAACTTTGTGTTTGTAAACATCAGCCGTGATATTTAGTCAATCAACATACTTTCTTGATTCCAGAGATAATAAATATCTTTTGAGAAGAATGATTGGTATGCTGATGAGAAGAATGGACAGATAGAAAAGGGTTAAAAGAAAGAAGGCATTGATAAATTCCAAAGAAAATAAGGTAAAATTTAAATGACTTGTATATTCTAGGTAATGATAACCATAACTCTTTCTGTTCAAAATTGTGTGTATTATTTTTCAAAGTATGTCTTTCAATATGTGCTGACCAAATCACTCTATTTCCGTTACAGGACAGAGCACGACTTTGGGTCACAGCAGCAGGTCATGCCCTGGAGTGAGCTAGTAATGAATGATGCTGGAAATGCTCAATGAATGTCTAATTGTTCCCTATGAAAACACCTTAGATATATTTCATAGGGCTCATTGAAAAGAGGGAAGCACAAACTGAAAGTAAGAGACCTGCGGAAGACTGGACTTTCACTGGATATTTGAATCCACCATTGCCCCTGGCAAGAGCAAGCACTGTTGCATCACTCCCAAGTTGTTGTTTAGACACAGTCTTCTTTCTTTCTCATAATGGTGTAACTATTTGTTTCATTTCAAAAATGCAATCCTTATCTTCCTGCCATATTTAAGAGCAAGAACATTGTCTTCTTCAACTCTAATGCTCACATGCACACATTAAGACATGACTGTCCCCTGCACTGATGTCTGCTGAGTGAGACATGGCTAGAAATTCAATGTGAGTTGACCTATCAACAAAGAGAAGAGAGCAAAACAGAGAAACACCACTCCCCACGCCCCCTGTCTTTCTGGTAGTGTTTGACCTCACCACTCCAGCCTTTCTCTTAATCCCTAAACACACCCATTTCACATTGTGCTACCTTTCACATTCAAAGTGTAACCCTGTCCAATCCCTACCCTTACATACTCTTATTTGATTGTAACTTTCTTAATGATTGATATTTCCTTGTTATTCAAAGAAGTATGTTTAAGATTCATAGCTGTTTACTATTGACTAAATTACTACTGTTCCTCTGCTAGAACTTTGTAATTTGAAATAAAGCAATGGAGATATCACTGAATGATATCCGTGCTAGGTAGTGATATCCTAAAAGTGAAGAGGTTTGGAGGTGGGGGAGGGGACAGGGAATAGTATAAATAAACAATCCAAATGGTAATTTTTTGTAACTCCTCAGGAGTTTTTTGGATAACAAATCTCTCATCTCTACCTAAAAATACTGACACCATTGAGATAAAAATAGTACATACGGAAATCTAGGAAGAAGCAATTTGGAAAGGATTTAAATTTCTGTGCTCCCCTCTTTCTGGCTTCCCACAGCCCATGGGAAGCACACAGTGCTCTTTCTCGGGAAACCTCAGGGAATCATCAAGTAAATATAACTGCTGCCATCTCATCAGTTAGCCAAGTGTAGGCTGTAGAGTCAAACATGGATGTAGAAATTTCTGAGGGGCAGGAGAGTTTTCATAATGACCTGGAAACCACAGGTCACTAAGAATGGAATATTTTATGCAAAATATTCTTAATATGCTTAAAAGAAGATAGGAGAAACAAAGGAGACAAGATGGACTCTACTCCCTCCCGTTTTCCTGTATTATTCTATATAGCCACCATTACACTTTCTTTCTATGAAAGTATATGATGTGTCAAGTACTGTAGAAAGTTCCATGTAAATATATAGTAATCCATTACTAAAAATAGATACTTGCTACCATGAGCTATATAATAAGAAAAGTAAGAATAAAACATATTTCCTAATATTTGCTAAACTACTTTGTCTCGTGAGACCATGTCAATCACTATCTCTTAACACTTTAATTGCCAACAATTCATGCTATCATGTTGTACAAATAATGAACTAAGTTGAGATAGTTTAAAACATAGCCAGCAGGCTATGGACATGAGACTCAAAGTCATATGCATATGGATCTTCAATAAGACCTCTAATAAATTTCTGCCAGTTGCCTTTGTTTTTTATTTGTATTTTGTAGGGGGTGGGGTGCCCATAATGGGTCTTGACCTCCAGTGAACACATTCTCTATTAGCTTGTTTGTTCAAGGCTGGTACTCTGCCACTTGACCCACACCTCTAGTTCTAGCTTTTTGCTGGTTAATTGAAGATACAACTTTCTCAGATTTGTTTTTCCCGGGGCTGGCTTTGAATCATGACACAGATCTCAGCTTCCTGAGTTGTCACTAGGATTGAGTGTGAGCCATTAATTCCTGGCTTCTTTTGGTTTTAGGCTAGGCTAGTAGATCTTATTTTCTCTCTTCTTGCTTTTAAGAATTAAAAGAATTTCTAATAGTGATAGCGCGTTAACTCCTGTCTATCCTGATCTACCTCTAACAATCACCAAAATATCTCTCTGAGATTCTTTCCTGCTACCTTCAGAGATCACTAAAACTGAATTTACATTTTATTAAAAGATACCTAGCTCAAAAGTAACAGTAACCAGGGACACTATTAGTAAGAAAATAAAACTAAACTACACCACTTTGAGACAATACTACAGATGGTGTGTTGGTCTTGACTTTAAGTAGCAAGGAAAATCAAATGTATTTTTGTTTGTTTCTCTGTTTTTATTGTTGTTGTTTTTTTGCCTGTCCTGGGGCTTGAACTCAGGGCCTGGGCTCTGTCCCTGAGCTTCTTTTTACTCAAGGCTAGCATCCTACCACTTGAGCCACAGCACCACTTCTGGCTTTTTTTTTTTTTCTGTTTATGTGGTAGTGAGCAATCAAACCCAGGGCTCCATGCATACTGATAAAGCACTCTACAACTATGCCATGTTCCCAGCCCTCAAATGTGGTTTTGTAGTTGTTTTAGCATTTTTCTATCTACAGGCAAAACCTGCCTCCTATTTCTTACCAGGTTTTTTCTCTTAGGTGGGGCTATCATATAAACAAATATATACCTGGAGGCATTGGGGGAAATTACAAGATATATTTAGCTGATGGGCCAATGGGATGTAATAAAGAATATAAACAAAACAGAACAAAAACAGGTCCAATGTTTTCATTTGAGGAGAAGACTTTTAAACACATAATTCTCAGAGGAAAATGATGGCAGAAAACTATATATATTTTAAAACTGCTGAAATGCCTGGGAAAAGCAGAAAATCACTGTTTCTGTACCTTTTACTTTATGTCTTTATTGATCAGAATGCTAAGAAAAAAGAGGACAAGTAAGTGGAATGTAATTACTCAAAATAGTGGTAGGGGAGCAATTTTTGTAATAACCTAACTATAGAAGGAATATAAAGTAATATCTTAAACTGTGGTCACAGGTCACAAGAGATTTAGCAGTATTGACTTGATTCTGTTTGAGCGTATTTCCTAAATTACTATTCTCAGGGTATCATATCTGTATATTTATTTTGTGTTTTTAAAAATTCCTTAGCATTAGTTATGAAGGAAAGCACCTTCCACCCAGATTTGATAGGTCTTTCCATTTAAAACATTGTGAGCTTAATATTTTGTATGGAAAGTTATTATGACTATCGTGATCTTTTTTTGTATGTTTTTTATTGTAAAAATACTGTACAGAGGGGTTACAGTTACATGAGCAAGGTAATGTGTACATTTCTAATCAAGCATTGTTTCCTCCTCCTTTGTTTTTCCCCTACCATCCCTTCCATCCCACCTCCACAACTACCCTCCCCACCCAGCCCCGAAATTGTAAGTTCATTTTCAATATCGTGTCTTGTACATCACATTGTTACAGTGGATCCACCTGTATCTCTATTTAAGCAATTTGTTTTTTTTTTCCTTTCCCCTCCCCAAATTAGAGAACTGTATATACAAGATGCAGGGCATCAACATCAAATACAGTGAAAACAGGGGTTATACCGTGGGGGAAGAACATACAAAGAAACAAGTCTAAGATCTGGAAAAAAGAAATCATTTCAATGTTTAGTTTCTAAACAATTCACAAGTACATATACATGATGAATTAAAAGTTACATATTCTTACTTTTTAAAATTTTATTTTTAGGAATCATTAAAAGAAAAAAAATAATCAAAATAGAGCAATATTTTGTTTTCCTGGAATATTCTGTGAAGGTCTAGATATAAGAGTAACTTAGTCATTTTTCACTGTATCTCATTATTTTCAAGGTGATTATGGGCTTTACCTTTTAAAATTACTCAACAGTGTGGAGAACAAACTGATTATTTGGTAATTAAAGTGGAGCTTTATTCTTTTTCAGTTTTTACAAGTACTATTGTCTTTACATAATTGTAAAAAATTGGGTTCTGACTCAACATTGTACATAAGCACAGTGCATTTTGATCAGTGCTAACCCTTCCACTGAATGAAGAAAGGTGAGAGAATGAAGTTATAATTCTCAACATACCTGTGTGAAAGTAGAACCAAGTCACTGGAGGGAATGGCTGGAGTTGAGGAGGACAATGATGGAAAAATGACTTCAAAAGATAAAGTTATTGGAATTTTTAATTAAGTATTTGCCAGGATCCCAAATAAAAATAATGATTATCAATATGTTGATACATTTCAATGGAGATTCCATTCTCCTTCAATTGTGGATGTTTAAATATATATTTCCTTTGGATTTCTTTTTGCTAGAAACATATAGTACATTTAATAGGTTTGTTTTCCGATTAACAAATGTTCATTACCACCAGGACAATACCTACTAAGTCATCAATGTCTATCAGCTTATGGAATCAGATGAAGCTCTATCTCTGGCAGGAAGAAAATCTCAACAAGATGAAAAGAAGGGATGAAAAGCAGGGATTAAAATGAATGAATGCAGGTGGAAAGGTTTTCATTTTCTACAATATGTTTTTTATGATTTATCTCCAGGGTAAAGGATACATAAGCATTTCCTTCACCATTAGACAATCTCCCTGGGTCTTCACAAATGCTTATGCTGTTTCTTCCTCTAAATAAATTCCCTCACAATGAGATGTGAAGGAGGAAGTAAAATCAGAGATATGAAGCTTCAGAGAAAGCTAAAATCATTCCACCAGGAAAACATAAATTCTGATTCTGCATTCAGTGAAATGAGAACAGAGTTTATCTGTCTGAACACTGTGAATTTGAGATCTTTATTAATGGATCGTGTGACTTTGATAATTTATTGAATCTTTCAGCTGACAAATGGAGGATGTAAGTAAATAGTTTGAAGGATGTGCTGAAGATCAAATGAAATAATCCATGTAAAAAGGCTCTGAAAATAATGTACTGTAAATTTCCATCATTGTCAGAGTAAAATTAGCTACATAGAGATAACTCCAGGTATTTTCTCTTATAGTTATATACAGTGCCCAATTTAGAAAAAAAAATTACCCAGTGTAATCCTTAAATATATCTAGAAATATCTCAGAGATGAACCTTTCCATTTTAGTTGGTGAAATTCCAGTATTCCATACCGTCCTGCACGCTTTATGCTTTGACATTCTCTACCTCATAATAGTCCACCACACTCCCTATCGGATACCAAATTTTCTGTTGAAAATAAATAATTTTCGTAAATAGTCTCCAGTAGAGTGACATACTTTGCTGTAGGTAATTTAATTTCTGACATTAGGTTTCAAAAATAGGAACAATTATTGCCATAAACTCTGGATATCAGTTACCTTGCCAACAGTGACCCATGGCCTTCTGTCTTTATTGACCCAATTTCTTCTGCATTCAGATGGTGTGGGACCAACTAGGACAATAACTTTGCTTGGTGATGTATTGCCTGTGAAGAGCAGACTGAGTTCGCTTCCTCCAATTAAGGATCGTGACAGCTATCTGTTAGAAGTCGGTAATGAAGAAGGAAGTCTGTCCTGTGAGACCAGGAGCAATGATTAGATTTTTTTCATGAGACAAGACACTATCCATCCCAAATGATCCTTCAATCCTAATTCAGCTTCGTCAGGATGACCTAAATCAAGCTCTCAAATCTGAAAGCAAAAAAAAAAAAAAAGTGACATGATTCTAACATAGACTCAGGTCTAAAATTTTCAGACTGTTTAATATTGAAAACTAGCAGACACAGAAACATTAATGCTTTACTCAAATGTGCACTTGGAGAGCAAACAAAAATAAATTTCTAAACTACTCCTCATTTCTTCTTATCTGAACCTAGTTTTCACATATTTATATTCCTAATGTATTAAGTAGTGAGGAAATTATACAAACAAATGTTTTGGGCATGAAATGATTCCCATACCTATTCTACAAGTTTATAGAAGGAAATAGCTCACACTTACAAAATACTTAACTACACAAGTGTTTTACAATATTCAGTTGTATTTTACAATTTCCCAGCCAAAGTTTCTACCTTTGGAAGATACTAAGTAATAAATAAAAAAGTTTTTAATCACAATTTCATATTTCCTGGACATTACTAATAGCTTTAATTCACAGGTGAGAAAAATTAAAATGAGTTAAGCAATTTGTCACATAACTAATTTTGATGCAAAGTCAAAAATATTCTTATTTGACCAACACTCAATTCTGCTTTTAAGAAACAAATTGAATATTTTATATACATAGTCTTAGCTACATCTCTGTGCCTTAATTTTAACTAAACTATTGTGTAAACAGACAATCGATTGTCCCATAATTAAAGTTTGGCTCTCTGAATTATTTTTACACCCCTATATATATATATGCCCCCTTATTTTGTGTGTATATATACATTATATTAAGGAGAAAAAATGGAAATTAAGAGTAAGATGTTGGTATAATTTGTAGAGGGGAAGGGAAAAAACAAATTGTTTAAATTGGAATACAGGTAGACCCATTGCACCAATGAGATGTACAAAATGTTATGTCGAAAATGAACTTTACAACTTTGGTGTGGGGTGGGGGTGATGGGGAGGGGGAGAATTGAAGGGATAGGAAGGGGAAACAAAGGAGGAGGCAACAATGCTTGGTAAGAAATGCACTCATTACCTTGTCTATATAATTATAACCCCTCTATACAGTATTTTCAGAATAGAAAAAAGTAATATGAATCTAATCAGATTAGTTTCATTTTAATCATAATTAAAATGACCTTGTTATTAAATAGAAAAATGTTTGTAATGTTCTGTTGTAATAAATGAAATATATATTAGTATCACAAAATTATTTCTATAAATTCCCATGTGTTAGTAATCAAAACAGCTTGGTACTGGCACAAGAACAGACCTCAGGACCAATGGAATAGGACTGAAGACCCAGAAAAAACCCACAGACCTATAGCCACCTAGTCTTTGACAAGGGATCTAAAGAAATAGAATGGAAGAAAGACAGCCATTTCAGTAAATGGTGCTGGCAAAATTGGTTAAACACTTGGAGAAAACTAAAACTAGATCCATATATATCACCCTGCACCAGAATCAATTACAAATGGATCAAAGACCTTGAAATAAAAACAGACTCCATGAAACCATTATAGGAAGGAACACGAGAAACTCTAGGGATTCTTGACACAGGCCAAAATTTTCTTAAGAGAGAACCAGAAGCACAGCAAATCTAAGAAAGGTTGGACAAATGGGATTGAGTGAAGCTGCAGAGCTTCTGCATGGCAAAGGACATAGCTAGCAAGATCAACAGAAAGCCTACGGACTGGGAGAAGATCTTCACTAGCCATACAACAGACAAGGGTCTCATATCTAAAATATACTTAGAACTCAAAAAACTAAATCCCCCAACAACAAATCCTCAAAGAAACAACTGCCCGATTAACAAATGGGCTAAAGACTTATTAAAGAGAGACTTCTCTGAAGAAGAAATAAGAATGGCCAATTGACACATGAAGAAATGCTTAATCTCTCTAGCCATAAAAGAAATGCAAACCAAGATAACACTGAGATTCCACCTCACCCCAGTTAGAATGGCTATAATCAAGAACATTAATAATAAAAGATGCTGGAAGGGATGAGGACAGAAAGGAACCTTCCTTCATTGTTGGTGGGAATGTAAATTTGTTCAACCACTTTGGAAAGCAGTATGGGAGTTTCCTCAAAAGACTCCACATAGAGCTCCCCTATGACCCAGCAATCCCACTTTTGGGCATTTACCCAAGCAATCACAAACAAGGTCATACCAAAGCTACCAGCACACCATGTTTATCGCAGCATTATTTACCATAGCTAAGATATGGAACCAACCCAGATGCCCCTTAGTAGATGAATGGATCAAGAAAATGTGGTACATATATACAATGGAATTCTATGCCTCCATCAGAAAAAAATGACATTGCCTCTTTGATTAGGAAATGGAAAGACTTGGAAAAAATCATATTAAATGAAGTAAACCAGGCCCAAAGAAACATAGGTCCCATGGTTTCCCTTGTTTTCATTGACTAGTACATGTCTAGGAAAAGCAGAGTAGGTCAAAGACAATGTACATACGACCATATGAGAGAATGTTAAACAAAATGTACCCCAAGACAGGGACATGAGAGGGTGTTTATTTTTTTCCCTTTCTTGTTAGTGTTTTTAATATACTTACAATACACTATGTGATTCTTTTGTTTCTATTGTATGTTCTTCCCCCGTGGGGGTTGGGGGGTGGGAGGAGTTGGGGAGGTGGGGAAGGAAGTGATGGTAGGGGGTAATAAAGAATTCTTTTCTATGAAATGAACTCATTACCCTACTCATGTAAATGTAACCCCTCTGTACAACATTTTTACAATAAAAAATTAATAATAAAAATACCAAAAATAAATAAATCATAAAAACACTAATAAATAAATAAATAAATTGCCCTGCATAAGTGACTTTCACAAACAGTATTGGACATTTTTATTTATTGGACATTTCATGCTTTGAAAACTTGTTTTGAAAATTATAAAAATATGTTCAGGGTGTTGTAGATTTAAAATTTTATACTATTGTAAAAGATTCTGGTTTCAGAATTTATATGAAGTCTATTTTACTGCTTTTTACTTGGTAAATTTTCCTAGACTCATCATGAAAATAACCAAAGCTATCCATAAGACCCTTCTAAGAATGGGAACTCAGACTAGACTAGCTAAAATGTCTCTTCTTTTCTTAGCCTATTTAAGTGAAATCTGTTCGGCCACTCATTTGTTACTTATCTCCTGATGGACATGCAACAATGTTCATCTTTCAATATATAAATAGTGGTGGTGACACAATTCTTCTAACTTTCACTTTCAAGTATCCGAACTATTTTTTTTCTTTTTCTCAAGGATTATATTCCTTTTTAAAGGATTTCAAACAATTATGGGTACCTCCATTCTTGTTTTCTTTCCTTTATAATAATGTTTTGACACCATTTCTACACATTGTCTCCTCTCCTAACCTCTTTTCTTATTTTATTTTATGGTCTGTCTTGTTTGCAATCCTTTGGGTCAACCTAGATTCTTCACACTTTCACAATTTTTGTGAACTCTATTAGAATATGCTTTTCATTTCATTTTCATTTGAGCCATGTATTTACTTGCCACGGCAACAATTCTTATACATACAGCTTCAAAACTATGTCATGAAGGTGTTTTTAGTATTTACATGTAAGGTAACACAAAAGGACAAATAAAAATAAAAATCCAGAGGCCAAAAATCATAAAATATACCCATATGTTACTTTTACCTCATAGATTCACCCTCAATCCCCCAGTAAATTTTTGTACCTATAATTGGATGACATCAAAGCTGGTCTTGTTCTGAAACTTGAAAGACTCAAGGATCATTGAGAAAAGAGATGCAAAATCAAACCAGTAAGTTTTTTTATTTGTTTGTTTTTGTTTTTTCTCATCCTTCCTGGGGCATTGAACTGAGGGCCTGAGCCTCTCTATGCTCAAGGCTAAAGCTGTACTACTGGAGCCACAGCACCACTTCTGCCTTTTTTTAATGTTTTTTTTTTTTTTTGTAAAAATTCTGTACAGAGGGGTTACCGTGACATGAGTAAGGAAATGCATTTTCTAAGTAGTTTTTTAGAAATAAGAATCTCAGGGACTTTCCTATTAGACTGGCTTCAAACTGCAGTCCTTAGACCTCAGCCTCCTGAGTAGCTTGGATTACAGGTGTGAGCCAACGACATCATATATATGTACATATATATACATATTTATACACATATATATGTATTTATATACACACTGCTTAGAATGTATGCATCTACAAATATTCAAACTAGTGTATTTTTAAATGCTGCTTAAAGGGTGTGTGTGTGTGTACGTGTGTGTGAGAGAGAGAGAGAGGGAGAGAGAGAGACACACAGAGACAGAGACAGAGACAGAGACAGAGACAGACAGACAGACAGACAGACAGAGACAGAGACCGAGAACTGGAATTTGAATCAGTTTTATTTGCTCATATTTATGACTGGTGCTCTGCCCCTGAGCCACAGCTCCACTTCCTAAAATAGAGTTTGATATGGAGGAAAAACAGGAAGAGACAAAAAGAGAAAGTAATAGAAATGGCTCTGTGTTACTATCCCTATCTTGCTTGTTAACAATATTCAGTCAGCCTTAGCTTGTTTGATTCAGTATTTTTTTCTCTGGTCAAATCCACTAAGAAAGCATTAGTACTGTGCATAGTTCTTAAGTCAGCATAGTAGTGTAATAACTGCCACCAGGAACAAAGTCTTAAACAAAGACCCTATGCCAGGACTCATTTTAGTTCTAATGTGTGGCTGTATGTAGAGTTTAAGTTCATTTTCAGTCTTTCACATTTTCTTTCTTATATTATATTCATTTGGACAGAGACTTAAAGACTGACTTTTGTCTAGGCTGTGGGATTTTCCACATTGTAAATATTTTATTCTAGAGATAGAGTCAATAGAAAGTATAGGAGAAAACAGCACATTTCCTTAGGTATTTCCCAGCTTGCCAGCCCAAATCTTATTTCCTGTTAAGTAACTGTAACACTAGCAGTTTTATAGGCCTGTCTCCCTGGCTAAAAGTTGACTGTAAATTGCATACTGGAAAGGAAATCTTTCTCTGTGCATTAGTGCTTCTTATTGTTTGTGAGTACACAGTGTGAAACACAAAACCTTTCTCATAAGGGGAGCTGCTAATCATAGCTTTCCCCCATCCTGTGTCTTGGTGGGAGGAGGTATGAAATCTTCTGCAGCAAGACATATTTTTGTTATCCACTTTTTTTTTCTTTTTCTTTTTCTTTCTTTTTTTTTTTGCAGAGGACTCATTTGAATCACAGGCACCATGGCACATGGCAGTATGAAAGAATAAAATAGCCTTCAGGAATATCTTACCAGTAGGCACACTTTTAGAACCTTCTGCTCAAGAAACTAGCTCTTTCCAGTTTAGAACTAGATTATTGTGATACATCCTTCCATGCACAATCAAAGAAAAATGAGCAGCTATTCCACATGGATCCAATAAACATGGGATAAATAAATAAATGTGTCGGTTCAGTAAAGTCACTCCTTGAAAATAGCCAAGTAAGTCTCTCTTTTCACCACTGCAAAATTTGTGTACTCCAAGTACAGACTATATGCTCTAAAATGGCCTATTTCTCTTTAAGATTCCACTATCTTAATTTTGTAAGTGTCTTAAATAACCCAGAACTCCATACTAGTATTGATGTTTATATATTTCAATATATTTGTTTTCAAATGATTATAAAATGTACCAGTCGTTTCTTAATATCTAAGAAAGAATAAATGCTGCCACATTAACCATGGCAGAAGGTTTAACTTAAATTCACCTTAAAATATTCTGCTCTGGATCTTTCTTATACCAGTAAACAAAGAGAAATGGAAGCAGAACGAAACTGACCTTTGGTTTCCTACAATTTTGTCTAATGTTAAGCCCTATCCTTTTAAATTTCCACAGAATACCCTTCTTTGTTCTAAGAAGAGGTTTGATGAGAGCACTTCTTAAAAGCCTAGTATAATCCCAGATTGTCTTGTAAGTCACTGACACTCACACCATCACTTTGAGTGTGGACACTTGCCACAGAAATTTGAGATGATAAATTGCATTCACAGTCTTTCCTCAGATGTTCCATTGGTGGTTTATTGAATGAAAAACAAGGTGGCTGCAGTTATACTTCATACATGCTGTGAAAGAAAATTTGCAGCTAAATGTGACAGTTACCTGGCAGAAAGTAACTACATAAATTATCATCAACTGTAGGTTTATGAAATACTACAAATATGTGTGCATGGTGGTCATCTTAGATCACTGAAGGATACACTATCACAAGAAGTAGTCCTATTAAGTGAAGTAAGCCAGGCCCAAAGAAACATAGGTCCCATGGTTTCCCTTATTTGCAATATCTAGTATAGGTATGAGTCAAGCGGAAAAAGTCAGATAATGTGATGTTAGGAAAACGAACCCTCAAATATGTATTTTAATGTTTTTGTTTCTTTCATGCATGTGTTTCTAATGCATTTATAAGATTATTTCTTTGTTGCTTTGTATGTCCCTCCCCCACAGTGTAACCCCCGCTTTCACTATATTTGATGTCAGTATAACATGTGGAGGAGATGGGGACAAACAAGTCGTTTAAGGATTCAGGTGGACCTGTTGCAACAATGAGAAGTACAAAATGTCATGTCAAAACCAGCTTTACAATGTCGGTGTGGGGGGGGGTATGATTGGGTGGGGGGGAGGGGGGAGGCTGGGAAGGGAGGTGAAGGGTAAACAAAGGAGGAGGCTGCAATGCTTGGTAAGAAATGTATGCATTATCCTGCCCATGTAATTGTAACCCCTCTGTACAGTATGTTCTCAAATAAAATAAAATTAAATTAAAAAAAAAAAAAGAAAGAAGTAGTCCTATATGCTGAAATAATTTCTTTGGTTTTTCCTTTCATTAAATAGGTAAATATTTAATGAACTACATGTATGTGCCAAGCACTTCGATGAGTAAGGGAAATATAAATAAGATTAAATTGATTTTTTCCATAAATATTCTGGAGAAAAACAAAAACATATAAAGATGACAGGGGAGAAATGGAGCATTTTCAAATCTGAAACAGTTTAGAAGGAAATTAGAAAGAATCAAAATGATATTTCTTTATTGGGATGGAAGTATGTCATACAGCTTGCTACCTAACTTGAGACAATCAGTTTATAATGGATAATTCAAAAGTATAGTCAAAGTCAAGGCCTGGTTACTCTAGTGTATAATCCTAGCTACTCAGGAAGCTGAGATCTAGAGGTTCACAGTTTGAAGTCAGCAAATCCAGTGAATTGTCGTCTACATTTTTTTCTTGCAAAGATATTGCTTTATGACTTCAAAGTGTTCCCTTCCATGAACGCTGGAGAGAACGCAACTTATGGATCTATGCAGATCCGTGAGCACAATAGCACAGATGTTGAAGAGTTCAGGGTTAAAGGGAATTAATGAGCAAAATTGTGATAACTTTATGAAATAGCTCTAAGTATTAGCCTGTTTCATAGATGAGATCTTCAAAGACAGGATTGCCACTCCAGCATTCTGCCCCTACAGGCAGTGGGCATCAGATTTCCTTGAAGAACATCAATTTTAAATTCCTGCTTCAAGTAATTCCCATGAAAATTCAACTTATTCTCTCAAGCTGGGCTGCTTACATTAAGCAAGAAAACCTTTCAAAAAACAATTTGGAGTTTTAAAAAATGTTAGTTACCTGTTCTGAGAATATAAAGGAGTTAAAAAGACCAAAAAAGAAATATGGACACTGCATAAATTTTTGGTAAAATTTCCTGTCCCTACCTGAGTACCTGTGGCTCATGCCTGTAATCCTAACAACTCAGGCGGCTGAGATCTGAGGATCGCAGTTTAACGCCAGGCCAGGAAAGGCCTGGAAAGTCTGTGAGACTCTTATCTCAAAATTAACCACCAGAAAAACGGAAGTGGCCCTGTGGCCCAAGTGGTAGAGTGCTTGCCTTGAACTGAAGAGCTCAGAGAACAGGACCCAGGCCCAGAGTTCAAGACCCACCACAGCCTAAAAAAGAAAAAAACCAAATAATAAAAAAGAATTACTTATCCTTGTTCAAATATAACAAGCAAGCAATCAGTACTTCTAGATCCTTCTGACCCTTGGCATAATTAATATCATAATGGAATTGTTTGTGTTATGGAAAATTGCTTTCTGGTTTGTATCAAGTGTAGCAGCTTTTCTTGGTCTCTACTCACTGGATATTAGAACATTCTCCCCCAGTTTTGGTAATCAAAATTCTTTTTTTTTTCAAAATTATCTTTAAGGGAGGGTGAACATAGATGGCGAACGTGATCTAAGTACTTCATAGCCCAAAAAGAAAGTAGAATAATTAAAAACTTTTGAAATTGTTTTAAGAAGTTGGAGATAGGGCTGGTGTTTGGAAGGTATGAATTTGATCAGAATATATTGTATGTATGCATACAAAAGTCACAATGAAACTCTCCTTGAATAATCAATGGATGCTAAAATAATCTGAATTGGTGAGGGGCTTATAGTTCATGCCTGTAATCTTAGGTATGCAGGAGGCTGAGAGGTGAAGATCATGGTTCAAAGTCAAGCAGAACAGTCCATGAGACTCTTAACTCTAATGAACCAGAAAACTGGAAGTGGCACTGTCACTAAAAGTGGTAGAGTGTTAATCTTGAGCAAAAAAGCTCAGGGCCATTTCCCAGTCCCTGAGCCCCATAACCAACAAAATCAACAACAAAAAAATCTAAATTAAAATAATAAAATTTGAACATATAAAATTAGAGAAACTAATATTTCATAAGTATTATAACACTAAAAATGTTTTAGTCTTTTGGGGAGAATTTTACTTATAATTGTTTCATGCTGGTAGACTTAAAAGGAAATGTAACTTTGACAAAACTGCCTTCACTCAATCCCAGCTAATATGAGTTATAAGAATCTGAATTTATGAGGAATTATAATTTAAGCCATTGTTATAGAAGTTTTAGCCCTAGTTAGTTTTCTCATATTTTCTTTGCATTGCTCTGTTTGTTCTTCCTCTGAATATGATAATTTCTTTGAGAGAAGTAATCTTTACTAGAGTTTTGTTGTATTTTACTTCATAATCTTATGCTAATATAATAATGCTGAACTTTTACTAAGTGAAGGTCGCAGTTATAAATTGCTTCAAAGCCTGTTTGAAACATGGTGCATATAAAGTCTCGTTTAACATTCAAACCATCCTTATGCTGTAGCTACCATTATTTAAAATGTATAAAAGATAAAGTTTAGATAATTTCAGTAATTTGTTAAAGTCAGCCAAAAAGTTAGATTTGGAATTTGAATTCTAGACTTCCCTGACTCCTAAATTCAGACAACTAAATGACTCTAGTCTTATTTCATTAATACACACAGAAGTAGTGACACTTCCTTACAATTTAGAATTCTGAAAACCGACCTGACAGATAACACCCAGGAACTTGTTATAAATTCAGATTCTCAAGTTGCATACTCTATCAGAAGATTCAAAATCTGCATCCCAGCAAATCTGTATCACATTAAAATTTGGTAGGTAGTGTTTTAGCGCACATTGGTAGGTTGTATTCTAAGTTTCTATCACATTCTTTCCCAGTAGGTCCAAGTTTTTGGTTGAGGAAAGATGTTGTTCTGTCATGATTACACAATACATTCTGGACAAATTCACCCATTGCAGTAGAGTAAATCTTGGACCTCTATGGGCAATTATTGACACAAAAACAGTCCAGTTGGTTCAAAGTGGATACATGAGTTTTTATATAATGTTTCTAGAGTGAAAAATGTAGAAAATCAAATTATTCATGTAAGAATGTCACACAGGGAATTGATGAAAGTGAACTGTGCAACTCATGGGTGGAGATGGGAGGGAGGAAATGGGAGAGAAAGAGATAACAGATGATTCTGTGCAAAAGGAAATACACTTATTACTTGACGCATGTAAAGGTAACCCCACGGTATAGCACCTCTAAAACAACAATGAAGTAAATTAGAAACAAAGTATGTCTTGGCATGTATCTCAGACTTTCTCCTCAGATACATCTGGATTAAGATAGTATGTATCTGTGTATATGTGTGTACTTGTGGCAGACTAGGGGATTGGTTGGATTGACATGGACTGATTTGAAGGATTTCATTAAAATTGAGAATTGATTAAACTTTTAAAATTAATTTTAATTAAAATACTTATCCCATCTGCAGTATTAATATTTTGCAGATCACATTAGAGACTCACAGTCTAAGCAAAATTAGGGACTGAAACGAAAAAGAAAGAAATGAACAATTTTTAAGAACACTTAAGAACGTAATCAATACCCTTTGTATTGTATTTGCTAAACTGTAAATGGTAAGGGAGGAATTGGAGAAACTTTCAAATTTTCTTATTCAACTGGGAGTAATGCTAGCAATAATGTTTAATGAAGAAAAATAAACAAACAAAAAAGTCAGTACAGGATGAAGAACACAGTTTTAGGTGAGTTGGGTCCCCTAGTTGTACAATTCATTACAAAAAACTTTTAACAACTGCATATATCATGAGTATATTTCTCCTTTTGTAAAGGAGGATCATGCAGACTTTCTCTATTCTCCATTGTTCTTTTCCTGAAATTCATCTTAATATGTTTGAAGTTGAAATGAGAATTGATGCTCCGAATTCAGAATTGCAGGCACTTTTCCTTCTGTATTTGCACAATTTTAATGTGGATAAGTTTATTTTAAAGGAACTACAGGATCTATGAAGAGAGATGTGGAAAAGTAAAGGACTTCTCTAATATTGACTTCAGTTCTGTTCTTATTAATTGTTCATTTTCATGAATGAGGAGACAGTAGAATTTGGTTTCTGTCTGACCAATCCCTAAATCAATATTGGCATGTGGTCCTTTAGCAGAAAACTTAACTATAATTGTTGTTTCAGCTCATTTGGGAAAGGCTTCAAAATGCCAAGGTATTCACCATACCGTCTAGCAAATTCTGGGCTCCAAATCCTGAAGGACTAGAACCAGTTGTTGTAAAATTTGAAGGAATTGTTTATTTTTTCACTGAATTGTACAGAGAATTTTGTGTCCCTAAAAGACTGTCCTCAAAAGTATCATGTTTAATGTGCTCATACATCTTAAAATCTCCATGAAATCCCAAGAATCTTCAAACATGTCTACAGTAATCTCAGCATGTAATTTCTTGTTATTTTTTTGGCCTATAATGCATTCATTTATCTTGGCTTATAGTGGTTTTGTTTTTATTTTTATTTATTTTTTGGGGGTGGGGGTCCAGTCGTGGGGCCTGATCTCTGGGCCTGGACGCTGTCCCTCAGCTCTTCAGCTCAAGGCTAGCACTCTACCACTTGAGCCACAGCACCACTTCCAGGTTTTTTCTTTTTGCTTATGTGGTGCTTAGGAATCGAACCCAGGGCCTCATGCATGCAAGGCAAGTGCTCTACCACTGAGCCACCTTCCCAGCCCAGTTTTGTTTTTAGATAGTAGGCATTGCAAATAGACAATACAGTGACAAAACAGTCTCTGAAATCAAATGGTACTTTTTTTGCAGCTGTAACTTTTTTTAAAACTCTTTTTTTTTCCTTTTTTAAGAAATATATCTTATTCTTGTTAGGTGATGTACAGAAGGGTTATAGTTATATAAGTCTGGTAATGACTTATAGCTAATTTTAATAAAAAGCAAATTCAACTTTTTACAGAAATAAATGTAATTGTGAAGCTATAATCAAAGATCAGCAAGTCAAATGGTAGAACTTCACTTCTTTCTCACTATGCTTCTGGGAGATTAAATGTGATCTAAATTTGTATTAAAATGGATAGCTACTAAGTGGACAATTTTATTGGCCTGTTAGTTCAAAGGACCCTTTTAAAACTGTAATTGAAGGAACAGCACATATACAGAAACATATGTACTCAGTTTAGATTATCAACAAAAGTATCATATAACTCTGGATGACAAAATTGGATTCTCAAGATAATGATTCTTAGTTGCTGCTTTCCTATATGAAAAATGAGAAAAATGTAAGATCAAACCTGTCAAATGGTTGACAGTTTCAGTTCTTGATACAATGGCCAATCTATTTTCTGAAATATGTAACTGAAATTTACCTAAACTAAAAAGGAGAGATTAGTTACTAAACATTTACATATTGAGACATTTGGATATTTTTCTGGAAACTATAAGTTAGGTGTTTCTCTAGCTATGAGACAGCAAAGTAAAAGTTTTTAAACATAGGTACAAACCTTGAAATTTCTATTAAAATACATGTTTTAAATTAAAGTGAGTTTAAATGCTAATCTTATAAACTAACAAGTTTCAAGCTTTTAAGCAATGAACTCACTTTTATGATATTCAAACTAATTTCAGGTCTGAAATTATATATGACATAGTTTTAAGATTTTTTATTTTAAATTACAACAAGAAAAGATAGAAGAAAAAAGTATTTTTTTAATTTTCATAAACTATTCAGCTGTGTCATACAATCTTCAAAGCAATCCTGAGATTGAAATATCAGGAAATTAAATATCTTAATCTATGCTTTCATAAGTCATGGACACAATAAAAGAATTGGATTTTAATTTTGGTTTACATGGAGTAATAGTTCTACCCTTTTTTTTTTGTCTGTCATGGGACTTGAACTCTGGACTTGGGCGCTATCCCTGTGCTTTTCAGCTCAAGGCAAGCACTCTACTGCTTGAGGAACAGCACCACTTCGGTTTTCTAATGGTTTATTGGAGATAAGAATCTCATGGACTTTCCTGCCTGGGCTGGCTTTGAACCATGATCCTCAGATCTCACCCTCCTGAGTAGCTAGGATGACAGGCGTGAGCCACCGGTGCCCAACTCCATTTTTTTTTTTTTTTGCATGATTAAACTAAATTGACATCAAAAGAGCTAACTGCTCATCAGGAAAATTTGGTGAAAATATCAAGTAAGGACATACGGTAAAGCATATAGAATAGTGTCACACACGAAATGGTTACTCACACAAATTAAAAACATATATGTATATATATTATATATATTTCTTCCTTTGCTTTCTCAGGACATGTTTGTGTGAGTATGCATGTATATGTGTTTATAGTGTCCCTTTGTGTGTATGTGTGTGTGCATGTGTCTATGTTTACATGATCCCATGCATCCCAGTAGTAGGGATTGAATTCAGGGCCTCATACATACTCTTAACAACTCATGGCTGGTGCTCCATCGCTTTAGCCACGCCTCCACCTATAGCTTTTGCTGGTTAATGGAAGATAAGTGTCTTGCTAATTATTCTGCCGGGTAGTTTGAAAACTTCAGTCCTCATATTCCAACCTCCACAGTATCTTGGATTTGGGTAGGAGCCATCAGCACCTGGCTTCAAGGGCAAAGACATTTTTTGTTTTGTGTCACTAAGAAACGTACCATGCAAATCAAATGGCCATTGAAGATGACCAATAGCCCTTAGTGTTGACAAATTCATTTCTCCTGCTAATTAATAAGTAATATTTTTCTATCTACTACTTTATTTGAAACAGTGAAAAGACATACATAATTCAAAGTAATTCATAGTTGTAGTTCTTGGCTAAAAAAAGAGTAAAAATGTGCAAAAACTAATAAGAGCTAGCAAAAAAGCACTACAAAGTATGAGAAACCTTGGAATATATGAGAAAAAGTTGCTATCTTCAGTACAGTTTAAAATATGCTATTTTTTCTCATTACATGTCTGTCTGACTTTGAACTATTTTCTCTTTATAAAGACTGCGTAAGGCCTGGATAGATATCCCAGTGAAGTACAAAATGACTCTTTACAAACACAAACTTGCCTTTCTCACTACTAGAAGTCACTTTTCCACCATTTGCATACTTACAAGTTAAAGATATTGCTGGGTGCCAGTAGTTTATGCCTGATATCCTAGCTACTCAGGAGGTTGACATCTGAGGATCACCGTTTGTAGCCAGACTTATAAGAAAGTCCATGAGACGCTTACCTCCAATTAATCAGCAAAAAACAGAAATGGAGTTATGGCTGAAATGATAGAGTGATTTCCTTTAGTGAAAAAGCTAAGAGACAGTGCCTGAGTTCTAGCTGCAGTACTGGCACAGATACAAACAAATGAATAAAGAATAAAATAAATAAGCATATTGGTTTCTTATATTCTCTATTGTACTAATTGTTACATCATGCCAATTCCTTCGTAAAAACAGTTAATAATAATTTTGTTTATCATGTTATCTTTTTATGAGATTTATTATTGTATCTTTTTGTAAAAATTATCCTTTTAACAAATGTGAGATAATCTTTCTTGTGTGTTGTTAAGAGAATGCAAAAGGACAAACTACTTGTCTAAATGTGCAGCAGAGAAGCAGTTACATACATCATCATGTAGACAGAACATCTTAAAGGTTATTATTGAGATGAAAGACACCCTTCTCTGTAAAACCCAGTAGTGATCTATACATAAAATTCAGCCAGGCTACATTTATACTAATGATCTGCACCTGTATATCAGAGAGAATCAGAGAGATGTGAATTGATCTATCTTGTTCATGAGGTAGATTTGAAATGAAAAAATATACACAACAGGTATATAAAAGCCCAAACTGGATCACTTTACTCATCTGTTATCTTCCGTGCATTTTCAAATGAAACAGAATAAGGACACTAAGTCATTCTGCCCACATGTTCATATTAATAAGATTGAGTTTGTTCAGGAAAGTTCTTACTCACACTTTAAAATTCCTCATTAATTTGAGAAGTCACACAAATATTGTCTCATAGGATTTTCCCTCTCAGCCCTTCAGAGGCTGTAAAGGATGTTTTGTTTGTTTTGGTTTGTTTGTGATTTTCTTTCTTGGGAGTCTTTTAAGAGAGCAGCTCTGTGTAAAAAGTCAAAAACAAATGACTTGGCAACTCTGGACAAAAATAACAAAAACAAAAAATATGTCTTCTTAGTACTCATCTATTTAATAACTGTTTCCAATACACCTGGCAGTAGTTTCATCCATTTCTTCCCACACAAACAGTATCTGTTGTAGCAGAGACAATGACAACAAATTGGTTTATTTCTCTCTTCTGGAATCTGTGTGTCTGTCAAATCCTGAGTTATTACTTAAGAATTCAAGGTGCATCCACCATACTGGAAGTTTGTCTTACCCCTATATTGCAATACAAATTGCTAGTTGGTGTCCATGATGGATTCTATTTGGTTTTTCCTCAATGGGTCCACAACTGATCTCCATGGTGATCATAATGGTGATGATACTGTAAGATGAAGAAACCCCTAAGGGATGAAACCTAGTGGGGCATCATCTAGAGACGTGTCTTCTGAAGAGAGGAAGGTAGTGTGGAGGGTAACACCTTGATTATTCTCATGAGAGCATTGTTATGAAAACCAGAGGCTGATATATTCAGCTCTCTGCTCTCTGATTCATTATGATTCCACTTAAGCCTATATACTCTTCCAGGATGGAAAATCAGCTGTTGTCTTCACTGAAGGCTAAGCTAAAAAACCACCCACACTTGAACTCTGAAACTCCACAACTTTGCTAAAGACACATCTTTACTTCTAAATTTAGCCTAAGTCAGATAATCTATTATACTTAAGCAAACACAACTGGACTAATAAAGGGCCACTGAGAATTAAAACATTGTAGCAAATACATCTAGAAGACAATGGAACAAGAAAAGTGTACAATATGGAGCAGAGGTGAAAATAACTGCAGTCTGTGTGAATGGGGTCCTTCACAGTGCAGCTCAAAGCTCGGAGTTGAACTACTTAGACAGTAATAATGAATGGGACCCACTTCGCATTGTCGTGCCTTGCTTCATTCTTTAAATCAATTAAGGTCAGGATTATAAATTTCCTTTTTTCCCTCCCACATGTTAAATAGTTCAATTGATCTCAAAATGGAGTCAGATAATAAGTTGAAATGACTCACATGTCTGACAAACTAGCAAACCAGATATGTAAAGAATCAAATCTTTTGCATCATTTTTCTCTTTTACTGGCAACATAAACTTTACAATTAATCATTAAGAGCTCAGATACATACCCAATAGGCCTATTTTCATCTTTAACACAAGGCAGTTTTATTAGTTCAATATGTTCCCTTTCACACACAAAGACAATTTCTTTATGTATGGACCAGAAATAGTAGTAATAAATTTCTATTCACTGATCCCCACCTCCATTCAAAATTCTAGGCTAACTTGTTAAGTTAAAACATGCATCCACCTCTGCCTCTGCCTCTGTCTCTCTGTCTGTCTGTCTGTCTGTCTGTCTCTCTCTCTCTCTCTCTCTTTCTCTTTCTCTCTCTCCAGAAGGTGCATGTAGAAGTAGGCATAACAAAAACATTGTCTCTACAACACAGTCTTAGAAGTAGAAAAAAAGACTTCTTGTTTCTGAGGTCACGCTGGAGAAATTATCTGTAATAAAATGAGAAATGTCTATGAAGCTATAGCCGTCTGTTTAACATATGGTAGCTAATAAATGAAATGATGTTCAATAAAAGAATAAACTTGAGAAGAAGACTCAGAATGCAGAAAAGGTAAATAGTGAAGGATTAAGCAAAATCATCCCTATCAAGAGACCTTGTATCCCAAATCACAACCATGACCAGGGCTACAAAAGGAAAAGAGAGAATGCAAATTATTCAGTTGCCATAAGACTTCCCTGATGAAGTTTGTAATTTATCAACAGTTACCCCATGTCAAGATTTTTATTAATTTAATTTATTTATGTATTTTTATTATATTTAGAGGGATGTCTCTAGACAGTGCCTAGAGTCTGGGCATTGTCACTGCTGTGCTCAAGGTTAGTATTCTATGACTTGAGCCACAGCTCCAGTGTGTGTGTGTGTGTGTGTGTGTGTGTGTGTGTGTGTGTGTGTGTGTGTGTGTGTGTTGATGTTTAACTGGACATTAGTCTCACCAACCTTCTTGCCCAGGCTGGGTTCAAATTTGAGCCTCAGATCTCATACTCCTGAGTAGCTAGGACTACAGATCTGAGCCATCAGCTTCTGGCTCATGTCAAGTGTTGTTAAAATTCCACTGTTGTTACAAGATCTGGATTTACCATTAGCTCTTCTACTGTACTCAGATGGAAAAAAAATTCCCAAAGTGCCATTTCCAAAAAAAAAATTTTGTTGACAATTTTTTAATCCAAAAATTGTCACCCAAACCTCTTCTTGTCATTAAAAAGCAACTGTTTCCTCCTAGTTGCATCTTACTTAATTTCCAGAATTGACAAAAGCAGTAATGATAGAAATAAAATTAATAAGATAACAACTGAAGAAATAGAACCCTTCTATTTTGCATCTGGCTATGCCTTACTACAATTAAAGTAAAATTCGTCATAAAATGAACTATATTAAGCAAAAAAGATATATATGAGCTAATTAAGATTCATACCTTATTCACAAAAGTACATATATTTAGCCAAAGTAAACACTGGAACAAATATTGGCTTTTGTCCACTCTCAAACAAACAAAAAAACTGGTAATAAATTGAAAAAAAATATGCTACTTCTTAAATGTCAGTAGGAACCACATTTGAAAAAGAGTAGACATTTTCATTACAATAATTTAAACCTGCTTTTAATCAATACAAGCATGATTAATTTTCCTTTTCCTATTGGCTTCTTGGGCTGAGTGAATTCTTACAAATGTATGAGGCAAAAGAATTCACTTTAGTGTGTGTTAAAAAAGTCCTGAATTACCTAAAGCTAGGGTAATTAAAACAGATCCTAGAGGGAAAAACATACACACTTGACATTAACATTATTCTTTCAGTGAAAGCAAATAAATGAGGCCTTAGGCACTGATTCCACATATTTGTGAAAATTATTAAGAATGGTTCTGGTACTGTTTAACACCACGTGGCAAAAAAAATGAAATGGGAAAATCACGTACACACATAAAATTAGGAATGGAAAAAATGATGTCTATAAATGAGTGAGATATACAACCTAATAGACCCAGAAAATAATAATACACATGTCAGGAATAAACATATAGCTTTATTATGCTATGTTCAATTATATATAATTTATTTTTTAAGTGAAAATATCAAATCAAAGAAATAGGACAAGCCAAATTGAAAGTCTTTGGGGGAGAAAAATAGCTTATGTTATTGACAGATTCAACTTTAGAAAAAGAAGAGTTCCAAAATGTGACCTAAGTTAGCTACCCATTTAGTAACCACTATCTATGTGGACTTTGTCAAAAACCTTGATTCTTAGATGCCTTATATTTTATCTTAAAAAATGGGTGATTATACAAGGTCACTGAGTGATGAAGAATCCCAAAATGATACAAGCCAGAGCAGCTGCTGCCTGCACAGCAAAGGCTCAATTCTTGCCCCTTCCCCGTGTGGCTTCTTTGCTCCCCTTGGAATCGCTGGCCTCCTTCAGATTATTCTTCAGAATAGACACAGAAACTCCATCCTTGTCTCCACTAACTGAATTCCACCAGGCAGAAGTCCATAAAAATCCCAGTTTCAAAGTCATTTTACTTGCATTGACAGTACAAACAAAATAATGACAGAAACACATAAAATTTAAAACACTGACTTAGAAGGAAAGCAAGTACAAAAATGTAGTCTGTATGTCTTGCAGATGACAGAATAATATGGAAAAACAAAACTTGCCTGACAAAGAAATGGGAGCAGATGGGGCTGGGAAGGTGGCTCAGTGGTAGAGCGCTTGCCTTGCATGCCTGAGGCCCTGGGTTCGATTCCTCAGCACCACATAAGCAAAAAAGAAAAAAGCCGGAAGTGGTGGTGTGGCTCAAGTGGTAGAGTGCTAGCCTTGAGCTGAAGAGCTGAGGGACAGCGCCCAGGCCCAGAGTTCAGGCTCCATGACCGGACCCAAAAAAAAAAAAAAAAAAAAAAGAAATGGGAGCAGAGGACTACAAGTGAAGATGGAAGGAACAAGATCAAAAAAATGAGGTGTAAGTTCAGGGCACTACATCTTTGGCATTATAACCTTATAGGAAAACTATCAGAAAGTCATCTTCAGTGATATCAATTGTCTCCATTCAATCCAGAGCCAATTTCGTTAATGCTGAAGACAGGGCAAGATGTCTGCCAGGGCTGAACTACCATCTTCCTAGTAGCTTTTCTAGGCCATCTATGATCTTTATCTGCCACAAAGATACCTTCCTATCACTCTGTTTGTGTCTTGCCTAAAATCTTATGGGATGCAAGGACTGCAATCCATTTAGTTGCCTTAAATTCCTAGTAGCAACTGGAATGTGTTTTTGTGTTTGCTTTTCCTTGAAAAAGTGTAAGAGAAGTAGTAGAACAATTGGGACCAAATTTCCTCATTTCCACTAATGTTTCTTTCCCCAGATATATAGTGTAAATTTACATTTAATTGTCATTAGGTAGCTTTTGGGTCGTGTACCAAAAGATAAAAAGGGCTCTAAATACAATTAATAATCTGTACATCCAATACATAATACTAGCTTTAGAAAGTATTTTTAATATTTTCTCACAATGAATACATAAATGATACTAGTTCTATAACATTTTAGAAATAAATGGGGTAGCCGGGTGCAGGTGGCTCACGCCTTAATCCTAGCTACTCATGAGGCTGAGATCTGAGGATTGCGGTTCAAAGCCAGCCCAGGCAGGAAAAGTCCCTGAGACTTTTATTTCCAATAAACCACCCAAAAACTGGAAGTAGCATTGTGGCTCAAGTGGTGGGGAGGTATCCTTGAGCTGAAGAGCTGAGGGACAGCGCTCAGGCCAAGAGTTCAAGCCCCACGACCAACAGGAAAAAAAAAAAAAAAGATATGAGGTAGTAGAAATGAGGTTGCCCTGGGTTAAATATTATAAAATACATTGAAACAACACATTGTGCAGTAAAACACATTATATTTTAGAGACACAATTATTGTGTCAGCTAAAAATAAAATTCACCTAATTACCCTGTCTTCTTTGGCTCCAGACCATACTATAAATACATAGTATTATTCTTTGCAAAAAAAAAAAACAAAAACAAAAACAAAATTTAGTCAAAACTTTGCATTCTCCAATTCATAATTCCCACATGTAACATCTTGAACCCTAGAAAAATCTCTAATTAATTTAGGTTTTTAGAAAACTTCACAGATGAAAGGAAAAAAAATAGGGAGACATTGATGATAATAAACGATCCAATTTATTTGATGGTGATTGTTAAACACACACCCAGTCATTCACATTATAGCTCATATCTACATCAACTAACACATTTCATAGCTTAAATGTGAATTGATGAGGGTAATTATCATAGCAAAAGACAACATTTTCTCAAATATTACAAATGTGCAAAGGATATAACAGACAAGTTACTTTAAACAACCATTTCATCATTACAGTTACAATTCTCATCAACTTGCCTATTTTTACAGATGTCTTTATATTTGTAAGTCTTCATCTACTAAAAGTTTAAAAAAAGGTAGGTAGGTATCTCAAACCCCTTTGGGGATCTATTATATGACAAATAAATGTTCTGGCATGTTTATAAGCACATCAATTGAATGTGTGTTGGGGTTACTTCCTGAGTATAGCACTATTACATCTGGGTTGGCTTTAAATATTACCCACTGTGCTAAGTAAGGTATGTGATCAAATTCAGATTATAATTTCACAGGACAAGATACCTCTTTAGTTTTTTTGTTCCTTTCATCTAATGTTTTTAGTTATTCTTGAAGACCCTAGAAATTGATCTTTCAAATTCATTCTCTCTATACTTTTATCAGTCATGTCAAAATATAATACCATATTTAATATCATACTTAATTTGGACACTAACAAAATTCTTTTCCCATTTCTATGACTTTCAAACTGATGGGTTAACAGTATAGATTTTACTGTATGTCTTGTGTTTGACTGGATTTTTAATATATGTATTACATGCATGGTTCCATGGTCCATGGTGTTAAGAAATCTGCTACCTTGGTTTTCACCAACTCAAAGATTTCCATCTTCTTTAGGGAGGGAGAAGCATGATTCTGTCACAACCCTTGTATAGCTACAAAGATCAAAACAGATCATTTTGATTCCAAAATGAGCACAGATGTGAAATTTGATGGAAGGCTACTTTCAAGTAAAAGACCTAGATTAGTGGTCAATATTTGAAGACATAAAAGTCATTATACTTGGGCTTATAGGCCCTGGGGAAGGATATAAAGCCATTATTTTCAAAGACCTAGTACAAAAGCAACGGATATAATGTGTCATTTGTAATTAAAGTTAGGGCTTCCCATGCTGTCCGAGGACAAAAAGATGCATTACCCATTTCTTTGAAATAACTTAATTACAGAGATCATATGTGGGATTAACTGAGTTTTGAGGACATTCTTTTAGAGAACAAAATGACAAGAATGAAATATTGCAGATGTGCAGATAGTAAAAACTTCCATGGAAACAAATTATCCATTGATAATGCAATTACCTGTTGCTTGCAGATCTCCAATCTGTTAATTACCTCCATTTATTTTTGAATCATCTTTCAGCCACTGAGATTTGTTACGGTCCATTCAAGTCTCTTGCACAATTCAACATGTTTGTATGTATGTCTCTTTTCTTAACGCAAAGGAAATAGCCTATCATTTCTTCAACACTTTGATTTATAGTGTGTTCCATTCGAGATAAACCATTTTGGATCAGTATTATTTCCCTCTAATATGAAAATACAGCCAATCCCAGATGCAAGTAGAATCACAGTGATCAAATATATTAAGTCAGTATTTCCATTGTCTGTGGACTTCCATAACAGTTTATAGAATTTATAAGAACATAACCTATCTCACATCATGTTAGTATCTATGTCTCTTCTGGCCAACATTTATTTCCTTTTATTTCCTGATATCAGTGAGATATCATTATATATTCATAACATGAGACTACAAAAGTGCACAGAATATTCAAAGGACTGAGTTGATTTCTTTTTTCTTTTCTTTTCTTTTTATTCTTTTACATTCTTTGCCATGATGCTATAAGCTATTATTTTCACTATCCTGCTACGGAAGTCCAAAAACTCACCATAGGAATCTTGAAAACATCTCTGCAGTAAACCTAATAGATCCATATAACTAGAATAAGAAGTCAGTGCCCCGCTACTAAATGGAAATTACATTGAAAAGAATATACTGTTCTCTGTAAACAAAGTCAGAGAATCCACATAAACCTGCAGTGGTGATTTTCTTCTCCTCACAGCTACGTCTCTTCACTTGTCACCATTTTTCAATGCTAATGTCCACATTTACAAATTCAGATCTTTAAAAGGGAAAGACTGATAGAACTTAACAAGCATGTTCAAAACCAGCCAATTAATCATGGTACTGTCAGCAAGTCTATCATATACAGGATTAATTGTGTTTAAATGTATAACTAAATTCAACTGTTTAGAGAGGTCATGGAGTACTTACAGTTTGCTTGTTTTTTTTTAAGCAGAGGGCAGAAAGAGGGAGGATAAGAACAAGTAAGGAGGTCCTTATGATCAAAGTATATTATATAGATGTATTATGTCTATGATTATTACAATAACCTCCCTCATATTGTATAATTAATATGTGCTAATACAATATGCAGAACTATATTTGTGGAATATAAAAAGTAAATGGTTAAATTCAAAGTATGCAAAACAATTAGAGTACAAATCTCTCCTACAATTTTAGGATGGTCTGGCACTGACTTGTATCTTTTATTTGCTAATTCCTTCATTAGGGCTGCTACTGTCCTTCCCAGACACAACCTTTTCTTCTACATTTTCCAAGAGAGAAATCCATGTCCTCACCACTGAGAAGGGCTTCCCTGATTCTCCATTTTCTGTGATGTTACAGCAATCAATTCATCAACCATAACCATGAAAACAGCCAGAAGAGTAACAGCCTTTGTGATTTTATATTTTTAGTACTCAGGCTTGAACCCACGGCCCCCAGCATTGTCAAACAAGTGCTCTACCACTTGAGCCATGCCTCCAGGTTGAAGTTTGTGGAGCTTAAGGAGATTTCTTGGAAGAACTGATGTTTAAACTCAGGGACTTGCAGCTGCTAAACAGGTACACTGCCACTTAAATAGCCCTTCCAGTCCATCTTATGGTTTTCTTAAATAAAAAAAATTAATTGAAATCAAATGGTCAGCATGGATTGATACCAAAACACAATATATATGACTTATAACAGCCTATAAAACTCAAATTTCAAATATAGAACAAAAAGCTTTAAAGTCAATGGGTAGAAAGGTATTACCTAAAAAGAACAAGTGAAAACGGGTTATACTGTAGGAAGAACGTACCAAGGAAACAAAAAAAATCATATGGTACATTATAAATACATTAAAAACAATAGCAAGAAAGGAAAAAAAAACACTTGTGTTCCTGTCATATGTACCTTTTACTGTATTTGATTCCAGTGCCCTGCATTTTGTATATGCATATACATTTTTCTGATTTGGGAAGGGGAAGGGAAATAACAAAATGCTTAAATAAGGATACAGGTTGACCCACTGTAACAATGAGATGTACAAGACACTATGTTGAAAACGAATAAACTTTACAACTTCGGTGGGGGGGGGGTGGAGTTGGGGAGGTGGAGAGGGAAGGGATGGTAGGGGACAAACACAGGAAGAGGTAACAATACTGGATAGGAAATGTACTCATTACCTTACTCATGTAACTGTAACCCCTCAGTATAGTATTTTTACAATTTAAAAAACGTAAAAAATAAAAGAACAAGTATAAGACAACTGAGCTGGGTGACCTTAGGTAAGTTACCTTATTTGACTTGCTCTCAGTTTCAGGATCTCTAACACTGGGGCAGTAATATCAACTAACTCACAAGGTTATTGAAAACAAAGTGCTTAGAGAAGAGTCGCAGTTCTGAAAAAAAAAAATCAAAACTTGCTTTTACTACCACTTAAATACCAGAACAAGGACATTTATAAAAAAAAAAAAAAAAAGATACATGGAAAGAACTATGGAAACATGAAAGATGAAAGATGAGGGTTTTTTTTTTTTTTTGCATTTGTTGGATGAATTCAGAGGAGATTAAAATGTATGAATATTGGGAAGCAGTAGGGAATGTAATTAGGTTTAAAAAAAGTGGAAGAAGTATTTCAAGATATCAATAAAACATAATGGTGCATGTTACCATTTGTAGGGATAAACTTGTGATTTTATAAAAAAAAAAAAAATTGTAACCCGGTGGCTCATGCCTGTAATCGTAGCTACTCAGGAGACTAAGATCTAAGGATCACGGTTCAAAGCCAATCCGGTCAGGAAACTCCGTGAGACACTTTTTTTTTATTTTTTTTTATTGTGAAAATAACCGTACAGAGGGGTTACAATTACATGGACAGGGTAATGAGTACATTTCTTATCAAGCATTGTTGCCTCCTCCTTTGTTTCCCTTCCCACCCCTTCCTATTGCCCCCCTCCCCTCCCCCACCAAAGTTGTAAAGTTCATTTTCGACATAAATCTTGTACATCTCCTTGTTGCAATGGGTCCACCTGTATCCCTATTTAAATACTTTGTTTTTTCCCTTCCTCTCCACAAAGTATACCAACATCAAATACAGTGAAAATGGGTTATATAGTGGGAGAGGGACATACAAAGCAGCAAAGAAATATCTTATAAGTATGTTAGAAACAATAGTAAGAAAGAAAAAAATATTAGAGCCCTTATCTTGGGGTTCATTTCACCTAACATCATCTTATCTGACTGTTTCTGCTTGTCTCAGACATATACTAGTTATTGCAAAAAAGGGAAACAATGGGACCTGTTCCTTTGGGCCTGGCTTATTTAATGTAATTTTTCCAAATCTTTCTGTTTCCTAACAAATGGGGCAATGCCATTCTTTCTGATGGAGGCATAGAATTCTATCATATATATATATATATATATATATATATATATATATATCACATATATATCAGAGTTCAAGCCCCACGACCGACCAAAAAAAAAAAGTTGTTTTTGACAGTTGATACTCAAAGGGCTATAGTTATATGAATCTGGTAATGAATCATTTTTTTTGAACCATGTCTCCCTTCCATCTCTCTCTCCTGGTTTTTCCCTCTCAAACTCATCCACAAGATCTTCAGTTCATTTTTCACATAGTGTCTAGTGAGTACCACTGTTGTATTTGTTCATCCTTGGTCCATCTTTTATTTGTCCTCCCTTCTCCTCCCCAATACAAACTTACAAACAAGACAAAGGCTCAAGAACTATGTGCAGATGATCATATAAAATAGGATTCTGTGAAATAAACTCCAAGAAAAGGAAAGGAGACAACTTGTGCTTTTGTGTAGGATAAAGACACCATGACCGAGGGTCTGAGAGTTCTATGTCGTGTAGTCTGAAAATCATGAGGTTGGTGTGAGGTTAGGAGTCTGACTCCATCATACTTTTGTTGTGTGACTCATGGCAAGTCATTTTTTCTTTCTGTGCTTGAATTTCTCCAGTCCTTTTAAAGGTCAAACCGTATAACATAGAAATATCCTGAAGATTTGTGAAATAAATGTAAGAATATTGTTTAGAAAGTTGTTATGTGGAAACATTTGAGAAAGCCATCCAAAGTCTCAGTGTGTAAGGATTTTCATATATAACAGGGGCAAGTGAATGTGAGAAGATTTTAATATGCATAAAGTAATATTTGTAAGCAAGAGTTGGCCATAGACACTAACAAAATTAAAGCACAGCATTCTGAATATACACATGTATGTTAGCATTCATAATAATATTGTCCTAGATGCTACTAATTCAAGTTTCTTAGTAAAGAAATCGATACCAAAAGTATTAGTAAATTTTCATTCATACATTTCACAAATTGAGACAGAAGTTTGTCTAATTCAACATTCCATGCTCTGCTTTTTTAATTTGTATTGTTTTAAAATAAATATTATGATGAGTATTATTTATTCTCACCTTATAAATCTGTCCTTTGGTTCTATTTATGTGTTTAAACTGTTTACAAGAATAGGTAAAAATAATTAATGAGGAAATTAGTATAAATGAAATTCTTAAGCTAGAAATAAATCCTCATGTATTATTTACTTCTGTCTCTGTTTAAACAAGAGTGCTTTGAGTAAACATTAGGGAATGGTAAATTTGGTAGAAATTAGGGATATTTATTAATGTTTCTTGAATGTATTAACAGAAAAGCTCAAAGTAACAATGCAACCCACATGAAAATAATTAGTGTCTGTTACAACAAAAACATCTATCTAACTCCAGAGTTTTATCAAACTGTGCTATCTGGGCACACTCTAACAATTGAGATCTACAACATATTATTCAAACTAACCCATTCCAGAAAGGCCTCAAGTGCATATCTGTAACATAAAGGTACCCATTTTTACCTGAGGAATGATGACACATTTACTATTATCTCAGGGGAGTTATTAGCACTAAAGAGCCCATTGTCCATAATTTCTTTAATTTTCTTTCATGATTGTATGTCCAAATACTCTTTCCTTTCTAAGCGCATTGTTAACAAATGTCCAAAAATACCTCTACACTCTAAGTAAACACTATCTGTACTAGGGAAGGACAAATTAAGCTTAGTTCTTAGAAGCATGAACTGCCATTATAGGTAAAGATCATTTAAGGGACATAACATTTGTGGTCTTGACACGTAATTATTTCCCCTAGTATGTGTTATTGTCAATGCCTAAGCAGTGGGGGAAAGGGAAATAAAATATTATTTTAGGTACCTCTAAAGTTTACCAAGGTATTGAAGAGAAGTACAATCTTTGGATTAAAGATACTGTTCTCTTACCTTCATTTACTAAAGAACAACAAAGACAACTAATAATCACCTCTGATGTTTATTGTCAGATTTATTTGTACATTCATTTATTTGTTTTTTGGTAGAAATATTTCCCATAGAATTGATCATCTTAATAAATCTCAAGCAATATAATACCATTTTTACTATAACGTGCAGACTTGCAGGAAATTATCTTAAATAACTGAAATTTGATGTATCTCCATTCCTTTTGTATGTCTCCATTGATCAAGCATCTGTTTTGATTCCACTACATTTTGCTTTCATTATTAAAATTTCCCTCATGTATTTTGAAGCCAAATGTGATGCCTCTAGCTTGTTTTGGGACCCAGATGGTTGTGGTTATTTATGTCATCTATGATTAAATATAAATTCTATCATTTTGTATTTATTTATTTGACGAATATCAGTAGTATTTTGATTAAAAATGCATTAGATCTATAGATTTATTTATGTTGTATGGAAATTTAAGCCATAATTTTTTCAAGTCTTTGAATATAGAATGTATTCTATTTATTTGTGCTTTCTCCAATTCCCATTATCAGTGTTTTAGAGTTTTATTATTTCCAGACTTTTTGTTTGTTTGTTAAACTTATATCTAAGTATTTTTACATTTGTTGAAAATCAGTTTTATTTCTGTATTTTCCGTAGTTTTGTTAATGTATATAAATGCAACTGATTGTTATATGTTAACTTTGTATCTTGAAAAATTATTGAATTCATTTTTAATTTTATACTTTTCTTAGTAGAGTCTTTGGGGTTTCTACATAAAAAGTGATGTCTTTTACAAGTGGACAATTTATTTTGTTCCTTCCAGTTTTCATGATATTATATCTCGTTTTTGCACAATACCTAGAACTTCGTGTACTCTATTGAATGAAGGTGCAAGGGTAAGTATCCTTGTCTTTTTTGTAATGAAAAGTTTGTATTAAAAAGTTTTAAACTTTTTTGGATTCAGTATGATGTTAGACATGACTTCATTCTAGAACCTTTATTATGTGTTCTACCACATCTCTATTTCCAGCTTTGTGATGGGTAATTGGACACAAGATCTCACTGACTTATCTACCCAGGCTGGCTTCAAACTGCAATTCTGAAGTCTCAGTCACTGGTCTATAGGATTACAGGTGTGAGACATCAATCAGTATGTGGCCTGGTAGTTCCTCTTTGGTCATGCCTTTGTCTGTCTTTGGTATTGGAAAAAGTGGTCTCTAAACATGAGTTTGAAAGTATATTTTTTTTGAAAAGCTTAAATAGTATTCCTTATTTAAATATTTAGTGAAATTTACAAAGGACATCATTAGTGGTTTTCTTTTGTTGTTGTTGTTGTTCGGTTGGTTTTTTGACGGTCATGGGGCTTAAACTCTGGACCTGAGCCCTGTCCCTGAACAATTCAGCTCAAGGCTAGTGCCTCTACCATTTTGCCCACAGCACCACTTCTGGCTTTTTCTGCTTATGTGGTGCTGAGGAATCGAACCCAGGGTCTCATGCATGCGAGGAAAGCACTCTACTACTGAGCCACCTTCCCAGCCCCGGAAATCATTAGTTATTTTATGTGGTGATTTGATTGTTTATTGATTAATTTCCTGAGACAAGTTCTCAGTTTCTAGCTCACACTGCCTTAGTGCTCATAACTCCTTTTTTAGCCTCCTGAATGTTAGGGAAAGAGACCTGTACTATGATATTCAAATTCTGGATTTTTTTTCTAATGTGAGAATTTGTTTGTTTGTTTTTTTTACTGATTCAGCCTGATTACTTATTGATTTGCTCACTTTCTCTTTATAATTCAACCTTGGTGGGTTGTATTTGTTAAGGAACGTATCCATTTTTTCCAGGTTATCTGATTTGTCATCATCTTCTTTATAATAGTTCTATATCTGTATGAGTACTGAATAGTACTCATGAGTACATAATGAGTATTCTGTCTAAGATGCTCAGCTCAATGATAAGATTCTGTAGGAGGTCATTTCACTGTGAACTGCAACCTCAGATTCACCATTGAGCCAGTTATCAATTGAGTGTTTCACTCCAAGCAATTAATACACAGCAAAGTAAAATATGACTCTGGAATAAAATTGTCCGTTACAGTGTAACCGACTATTGTGACTTAACTTTCTACCTCTTGCCTCTATCTGCTTTTGCTAACATGTTCTGAATCCTAGAAAATACAATGGATTTATTTCCTGGTAACTAGCTAAATTTCAAGTTTCATTGAAGGAGCTTCTCATTGTACCCATTCTGATGTACCTGTGTGTAAACTAATAATGGTGTTTATACAAATAAAGGTAAACTGGAAGCCAACAGTTTAAGGAGGTCTTCTTTTCTTTTTTAAACTAAGCTAGATGTTTCACATTCATGGAGCCCTTCATTAATGTGTCAATGAATGTTCTATTGTCTTTATCTTTGCGATTCATGAAGTACTTGTTCATTTATGGCACAAAATATAATGGGTACATTTTACTTTTAATGACGATTACTCATCAGCTCACAGTCACCAACTATTCTCTTATGCTATGAATTTGTCACTGCTTACCTTAATAAATTTAATCACAGGAACTATGCCACCATCACCAAAGATGCACTAAATTTAATTGAGTACAAGGGAAATCAGAACATTAAAAAAAAATTCTGAAAGCCTTGTATGGGTTTAAGAAGAAACATGAATAAAACAGTTATTCGTCACTTAGCATTAAATTCTAATTTCTTAAAGAATCTTCTAAAATCTATTTGTTTTCAATCTGAAAGGACATTTGTTTAGGTTTCAATATTTTACCAGTATGAACATAATAGACAGTTTTTGGATATTGACATTCTAAATTACAGACACAGAATACACAATTAAACTTTTGAGTGCACTGAGAGAGGGTGACATTGAAGAGAGAGATACCCTTCCCACTGTACCTAGGGTGGGAAGAGTGCTGTCTGGGAGAACACATGCCCTGCTCTATGTCCATTCCTGTCTTCTGGTTGGCCACCTGTTCAGATTGCCTGAACCCACAGGAAGCCACAGGCAAAAGGGCTCTGTTTGTTTTGTTTTGTCTGTAGTGCTAAGAATTGAACCAAAGACTTCATACACACTAGGCACTGGATCTGTACTCTTAGTTCTTTTGCTTCTTGTTTGTTTTTCAGATAGGATCTTTTGTTAACTTTGCTTGCACTGGCTTCAAATCATGCTATTCTTACTTCCACCATCAAAGTAGCTGGAATTATAGGCATGTACCACCATATGTGGCTTGCAGCTTGGCTCTATAATTAACCATTTAGAAATCATTTTAATAACGATGGGACTGAACATTCAGGAGTTTAGAAATGAGCATAAAAGAATATATTTATCGAACTTACAATGGTCAAACTTAAAGTATCTAAGGGGTAGAAAATGAGAGGTTTGCTCATATTTGATTTCCCTACTATAGGATTTAAAGTCTTTATTTTTATTTTTTTATTGGATGTAGTGCCTTTGAGGGGACACATATTTAAGGAAAGTCAATTAGAAAGTTTATAATGGAAGACTTTTTAAATTTAGAATTACACGAAAGTTTAGTTTCTTATAAAATTCTCTTACATGCCAGTGAATAAAGGAAAAAAATACATTCAGAGCATTCACACTGAGAGCTCATAAGCATTATTTATCTTTTTGTGTAAATACCAGGGTGAAATATTCTCTCGCTAGCTCTCTCACAAGCTTTCTCACTCGCTCTCTGACTCTCTCTCTCCCAAGAAGAAACTAAAATTCAAAGAATTGCATTAGCATACTTCTACATTGACAGACAGCACTAGGACCTGGGGGATTAGAGGTGATAATGTTATTATAAATAAGCTCAAATCTAAATCTGCAGTACATTTTTCCATGTTGCCTATTTCCAGCCTCGGGCCACTGGAACTCTGTGAACTGGAGTTTTGACAAGTATCAAATCTGTAGCTAGATTCAAGGAAAGAAAAATGTTTCTGAAGTTGGCTAAAAATTTTGGAAAACAAAATTAGGTCCAAGAAAAGACAAAGTAAGAAAAAAATCATTAAAATAGACTGATACTTTTGATGAAAGTAACTATTGTTGGTAAGTCTTATCTAGGTAACATAGCTGGAAAATGATTGCATGAACACACTTTGTACAAAAATTCATATTCATGTTTTCTGCAACATTTGCTGTCAACTGTATAATGTTTACCATTGTATTTAAACTCTGAGAAACAGAGTTAGCTTCTGAGAATTCAGAGGTTTAATTAATTAATAAGGCACATCTCAGGCAAGATCTGAGAAAAGTGCTGCTTTAACTCAATCTAAATTTTTCAGAAGCAGAGAACTCACTGAATTCATCTTAAATTATTTTCTAATAGTACAGTTGTCCTTTTCCCCTATTCAATACTATTAGTAATTTGCAGAACTATGCCACTATCATCACAATCCATATCTAGAGCAATTTCCTCCTTCCAAAATTAACTCTTGTGTCCAATTGCAGTCAATTTCTACTCCCTTACTAATCTTCCATCAATCACAGAACTGCCTTCTGTCTTTATATATTTATTTTCTGAGGAATTTCATCTGATTGACATACGAAATTACTTGTATGTCTGACAAATCTGTGTTTAAGATAGAATCATCTTGTAGCATGTATTTTTATTGAATACTAATATTTTATCCATTAAAACATTTGGTTTTTCTATGTAATAATTGATTGGTATTTTGATGGTTTCCAGTTGGTGCTATTATGAATAACGTTGCTATGAGATTCACAAACAAGAACTTTTTTGTGAAATATTTTCTCATGTGTAGATTCCTGTGAGTAGAATTTTCAGACCATGCGGTAAATCTATTTTAAATTTTAAAGAAACTGTCAAACTATTTCTGCAATGTGGTTACATCAACGTGCATTTCCATTTTTTATGGAAGGACTCTGGTTTGTTCAGGCTAAGAAGAGATTTTGTCATTGTGTTTTCTTAAAACCATTCTGTGAGTGTACATCATTATGATTTTCATATTCACCTCCTGATGATTAATGGTGCTGAACATAACTTCCCATGAATACTGGTCACTTGGACTTTTATGTCTGGAGAAATATTTATTCACAGTTATTATGGACTAGATAGTTATGGCTCTCCATATCTAAATATTGAAATTGAAAGCCAGGCATGATGAGGTTAAATTCATAAGTGGGTCTTTGGGAGATGATTAGATCATGAAGGTGATGGTCTCAGCAGTACAATTGCTGATCATGTAGAAGAGACTACAGGAAGAACCATTATTCTCTTTCCACCACTTTAGGTAAGGATTCAGTAAGAAGCTGGAAGCTTGCAACCCAGCAGAGACCCCTTACCACAACCTAACCATGCTGCCCATGTGATCGCAGACTTCTAGGCTTTAGTACTGTAAGAAAAAAATGTCTTTGTGTTATAGCTGCTTGAACTAGGACAAAAACTTTACCTATTTTAAATTACGATATTTTTCCTCTGATTATTGAGTAGAAAGAAGAATATAGGCATATGTAAGTATATATTTGAAACCCAACGCAAGTCATTCATCAATATATGTGATATATAAATATGCTTTCCTAGCTATGATTCCTCTTGCATTTATTTATTTTTTGGCAGAACTGTGGGCCTCACATTTGTTCACCTGGTAATCTCTTATTTGAGGCTCACTTTCAGCCCGGCTCATCACTGGTGGATTTGGAGATGAATTTTTTCAGACTACTCTGCACAGCTTAGCTTGGAGCCGTAATCCTCCAGGCCTCGATCACTTGAGAAGAGTTTTATTTTCAATGTGCATGTAGTGTTAGTATATAAAATATGTTTTAATCTTATAGCCTTTCTGAATTTGTCTATTCATTTTTTTAGATTTGAAATTCATGTGAGTTTGTGCCTATGTTTACAAATGTATAACTTTAACTTATCTATTCAGAAGATCATGCTGTCTGGGATTTAAAACAGTTTTGCTTCTTCCTTCCCATCTGGATTGTTTTTTTTTCCCTCTTGTCCTAGTTTTATTACCAGCAAGTACTTAGTAGCAATTGCAAAAATAAGGCCCATTAACTAACTTGTTCTGATTTTGGAGGAAAAGCATTCAGTCTTTCACCATGGATTCACCAATTTTATATTTGCTTTCTGTATACCTCATACCCTGTTTTTCTTTTTTTCTTTTTTTTTTGCATTTTGTCTAAGCTTATTAAATACTCTATGGCTTGCCCTTTACATATACTCAGTTTTTCAGTGCAATTGTTGTAAAGATTAAAATGTGCTTCCCAACATGCTAGAAATTACCATGGAGATGTGAAAGAGGTCATGGGGGAGAAATAGTGAGTTTTAAGTACCTTAATGTCACCAAAATGTGTTTATTCATTCATCAAGTTACTGTGGAATCTTACCCATTCATCTCATTTTGATAAGTGGAATAAACTACTTTTCCTCTGAGTGCACCTCTGTAAGACCATGAAATTAAAAATCAAAAAGATGAGCAATTTCATAGCAGCTTGGTGTTTGATGTAAATATAATGATGTCTTCCTTCCTATCCTCAGAGGAAAAACTATCTGTCTCCATCCACAGCATGTACTTCCCAAAGTAGAACTTATCTTCAGATACCTACCAAGCTCAACATGGACTCAAAGTTGCAAGAAAACCCCTTGAGAATTGTCAAGAGCCAAGCCCATGGACATTGGTTTCAAATATAAACCAAACTTCTTGTTTTCCACTGGCACATAAAGACAATCAAAACTACATGTTAATAGGTGGCAAAGTGATGTATCAATATGTAAAAACACTGTGCAGTGTTTAACTAATCTTAAACATATCTAGCTCCTCATATATGAAAATATATTTTAAGAAATTTCTAAACCAAGAACAATCCACAGAGTAATTGTAATTCCTACCAAAACTCCAAAGTTATTTTTTCACAGAGCTAACCCTAACATTCCTATCAAAGTACAAAAGACTGAATGACCAAAGCAAATTTGGGCAAAAAAAAGGAAATTCTGGGAATATAATAGCAAACATCAAATTATAACATAATAGCAGAGATCAAATTATAGCATAACAAGAACAACAAAGTGCAATCCATGGAACAGAATAGAAGCTTTAGCAACAATAAACATTTTTATTTCTTTATTGAGACTAAGTACATAAATTTCACAGTATTGTGGCAACAGATAAACTTAGTTAATCTGAGTTAGCATATAAAGACACACAAATGCAACAGCACAGATAATGTGTGTGTGTAATAGCACTGTTCTAGTACATCTAAAAGACCAAAGCACAAGAATCCCCAAATTCTGACAATCTATCCAATCTTCACGTGAGCAAACCACCTGCTTCCTTACAGTCAGTATTCAACTGCTTTCTACAAGGTAATTTATATTGTTTTAAAGACAAGGAGTGGAGGGAGATGGGGCAAAGAAGGAAGGAAAGAAAAAAAAAATATCAGTATCATTAGCGACATCCATTTTGCTTCCCCAAACAAAATAAAGACCCAAACCTGAATCTGTCTAATCAATGAATCACCCTGCAAAGTTTGTCTCTTCCTGACATATACCCCTGGGTGATTCAGCAAAAGACAAAATTAGCAACTCAATTGATTATGAATTATTCAGGTAAATGGGTCATAAACCAAGATTTAAGAGTTGAAAAGGAGCCAGTGTTACAAATTGCCAAAAAGATATGATCTGCCAGGGTCAATGCCTTGCCGAAGCAAGCTCTCACTTCAAAGGACAAGCACCTGGAGACAGGAGCCATGAACCATGTCAGGAAAATAAATTTGAATCCTGAAAAAGATCAGCCTGTCTATAGATAAAAAACCTGCCCTCACACAGGGGGCAAGCCTTTGGAAGGGTCAAATTGAGGGCTGGCTCTATGGTTGATGCGCCCAAAATGCAAGTGATAAATGATGTCCCAGCTTGGCTCATTCCAGCACTGGTGGGGCTGATTTAATACAGAGAGTTACATCACTTGTGAAATGAGACTTCGCCAGCAGCACTACATTAATAATCCTTTGTTTTTATGCAGCAGGATTGTATTATCTTTACTATGGGCTTAAAAATCTCCTTCAGGATTTCTGTTGCTTAAGTGTCTCTTGCTAACAGAAGCTTGCCTAAATTGCTTATAAGAACTGAGGAAAGTAGGTTGTAAATTGCAGATTCCCCAATTCCCAGAGCTACTCAAGAATCTTTTACAGTTGAGGGACGTTAATATCTCATCCAAACCTACTGCAGTCTTGAAAAAATAATAATAATAAAACAGCCTCCTTCTTTCCCTACTACATTTGCTGCTCTATTATTTTATGTCAAATAAAAATACTTTCAACTTCTCGTTTTCTTTATGACCTTGGTGCTTTTACCTCTCTAGGCAGGATAATCTTTTTATCACTGTCAGCTTTGATTCTAACCTTTGATGACTTCTGGGCTTTTCTGGGACAGTAAATACTTGTGAATGACACTGGAGTCTTCATATTTTCATATTCCTGATCCTCTCCTGGAAAGCAGTTTCAGCTGTCTGCAGGTACCTAAGTATTCTAATGGGACTGCTAAAAAAACAGATAAGAAACAATCTGAGACTGTTTCATTGGATCTGAGAAGTGTTACTGAAAATATAATGAGAAGCCATTCTCTGAAGGAGCACCCACATGCAAAATAGCAGAAGGCATTCTTGACATCAAGTGTCTCCTGCTCTGTCTGGGAAGATTTATGTGTGTCTGTGTCCAGGTTGAACAATTACACAGGAATTAAACATGGAACTTAAACCACAGAGACCCAGGTGCTCCATACTGATGGAATTTACCAGAATAATGGTTCACTTCTGAACATCCCAGTGGAGGTAACAGCTAATTAAAAATACATAGCTGGTGAGTAACTGGTAAGAAATAAAGAACTTTTAATGCTTTAAGAAAAATGCAGCCAAATTTCATCATCAATTTACTTAATCCCAACACCCTCTCCAGAGTCATTTGTGTTTGCATGCTCTCTTATTTGAACATTCACACTCATGTAAGGAAAATGTGTACCTGAAAATTTTTTTAAAAAATTTAAGGAAGGATTGAGAGGGATTGAAGAGAATTATGAAAGGTGCGTGACTGATCAAGATGCATTTTATTTATAAACTTCTTTGTTGAATGGCAATGCCTTTGTATAACTACTTAAAAGAGAAATATTAAATTAAAAAAAAGAAAAAGGGAATTTTTATTATATACAATTGTACATTAACCAAAGAGGTAGGCCCTTTGAACTATAGAAGAAAGCACCTAGTTCCTGATCTCAGCTTTAAGACGAAAATTCATCTAATCCGGGAGAGAGGCAAAGGAAGACAATGTATAAACTGAGGGAAAAGTATTTGTGACTCTGTCCAGAGTACCTAATTATATTGGAGTTAGGTCTAGAGTGACAAGATCAGAGCTGTGGATGTAGAATTTAAAAGGCAAGTGTGTTTTAGTCAGAAAGAATACATTGTGAAAGGCCAAAGAGTAAATGTACTTTAAAATGAAATGTTTCAGTATTAATGCATTACAGGATTCAAAGCAGAAAACAAGTGACTGTGAAGTAAGTCAGGGCTATAATTTAATGAAACTTACATTTTAAAATAAAAAACTGATGTTTTATCATCCTGAAAATGGCAAATCAGTTTGATTTCAATAGTAAAGAAGAAAGAAATATTCAGAATGGCATTCCTAGACTCTAGCTTTGGGAAAGTAGATGAATATTGTTGATATTAACTAAGATAAAGAATAGTAAAGAAGTTGAGCACTGATGGCTCATGGCTATAATCTTAGCTTCTCAGGAGGCTGAGAGATGAGGGAACATGGCTTAAAGACCACCCTGGACAGAAAAGTTCTCAAGATTCAATCTTGAAAATAACTAGCAAAAGAACATCAGGACTGGGTGCCGGTGTCTCATGCCTATAATCCTACCTATTCAGGAGGCTGATATCTGAGGATCAAGGTTCAAAGCCAGCCAGGACAAAAAAAAGTGGTGCTATGGCTCAAGTGGTAGAGTGCTTGCCTTGAGCTGAATTGCTCAGGGACAGTGCCCGGGCCAGGAGTTCAAGCCCCATGACCGACAAAAAAAAAAGAACATGTCTGGTTATGACCCTCAAGGAGTAGAGTGCCAAGCTAGAAAGCACAAGGCCTTGAGCTCAAATCTCATAATTGCTTCACTCAAAACAAGAATAATTAAGGAGGCTAAATAGGCATAATGGAGGCAGCCAGTTACGAAGTCCCAGGATCTGCTACAAATCTGTGGAATATATCCACTAAAACAACAATGAAAGAACAACAACAACCAAAGGACATGGCTGTTAAAATTACTTAATTTAGTAATCATTGTAATAGCATACTTAAATATTATTACCATAATTTTTTTCATAGATATGAAAGCTAAAGTTCAAGTGCTTAGGCAGTTTGTCTAAAAATACTGATGTTAAAAGAGTTGGGACAAAGATAATTCTTACTAGCTTCCATGTGTAATATCCTTTCTACTACCTAGAGACAATTATTTATTCAACAATAGTAATTGGTTATTAATCAGAATAAATTTTGATTAGATGCAAAGCAACTTAATGTCTCTTGGAATAAATATTTTGAAAACAGGCAATTTAATCTTCTGACAGTCTTTTCTTATTAAAATGCCTAACAAATAAAATGATGTCAAAACTACTTATCCCATAATTTCTGGAAATTCAGAAGAAATGTATTACCAGGCTTCTTTGCAATAGTCAGGAGTGTTAGCCTTAACATACTAACAATAACTGAATGATTTTAACAGCATAAACTCTCAACATAGTTCTGGAGATTTGAAATTGAAAGTAAGTGTTGGTTGAGCTGTATTTTGTTTTGTTTTCCTCATGAGAATTCAAAGGAAAGAGTTATGATTTGCCTTTTCTTTATGGCCAGAGAAGTCAAATATCTCTTCATGTATCTCTTAGCCATTTTCACTTATGAGAAGTCTAGAGAAGTCTATATTTATTTCATTAGCCCATTTATCAATTGAGTTGTTGTTTCTTTGAGGGGTTTTTTTTCTGTCCTGGGACTTGAACTCTGGAACTGGGCTCTGTCCCTGAGTTTCCCTTGTTTAAGGCTACCACATATGCCACAGTGGCATTTCTGGCTTTTTCCGAGTAGTTTACTGGATATAAGAATCTCATGGACTTTCCTTCTGGGACTGGTTATGAACCAAGATCCTCAGGTCTCAGCCTGAGGAGTAGCTTGGATTACAAATGTGGCCCACCCAGTTTGAAGGTTTATTTTTTTTTTGAGCATTTAATTTTTTGAGTTCTAAGTATATTTTGGATGTTAGGCTCTTGTCTAATATGTAAGTTTTCTCTGGTTAAATCTTCTCCCATTCTGTGGTCTTTCTATTTGTTAGCTCTGTCTTTTGCTATGAAGAAACAGTTAGGTTTGATGCAATACTACTTATCTAGTCTTTCTTTGTTATGATTCTGGATCTTGGAAAGTTTTGACTTGTACTTTGGAGCCCTAGTGATGCTCTTACCCCTTCCTGTGATATGGATTCTGGTCTTATATTAAGGTTTGATCTTATATTGATCCATTTTGAATTGATTCTAGTGCAAGATGATATATAAGAATCTGGGTTCACTTTTCTGTATATCAATAAACAATTTTACTAGCGTCATTTGTTCAAATGGATGTCTTTCTTCCAGCTTATATGTTTTGCTTTCTTTTCAAACATTATATGGCTATTCTCTATGAGTTCATATCTGAGTCTTCTGTTCATTTTTATTGTTCCTCAAGCCTATTATAGTGTCAGTAACAAGATGTTTTCATTAACTTTGAACTTTGATATTGTTAGTCTTCCAACACCATTCTTCCTGCTAAGGACTGTTTTTACTATTTGGGGTTTTTTGTTACTCCATATGAATTTTCATTTCACCCAGTTAGAATAGCCAATATCAAGAAAATTAACAACAACAAATGCTGGTGTACATGAGGCCAAAAGGGAACTCTATTACACTGTTGGTGGGAATAACATCTGTTCATCCACTCCAGAAAGCAGTATGGAGATTTAAAAAAAAAAAAAAAAAACTAAACTAAACACAGAACTACCCTATGATCCATCTATTCCAGTAATGGGTATTTATCGAATGGAGCACAAACAAAGCCACACTAAAGCTACCAGCACAACCATGTTCATTACAGTATTGTTTATTATAGCCAAGATATAGAATTAGACCAAATGCCTCTGAATGGTTTTATGGATCAAGAAAATGTGGTATATATACACAATGGAATTCTACTCATCCACCAGAAAGAATGATTTGAAAATTCAAAGACTTACTTGGAAAAAAGTAAGAGAAGTAAGCCATACCCAGAGAAAAAAAAAGTAAATTAAATGTGGTAAGTCATACCCAGAAAAAAGCAAGTTGCATGGCTTCCCTCAATTATGGCAACTAGAATCGGCCTATAAATTCATAAGCAAACAGACTGGGTGGTATGTAAGTTGTTACAAATGAATTAATTGAAGTATACTAGACTCTATGAAGAGCACAAATGTTATGATTATTTTAAAATACCAAGTCAAAAGCCAACAAAATAAATACCAGAAAATGAGAACTTGCCAAGGGTAGGAGTGAGGCCAAGGGGAGAGGAGTAGAAAAAAATAAAGCGGGGAAGGAGGGAGAATATAAACAAGAATTCATTGTATACTCCACAAAATTGAGAAATATAAAGAAAGGGGTTGGTCAAAAGGTTTGAAGATATTGAGGTGATGATACAGTTCAAGATTATGTAGTTTATGTATCATATACATAAACTGCTTTGTAAATGGCCAAAACTTCAATACATAACTTAAAAATTAAGAAGGTGAAGAAAGGGGTTGTTTGGGATGGGTGAGTGAGAATGTTGAGGGGGGGCATTGATCAAGATACACTGTATTCATAAACTGATTTGGTGAATGACAACTCATTTGTACAATTACTTAAATATAATAGAAATATTCAAAAATAAAAAGAAACTATCTCTCTGAATTAGAGATGACAGTTTTTTCTCTATGTATGAGAGTGCTGTTTTATGCCTGCTTAGTTATGTGTATGTATTTCTCTTTGTCTCTCTCTCTTTCTGTCTCTTTCTCTCTATAGCTCTGTCTAGAATTCCCCTTTTATAATAAAGACATAAACCATACTAGATTAAAGCCCACACTAAGAGACTCTCTCTAAATTGACTACATGTAGTCAAGTTACACTCCGATTCATAAGAGTTAAGACTTCAACAAGGGCATCTGAGATGAGAATAAGGAAAATCACTTCCAGCCTACACTATCATACAAGGGAATTCTATACAATGGAAGGCAGGTTACCATCTTGAGGTCATTCAAATCCTTTCTGGCATAAACTTACCACTTCCAGTTTTGTTGAGAAAATTGAACAGAGTGTCTGTGGAAGTCACAAGCTGCCGTTGCAAAACTACAAAGTAGAAAAGAACTGGAGTTCTTGAATCACATATAGAAGGACATCAGCTAGCCAGAAACATCTAATGGCCAATAAAACTTGAGTGAGAAATTAACTTATACTGTGCATGAGTAATCCTACATGTTAATTTGTTCAGAATATAACAATTGGCTTTATAGAACAAATGAAACAGTGTCATGAAGACAAGGCATCTACATACTCATACACACATAGTTCTCAAAAACTGAGTTACCTTTCTGAAAGTTATACATACAACACACATGTTCCCTGATTATGGATGAAATGGGATAATTTACTTTGACTGATAAAACACATGAGGCCTAAGTTTTCAAGCAATTATCTGGTAAAACAGATAAGGAAATTTCAAAATCTTTAGAAAAAGTAGGATCAATTGCATGTGTGGGCATTACAACATAAACTGTGAATTACCAAATTCTACTATTACAGGCCTCAAATTGAATTTTCTGCCATATCCCACTTTCAAGATAAACTCATATTAGAGATCAATGCTGATGCCAGTATTTTGGCATTGTTATAGAACTACCAAATTTTAAGTTACTGCAATACATGATAAAAAAACTTTAAATTAAGAAAGATTTCAAAGTGCCCTCATACAGTTTCAGTAAAAATATTAAGATTGTTCAATATTTTAAATCTCCCTAAAATTAAATGAACCTAGAAAATACATGTTGGAAAAATATTTTACCAGATTTGTTGATTTTGTAGATAAATTTTAAAATTTGAATTTTAATGAATCAATTTTGGAATTAAATTGTCAGGTACCATTAATGGCTTATAGGATATTAGCTCCAGGATATCTTACTTCCATTCAAAATTTGGCATTTAAATTCCCATATGTGTGTGAGCCTGTACTCAATTTAACAACCAAGGGCTTGGGTAGCACATTTAGTGAAATAACAATAGAAGTATACATGGTTGATGACTCATAGTTATCAATGATCACCTGTACTAGTGAAGATGGGAAACAAAGTGTAGAAACTAGCTATAGAATATTTATTCCAGAGATAAAATTGGAAAATTTTAGGAGAAATTCAAAAGAGAATGGTATGATTGCTTGCGGTGTTTTAACAACTGACTGCTGAAATTATCAGAATGACTTGTGTACTGCCATGTTCTTTGCCAAAATGAATTTGTATACTTGCCAATTTTTTTAATTTTATTTTTATTTTATTGTAAGGATGATGTTAGAGGGGTTAGAGTCACATATGCAAGGTAATGAGTACATTTCTTGTTAAACATTATTATCTCCTCCCTTGTTTTCTTGAACTTTCTCTCCCCACCTCCCAACTGCCAATTTTAACTTAAGAAACATTTCACTGGGTTCAATTACTGAGTTGTTCTGTTTTATACTATATATATATATATATATATATATATATATATATATATATATGAATTAAAATTATAGTTGTGATCTAGTGTCTCACACCTGTATTTAGGAGGTTGAGATCTGAGGATTGTGTTTCAAAGGTAGCCAGGCAGAAAAGTCTGTGAGTTTCTTATCTTAGATTAACCACCAAAAACTAGAGGTAAAGCTGTGACTCTAGTTTTAAAGCTCTAGCCCTGAGCAAAAATGTTTCAGGAACACAGCTCAGGCCCTGATTTAAAGTCTCAAGTACTGGTACAAAACAAAATGAAAGTTAACCTGGCATAATTCTTGAAATAATCAGAAATTTTTCTTGATTTTTCTCTCATTTTGTAACACTTCTGCTTAATGAGAATATACAACTTTCTTTTCCCAAAGTTTATTTATTTATTTACTTATTTGACCAGGAATTGTTCATTGAACATCTATTACATTCCTATCCCAGTGAACCATACTATTTGGAGTCAAACAAGCAAGTTCTCTTCATTCATGTATCTAAGCTTATGAAAGACACAGATAATTAAACAACAATACTATTGCTGCTGTGAGTAGCTTCAGAGAGATGATTTATTTTGATTTCTTGAGATCTTTAATGTATCACTGCATTACTTTGTCAACCTTAATTTAGAATGACAGGCATCAGAGACCATCAGGAAACCTATATATAAGCCAAAGATTTATAAGTTCCCCATACTTGAGTGAAAATAGATTTTTCTTCTCATTTTATTAACTTTTCCATGGTGACTATGCTAGCAAGCACATAAAACTATGGTCAAGAAAGTAATTCTTTAGATAACATTGTAAGAAAGCCTTCTTCCCTAAATAAGACCTCAGATAAACCTTTATATATTTTGGTACCTGTCACACACATGTAACTACAATTTGTACTAAATCTTCCCATTTTCTCTGAATAATTACTAGAATTACATATTGCCAAAATTTATTCAACTATAAAGGCATTTTTTTTTGGTTATCCACTACTACAAGGGCAGGAAAAAATAGATTAAAAAATCAAGGACAGAAAAATCACTATATTTTTCAACTACTCAATAATGGTATTTGATTTCCCATTCCTTGGTGGTGTATAATGTTGTTCCAGTTCATATATTGTTCAATAATATGAGTGCAAAGTACATCATGACTTCACTTGATTCAAATCATCTTTGGGCTTTTAAAAGGCAAGAGACATGGGAACTAAAGTAGAAAATAAGGTTAAATCAATTTGTCCCTAAAAAAAATAACTACTTCAATAAACAATGGAGGATCTGTTAAAGGTAGTGTTAGGGAAATACATATATCATCACTGAAATAGGGGGAAACATCTCAGATTACATTATATGAAACATTGTCTCTCTGTGCGGCTATGCTTATTTCTAAATTCTGCCAATTAATGTATAGTATTTGAAAGGAATAAAACAATTGTTTTATATACCATATAAAAGTAACAGGTATGTGTGTCAGTCATTATTTAACGGCAGGATTCCATAAGAGCTCCATGTAAGGTAAAAACATTTTACACAAATGAATGCTTCTAAAACTTATATGGGTTGAGACATGAACTCAGATCAGTAAATCTGATTCTGTACAGTTATGGTCCACAACAGTGATGATACTGATATTTCCATCATTTAAAATAATGAATTATTTTATAAGTTAAACTAATCATTATCTAGGAAAACAATAGAGTTTTCTTGTCCTTTGAATGTGAACCAGTTATGATATAATTGCTGTCAATTAAGTCCTTTAAAAATATACAAATCCTTCAACCCAAGAAAGTGTGTTCTATGGTCTTAAACCTCCATATTTTTTATTTCAAGATGAAGCAAATTTGGCTAAAAAAATATTACCCAATAATTGCTTTATTTCCAAATAAGAACAGCTTGAAAATATAGTACCAGGCATATCAGAACTATCATAAAACTATATGGTGACATATTGATGTCTCTTCATAAATATTAGTGATGAAATATTATAAAGGCTTGTAGTTATGCTACATTAGGCATAAAACAAATCGCTGACCATTAATTTATCCATTCAGTCTTCTTCTCTCAAATGAATGATGGCTCTACATTTGGGCATCTTTTACAACTCTTACATTAAGCTCTTCCAGGAAGAGAATGCAATAAATTTAGACAAAATTCAAATGAGTTATTATTGTCCTTATAAAAGCATTCCTTATGAGTCTCAAGTCATAAACACCTTATTTGGCCCAACTTTCAAGTTATCTTGCACCATAAGTCATAAACAGGTATACAAATTTGGTACAAAAAAAACAAGACCACACTAAAGCTACCAGCACAACTATGTTTATTGCAGCATTATTTACCAGAGCTAAGATATGGAACCAACCCAGATGACCCTCAGTAGATGAATGGATCAAGAAAATGTGGAATATATACACAATGGAATTCTATGCCTCCATCAGAAAGAAAGACATTGCCCCATTTGCTAGGAAATGGAAAGACTTGGAAAAAATTATATTAAGTGAAGTAAGCCAAGCCCAAAGAAACATAGGTCCATGGTTTCCCTTATTTGCAATATCTAGTATATGTATTAGTCAAGCAAAAAGGTCAGATAAGGTGATGTTAGGAAAATGAACTCTAAGATATGTATTTAAATTTTTTAAAAAAATTTGGTACAAAAATAAATTAATTCATAATCAAATAAATATAAGCCAGTCAGTCGCATGACGAAGTCTGACAAAAGTTGCTTTACAGCAGGCACGGCCATACCCTCCCAAGTTTGCATATGTTAAAATACAAAAATTGAATTTGGAGTAAATCATTGCATTACTTTAACTGTGTCTATATTCAAATGCAAGGCATTTTTGAAAATTAATACTAATATGGGAGCAAATACATGTTTAAAAATTAATTATGATTACACCAATAAGTTTGACATTACTTGATTATGCTATTGAATACCTTTATTTCTGCAATTTTTCCTCAAAATGTTTTATGAATACCTTAATTTTTGGAAAACTTGAATAGTGAGAAGAAAGGGAAAATACAAAATAAAGTCATTAAGCCCCTGCCCGACATCAAAGAGATAATAAATGGCTCAAAAATTTGCTTTTATTTACAGTGGCAGCTGTGAAGAAATCCAAACCTATAAGTATTGACAGGAATAAACTACCTAGGTTAAAAAAAAAGTGTATTTTTCAATGGAATAATTGTACCCACACCAAAGCAGAACAAAGAAACAAGGGGAATAATTACAACCCCAAGTTTTATCACCAGTCCCATCTGTTGCCATAAGAAGATCTGCAGATGGACTTGTGTGGTAGATGGAGCACCAGCCCAGCATGTATGAGGCCCTGGGCTTGAGCCCTGTACCACTGAAAGAGAAAGATGTACTTCATTTCACTGGAAGGAATCTATAATTATAATTGTGAAAAGATGCTTTCCTTTCCTTGCATGCTAATTGTTTAAAAGATTTAAAAAGAATGAAATGGATGGGGAAAATGGAAATATGTGGGAAAAAAAGGACTTCAAAATCCAACTTTTGAATTGTCAGTCCTAGAAATAATGACCTTGAGTTCTCTGCCCAAATTGAACTGGGAGGATGATCCTTTGATGGCAAATCTAGCCCCAAGCTAGAGCCACTCAAGAGAAGATGAAGGAAACTTTTTCATAGCTAGATTATTTTGAGGTTGCTTTTTAAAATCAGCTGTTAAAGAAAAAAAAAGGATATGGAAAACAAGAGGAATGAAGAAAAATTAGTGATAGCCAATGATATTTTGAAATGTGTTTCTTTCTTTATTGTGAAAATACTGTACAGAGGGGTTACAATTACATGGGCAAGATAATGAATGCATTTCTTATCAAACATTATAGCCTCCTCCCTTTTTTTTTGGGGGGGGGGGGTCCGGTCATGGGGCCTGAACTCTGAGCCTGGGCTCTGTCCCTCAGCTCTTCAGCTCAAGGCTAGAGCTCTACCACTTGAGCCACAGCACCACTTCTGGCTTTTTTCTTTTTGCTTATGTGGTGCTGAGGAATCGAACCCAGGGCCTCATGCATGCAAAGGCAAGTGCTCTACCACTGAGCCACCTTCCCAGCCCCTAGCCTCCGCCTTTGTTTCCTCTTCCCATCCCTTCCCATCTTCCCCTCCCACAGGGAGTCCTCCTCCCCCCATCCCCCTCACCAAAGTTGTAAAGTTCGTTTTTTTGACATAATGACTTGTGCATGTTAAGACAGTGATTTTAAACATAATTTAGCAATTGAATTGTGTATTCACCTAATACTCTTTTCTAATACATAAACCAGGAATAAATGAGCTGCTGTGGAAGAAGCTGAGATAGAAGGACCAACACATTGACTTCTGCCTTTTTCTACCTGTTGCCAGCATTGGAGCTTACAACATAGCACATCAAAATAAGATGTCTTGGCATGATGAATACTTTGTTTTTTTAATTGTAAACAGGGATTACAGTTACATAAGTCAGATAAAGAATACATTTCTTTGTGAACAATGTAACCCCCTTTCTTGTTCTCTATCAGTTTTCCCTCCTATCCACAACTACAAGTTGTGTAGTTCATTTTCAGCATAATATTGAGTGAGTACCACTGCTGCATTTGTTCACCCTTTGTTCCTCCATTTCTGTGGGCTCCCTTACCTTCCTGAGGTGGGTAAACCAAGAGGCGAAACAGAAAGAAAGGAAAACAGAGACAGCAACAAAGATAAAAATCTCTTGTTTCCATTCCCAAGAGTTTCTTTCAGTAAATCTTATTTTATATGATAAGCTTACGTAAGTATTTCACCTTTGTGTTCTTCTAAGAACATCTTCCTTTGGTTTCACTGTGTGTGAATGTTGTAGAGTCTTGTATAATTTATAATGTCCCAGAGTATTTTTTTTTTACCATCCAATGTGCTTACTTGTAGATTGGTAGGCACATTCTAGCTACCACAACCTATGTTTCTTTGGTTCTGGCTTAATTGGAAAGGCCTCAGAAGCTCTGCCTCTGATTGTTTCTCCTGCCTTCCCCTCTCCTACCTCTTTTCTGCCCTAAAACATTTCCTAAGAACCAGAAGTTCTTCTCTCCAAATGGAATCACATAAACCACATTTCGCTTCACGCACAGCTCACCGTAAGACCTGGAACATTTTTCTTCTCCCTTGAGGATTCCCATTCCAAAGGTGTCCTACCGCATGTCCAGGAGGACAAAAAGGTACATGGAAAGGCCAAGAAGAATAATGGCCAATAGACACATGAAGAAATGCTCAAATTCTCTAGCCATAAAAGAAATGAAAATCAAAACAACACTGAGATACCATGTCACCCCAGTTAGAATGGCTATAATCAAGAACTCTAATAACAACAGATGCTGGAGGGGATGTGGACAGAAGGGAACCTTACTGCATTACTGGTGGGAGTGTAAACTTGTTCAACCACATTGGAAAGTAGTATGGAGGTTCTTCAAAAGACTCCACATAGAACTCCCCTATGAACCAGCAATCCCACTTTTGAGCATTTACCCAAAAGTTTACAAACAAGACCACACTAAAGCTACCAGCACGACTATGTTTATTGCAGCACTATTTACTATAGCTAAGATATGGAAGCAACCCAGATGCCCCTCAGTAAATGAATGGATAAAGAAAATATGGTATATATACACAATGGAATTCTATGCCTCCATCAGAAAAAATGACATTGCCCCATTTGTTAGGAAATGGAAAGACTTGGAAAAAATTATATTAAGTGAAGTAAGCCAAGCCCAAAGAAACATAGGTCCCATGGTTTCCCTTATTTGTCTGAGTCAAGCAGAAAAGGTCAGACAAGGTGATGTTAGGGAAATGAACCCTAAAATATGTATTCAAATGTTTTTTTTTTCTTTCATGTGATTGTTTCTAACGCATTTGTAAGATTATTTCTTTGTTGCTTTGTACATCCCTCCCTCACAGTATAACCCCTGCTTTCACTGTATTTGATGTCACTATAATTTGTGGAGGGGAAGGGGAAAAACAAATCGTTTAAATAGGGATACAGGTGGACCCATTGCAACAATGAGATGTACAACTCGTTATGTCAAAAGTTAACTTTACAGCTTTGGGGGTCGGGGGGAGCGGGGATGATTGGGGGTGCAGGGGGAGGATGGGAAGGGATGGGAAGGGGAAACAAAGGAGGAGGCTACAATGCTTGATAAGAAATATATTCATTATCTTGCCTATGTAATTGTAACCCCTCCGTACAGTATTTTCACAATTAAAAAAATTTAAAAAAAGATATGGAATCAACTCAGGTGCCCCCAGTAGATAAATGGAATTCATATATATATATATATATATATATATATATATTTATTTATTTATATATATTACACATACATATATATCTCAAGAAAATATGATATATAAGTATACATATATCACATTTTCTTTATATATATATATATATATATATATATATATATATGAATTCTATGCCTCCATCAGAAAGAATGACATTGCCCCATTTGCTAGGAAATAGAAAGACTTGGAAAAAATTGTATTAAGTGAAGTAAGCCAGGGCCAAAGATAGGCCCTGTGGTTTCCCTTATTTGCAATAACTAGTATACATCTAGTTATAATCTTACCCGATACTAAAGGAAATGAACCTCAAGATAGGGACACAAGAGTTGTTGTTTTTTTCCTTTGTTGCTGTTGTTTTTAATATAATGTGTGATTTTTTTGTTGTTTCTTTTATATGTTCTTCCCCCATGGTATAACCCTATGTTGACACTATTTGATTCTGGTGTCCTTCATCTTGCTATCTTGTATATATATTTTTCTCTTTTTTGAAAGTTTTTATTGTAAAAATAGTGTACAGAGGGGTTACAATTACATGAGTAAGGTAATGAGTACAATTTCTATTGAGCAATCTTACCTCCTCCTTTGTTTTTTCCCTACCATCCCTTCCCTTCCCACCTCCCCAAATCCCCCTTCCCACTCAAGTTGTAAAGCTCATTTTTCTACATAGTCTACATAGTCTTTTACATCTCATTGTTACAATGGGTCAACCTGTATTCCTTTTTCAGCATTTTGTTATTTCCCTTAGCCAAATTAGAAAAATGTATATATAAGATGCAGGGCACTGACATCAAATACAGGGCTTATACCGTGGGGGAAGAACATACAAGAGAAACAAAAAATCACGCAGTACATTTTAGATACATTAAAAACAATAGCAAGAAAGAAAAAAACAAGTTGTGTCCCTATCTCAGGATTCATTTCACTTAACATCATCTAATATGGTCATATGTACATAGCTTTTGACCTTTTCTGCTTGGGAAGGGGAAGGGAAATTACAAAATGCTGAAACAAGGATACAGGTTGACCCATTGTAATAATGAGATGTACATGACAAAAGTTGGAAACGAACTGTACAACTTTGGTTGGGGGGGAGTTGTGGAGGTGGGAAAGGAAGGGATAGTAGGGGAAAAACAAAGGAGGGTTAACTGCTCTATAGGAAATGTACTCATTACCTTACTCATGTAACTGTAACCCCTCTGTACAGTATCTTTACAATAACAAAAAGAAAACGAAACAATAGACATAACTTGAGAGATTTTCCTTCTTGTTCTAGGACCACTATATCACACCATTTCTGTCAAAACACATTTTTACAATGCTGTCATTGAACTTATGAAAAATAATTGTTTCCTGAGTTACGAGAAATTATGATTAAATAAGTATAATGAGCCTTCTCTCATGTAACTTGTCTGTTGTCATTTAGGTGACACTTTTGACTCTTCCAAGAAGGAGGGAATATAGTTACATGGTTCATCCTCTCCACCATTTGGGGGAGGTCTAGAGTCACCTGGTCTCTTAGAGTACTTTTGTATTTACAGGCTTTGGAGTTGAGTTCAACTGTAATTGGATATTGTTTGCTTTCTAGTTCCTTTGACACCTGAATCAAATAATCTTGAATGCTTTGGACTCTTTAACTATCTGTCATAAATGTTGTGTGAGAAGAAAAATGATTTAATACATGTAAAATTGCAGATATAGAATAGGTGCTTAAAGGTAGTTGCTATTATGGTCATTTTAATAGTGTGTGCCTTGAAGGTCAAAGTTGATGTATTGTCAGATGTGGTGAGATAATGAGTTCTTTCTTTAAATGTAAAGGATAATTGAAATGTATTTCATCTAAAATTGTAACTATAAATCCAAAATCAATGAGCAGTTCTAAACGTATAGTTAGATACTTGTGGCTTGGCTTATTTTATTGGTTAGAACAATGTGATTGAGAAACTAAAAGGCAAGCCAATTAGGATGAAATTTTGTCACATGGAAAGTCTTTGTAAGTGTATTTTCTCTTGTTTTTTTTTTTAGTTTGTATTTTCAATCTAAGAAAATATTTCATACATATCAGTGTCTTTCAATTCTTAAGAAATCATTTCCTTACTTGCTTGTGGCTAATTTTAATTCTTTTGCAATTAACCTTAGACCATACTTTCCATACTATATGAAGTTTATATTGTTGAGATTTAATTATAACCTGTTTAGTATGAGAGTAGGCAAGAAATATTAGTGTTGTGTATCCTATAGGTCTAAAAATTCATGATCTGTCCTTCTATGGGTATATGTTTGAAATTTTAATCTTAGCATTCATTGATCTCTTGATTCAGGAATCCAGTCCATCATTGGAAATATTTTGTTTGGCTCCACATGCTGCAAAAGAGTTTTTAAGTTCACTACTTCTAGAGAAACTTATCTCTCGCTCAAGTATATTCTCATAAGTCTTAAACTGTTCATCCTTTAACTCTACAATTGTGACTAACTGCTCTAAGGAAAAGTACATACGGTTAAGACCACTGATAAGCAATGGATTTTTGGTTACAATGATCAGGCATGCAAGCTCCTCCTACTTCAGGTGAGAAACTTAGCAATATCCTCAGTTATCAAGTGTTTGTCATCAGAAGCCTTTGTGACAAACATGTGCAGAGCTGTAGTCCTTTAGGGAAAAGTGATCATTGGACATTGCCTATGCTTGTGCAGTATTCAAATATTACCTATAACACAAGTAAAAGTTTGTCCTTGAACATTTTTTTCTGAAATAATTTCTGTACCTGGTACCTGCCTCTTTTCCTTGTGCATTGAATCTTTGTGAATGGCCTTTGAGGTAGGTGCTAATGCATCACTGTGTTCATTATTTACAAACTTGAAATGGGAGCTTGAACAAATGAATAGAATAGACAAATTACTTTTCACAGTGTGAGTATAACATAAATTAAGAATGCTTTATCATTACTATTTTTTAATTGTTATTGCAAAGGTGATATACAGAGGAGTTACAGTTACATAAGGCAGATAAAGAATATATTTCTTTTTGAACAATGAGATTGTTTCCTTAAGCCTAAACACATTTAACAATTTTATCATCGCAATGTCATTTAATTTTTTTCAAACTCCTATAGCTCTGTTATGGGCATGTATCATGTATTTCAGAAAGCTTTATTGTAATCAATCAAATCCCTGTTAAAAAATACCTTAGGTCTATCTCTGTAAGCAAATGAATGTATCTTTCCAGTTGATAAAGGATGAATCCTATGCGGGGAGAGCACAGAGTAAGACAAATGGCCAAAGACTTCCGTTGGAGCCCTAACAGCATACATTTATAGAGAATGCATCATGTACTTTACAAGGTCCTGAAGCTTCTCATGAACAATATAATTCCTAAAAGAAGAAGTGCAACTCTTGTCTGCATTTTATAGCTGAGAAAATTAAAAGGGTAGGGGGAAAGGGAGGGGTTTTTTAGGTTTTGTTTTTTGTTTTTCCTAAACCATGCAAACTGTGAGTAGGAGAACCAGAGCTCTTCTCCAGGGTTGTTGTATTCCTTATAGTTCTTACTACAATCTCCACAGTTCTTCAAAATTCCAATACTGTTTCTGTCGCAGTGCTATTATGTATGCTTTTGTGTAAATGCAGTGGCAATATCTATAAAGAACACCATGGAACTGGGTGCTGTGGCTCACACTTGAAACTCCAGCTATTCAGGAAGCTCAGATCCAGAGAACTATGGTTTGAGGTCAGCTTAGAGAGAAAAGCTTGACAGATGCCATCTGCAAAGCACCCAGAGTAGGGGAATTAAAAAAAGATGGAAAAATTGCACAAATAATAACCTACCAAGCATCAAGCAAGCAAGCTAAACCATCAAAAATATATTTTTGTTTTATTTTCTATTTTCTAAGTTGCCCAATCTTTCTTGTTTCTTAAGTAATGCTTTTATGAAATTGAGATATACTGTAGATTGTTATAGTCATTGTCTGCATTTGAGATAAAGGATAATTTTGATAAGAAACTACAAATATGCATCTGTCTTCAGGGAAAAAAACTAACAATAAACTTGATGTGATTTCTAACACATCATTGCTTTGAGATCCCACGTTCAGATATCATCTTTACTTAAGAAAAGAGACTGTGAGTCATAAAGAAAACACAAACACAAACCCATGAGAATCTCTCCTATTTGTTACCATTACCTCATTCTTCACCTAAATGATCTGTTCTGCTACTGCTGCAGCTAAGTGACTCACCAAAGCCAATGAAGATTTACACAACCAATAAATTTGTTTTTAATGTTAAACATAGGTGACAAAAATGGTCTCCAGTGAAAACAACCAAAGAGAGAAGAATGTTTTTATGTTGACAAAAATGATGTTATTTGTTGCAGCTAAACTCTAATTTATTTACCGTCAATCAAGGAAAGAAAAAAAAGTCCCCAGATATAATACATCACTAAGTTTTAGACCTTTTAGATTGACTCATTAATCGAAATCAAGCTAAATTTTGAAAAATAATGTTATAAATTTGAGTGCATGATATGAAGTCATTTACTATTATAAATAAGAGAATGAGACAATGATAATACCTGGCTGGTCATACTCAACAAACTAGAAATTAAACTTCCCATGTGGACCACATGGGAAACCACAAAGTCTTGAAGTTTGCTGAGAGTATATGGCATAAATTCATGGGTTCCCAGGTATCTAGAAAGAAAATCAAAACAAATGTTTTTGGCATTTTCATCTTCATTTAAATGTATAAGAATGTTTTAGAAATAATAGAACACAGACCGTTAGAGTTGATCATCAACCACAAAAAAATACTTTTTATTATGTATATGGCTTTTAAAACTCAGTGGGAGGACTTCAATCACTTTTTCCAAAGTTTACTATGAAATTACTACAGACTTGTACTGATTCAATTGAGTTTTCATTTTCTTAAAAATACCTCAAAGGAGACCAGCCAATGGAGCAGTAACATATGTTCAGGACCTCTGTCTATTAAGTAATTACCACAACCTATTTCAAATAATTCATCAACTAATATCCTCAAAAGTCACTTAGCTATAACAATGATTCTACGAATTACTCATAACCAATGAAAAGACTGTGGTGTTTTGAAATGGATTGGATATGTTATAAATTTTAGCTCACCTGTAATTCACCATATTGTATTGTCCCTAAGACAGAAGCTTCAATAGCAGAAGGAATTTGCTAGGGATATCGACTACTGGTTTCTAGTCTAAATGAGACCCATGGCAGTTGTCATCTAAAGCCCTCCAATTAGTACTGGTACACACCAAATCCTTAAAATTCCTGTCTATAAGGAACACCTATCTTGAAATATGGTGTCATTGTAATAATTGCACTATTAATTCTTTTATTGTTTTATTTTTTTGCGGGTAGAGAGGTTTGAACTTTGGGTCTGGGTGCTGTCCCTGAGTTCCATTTGCTCAAGGCTAGCACTCTACCACTTGAACCACAGTGTTACTTCCTTAAAAATATTCTTATTTAAATAATGTACTTAGATTTTTCCTAAGGTCAATTTTCTCTTATTTATAAACTCCGTTATTCATTTTATAGTTTGTCTGACCAACGAGTTATACAAAATATAGGGAAGTATAGACAAACGATCCAGCTCTAAGACAATGCTTCTCAATTGTAAATTGTTTTAATCATGACATCTGTATTATTTTTTTTTTGCCAGTCCTGGGGCTTGACTCAGAGTCTGAACATTGGCCCTGAGCTTCTTTGTGCTCAAGGTTAGTGCTCTACCACCTGAGTGACAGAACCACTTCCAGCTTTTTCTGAGTCATTTATTGGAGATGGGAGTCTCATAGACTTTTCTGCTTGGGCTGGCTCTGATCCACAATCCTCAGCTCTCAGCCTACTAAATAGCTAGGATTACAGGCATGAGCCGCCGGAACCCTGAATTGTCTGAGTATATTTTTAATGGTCACATCAATAGAAGAACTTGCTTCTGGTATCTGGTGGGAAGAGAACTAAGAGAACTAACGATTTATAGAGAACAGGATGTTTCTCCACAACAAGACATTATTTGGTTTAAGTATCAAAAATGAGAAGGGTCAGAAACCCCGAACTAATCCAAGAATATGTACTAAATATTTTTCTCATTTTAAACATCTTTCATTTACTTTTTCTCTCCTTTATAATGACAAAAACCACAATGCTAATTTATCTTTAAATGCACAGTGCAAATAAAAGACTCAGGTAAGTTGGAACTAAAAGTGTTTCTTTATCTTCACCTTCGTGAACCATCAGTAGGGGGCTAACATGAGTAATATAGGTATTATTATCACATGAGAAGGAGATGTAAACAATTTGAAATCTTGATTCACTGAACATTCTGCTCCCTGAATATTTTTGTCTCTCTCCCTTGCTTTTAATGAATCTGTGGCAGTAGCAGCACAATGGAAACTGAAATAGAAGGTAATTTCGTTGCTTCCTTTTCTAGATCTTCATTCCATTAGCTGCCTTGATACAATTTCTAGTAATCAAAATCACCATGCGTCTGAGACAAACAAGGCAAATTAAAGCTTTTAAAAGAGAGAGGAGAGAGAGAAAGAGAGAGAGAGAGAGAGAGAGATTTTACCAGGTTAATGTAGATGAAATTAAAACACTAACTTATTTTTCCCCTCCATACTTTTCAGCCCACACTGGATGACAAACCCATATGGTGATGACAATGGAAATGGAACAGCTAAAGATATCATATCACCATGCTGCCCACAACGCCCATGAAAGACTCAAAAGGCAACCAAAATGCATTTCACGCAATAAAGTAGTTAATGAATGATATCTACCAGACAAGATAGATATTTAAATTTATGTCCACATTTGAGTTAGAGATTCCACTTATAATTATAGTGCATCCTATTCACAACATTGGATATGAGTTTAGAGCTATTTCCTGAATTAGATTTCATATTGGCAGTAGTTTAGAGAAAAGCAATACTAATATTTTACATGAGTGAGCCACTGGGAATGAGAGAGAGAGAGAAAGAGGAGGAGAGAGAGAGAGAGAGAGAGAGAGAGAAGAGAGAGAAATCCCCATGCCACCAAATGATTACTAAATATAATTTCCATGTTGTTTATAATAAAAGAGATGATTTCACCCAGTATGTGACTTTTCACATCCCATGAATTCTAGGATATCTACACATATGCTAATCCTGGATAAAAGTGATAAAATGATTGTTTTTAGAACTATGATGTGAACTTCATGCATCATTCACTTACAAGATTTTATGCCACAGTAAGCAGAATCCACACATCTAGACAGCTTCTGGAAGGGTGGCTTACTCCGCCCTCCTTTTCCACACTTAGTGTTTTCTTCCTTTGGGAAGAGCTTCTACATAAGTATTTCGTTTCTCTTCTGGGTAGATTCAACAGCAGGACAGAATGATTATTAATCATTATATTAGGATTACTGTCATCCCTAGTGGAAAGTCACAAATTTGAAAATGAGGGTCTACCAAAAGCTTTAAATGTAAAGGGTCTGAGAAAAATCTAACAATTTAGTGGGCACATAGTTCTTACTAAAGAATATGTGAAAACTGTCTGGACAAAGAGTAAGGAAAACTACTGGCATTTACTATACGGAAGTCAGGAATATCTGCTGTTGTGTGAGGGATTGTCTGTCATACACACACACACACACACACACACACACGCATGCATACAGGACAATATGTCCAATAAATGTCTGAATTACAGAAACTCATATCATCTTATGTGACAAAAGAGCATTTAGAGATATGAATTTCCAGAACTTGAAATGAGGAGATTAGTATAGAGTTTTTTCCATGATGGACTCACATGAAATGTCTGCAGAAAATTTGTCACAAAAGTGCCTTATCTCTGGCTTTTAAAATTGGAGGATATTGGAGGAATCTGGGTACTTCCTAGATCCTGGGTAAAGATAGAGATTCTGCATGGTCATGTCTCTAAAGAAAGAGCGTATGTTCTGTGTTTTCCAAGGTGATAATGTTCATTCTTCCTTGAAAAGATAGTTGGGGAATAAGAGATATCATCTTTCTTGAAGATGTACAGTATAATGAGAAAAGTCATGAAGAAGTATGTTCCAGAGGAAGCAATACAGCTTTCCTTATGTAATGTAGGGCTGCATGGGATCCTAAACTTGGATCAAATTCGGATTGATTATTTATGACAAGGTAGTAAAGAAGCTCTTCATTATCAGTTCACCTGAAAGCTTGCAGAACATCCAGCTGGAAAAACAAACAAAAATATCCATCTTAAAGGTGAAAAGAAAAGAATCTGAACACAACAGGGGTCACTCAGGACAAGCTGCTTCCCCCAGAGACTGAGGTACAGGATCAGAGCTTCCAGAGGTAAACAGGGTTAGTCCTCTCACAAAGGTAACAGTGGTACTCACTAGACTTAATGTTGAAAATGAAGTCCGTGTAAAACTTTGGCTGAGGAAGGGAGGGAAAAGCTGGAAGACAGCAAGGGAACGGGTAACATTGTCCAAAAACAAATGTGCTCTTTACCTGGATTATGTAACTGTAACACCTCTGTACATCACCTTTATAATAAAAATAAAAGATTTAAAATTTAAAAATAAATAAAATAAAGCATTAGCCCCCCTCCTCCTCCTCCTCCTCCTCCTCCTCCTCCTCCTCCTCCTCCTCCTCCTCCTCCTCCTCCTCCTCCTCCTCCTCCTCCTCCTCCTCCTCCTCCTCCTCCTCCTCCTCCTCCTCCTCCTCCTCCTCCTCCTCCTCCTCCTCCTCCTCCTCCTCCTCCTCCTCCTCCTCCTCCTCCTCCTCCTCCTCCTCCTCCTCCTCCTCCTCGCCCCCCCCTCCCCCCTCCTCTCCCCCCTCCCCCTGCCCCTCCCCCTGCCCCTGCCCCTCCTCCCGCTTCCCCTCCCCCTCCCCCTCCTCCTCCTCCGCCTCCTCCTCCCTTTCTCTCACTCTATTTCACAAACATACAAAAAATGGTTCCTCTTTCTATAATTTGCAACCTCCTTGTTGGTTGTGGTTTACCCTTGAAGATTTCAGTCCTATCCTATGGAAGAATTAGACAGGTCCAAAGGGTGACATGAAGGAGTTCCTATATTCATCAAAAGATGAATTTCTTTAAAGGTGCAGATACACATATCAGGTGTGTTACGGGATCCCTCTGAGGAACTTAGGTCTCAAACACAAGAATGTTCACTGGTAATGAACAGGGAAGGCAGCACTGTGGTCTAGCTAAAGTCTTAACTAAAGGAAAGGAGTCTGAGCAAGCCAAAGGAGAAATAAGTTAGTGATGAAAGATTTAAAAAGTTATGGAAAGTCAGGGCTGGGAAGGTGGCTCAGAGGTAGAGTGCTTGCCTTGCATGCCTGAGGCCCTGGGTTCGATTCCTCAGCACCACATAAGCAAAACGAAAAAAGCTGGAAGTGGCACCGTGGCTCAAGCGGTAGAGCTCTAGCCTTGAGCTGAAGAACTGAGGGACAGCGCCCAGGCCCAGAGTTCAGGCCCCATGACCGGACCCAAAAAAAAAAAAATATGGAAGGTCAGAGGCTCTTGCCTGTGATCCCAGGTACTCAGGAGGTGGAAAGACCTAAAACATTATTGTTTAATGCTAGCCAAGCAAAGGAGACCCCAAAATGAGAGATTGAGTTCTGTAATAGTTTAAAAAATAGTAATAGAGAATATTACTTAGCAAATGCTTGCATTTTGAAAATTACACTAGATTCATTCTACTTCTCATATAATTTGTTAATCTAGGTTTCACCAATCTCTTGATAGATAAGGTATTCCTTGTTACTAATTTCCCAAATTAGATGTTGAATCTTTTGAAAGAAAATTTTACTTACTTTTTCATCAACTAAAGAGCAATGGTTTGACATTTTCTTTACTTCCCTTCCTTCCTTTTCTTTCTCTTTCTTTCTTTCTTCCTTCCTTTCTTTCTTCTTTCTTTTTTCTCTTTCTTTCTTCCTTCCCTCTTTCCTTCTTCCTTCCTTCCTTCCTTCCTTCTTTCCTTCCTTCCTTCCTTTCTTCCTTCCTTCATGCCATTTTCAGGGCTTAAACTCAGGATTTTGTGCTATCCCTCAGCTTATTGCTTCTGGCTAGTGCTTAACCACTTCAGCCATGCCTCCAGTCTAACATTTCACTGGTTAAGGAGATAGAATCTGACTGACAGACTTTCCTGCCTGGTCTGACTTTGAAACTTATTGTTTCACCTCTTAGAGAGCTTATGATTACAAGCATGAGCCACCAGTGTCTAGATCCTTCCTTATTCTCTACCTTTTAACATTTGAGGCCTTTTCATCATTATTAGATTCTGTTACTTCTCTTAAGCAGTTGGTATAAGTTCTTCAAACTCTCCCTTACAGCTGTTTTTATTTTCCTTTCTCAGGGATTTCAGATATGTGTGTATGTATTTTCTCTGTATGTTTCCATTCTTCCAATTTTAAATTAATTGTACAAACGTCATATAGGAGCAAAAAATTTTTTTCAGGCATACTTTTTCTCTCAAGTACCATATATGTATTATAAATATATGGTATATACATATATATATATACGATGTGTGTGTGTTCATGTGGATGAAAGAATGGTACCTAAATTTTGGCATACCAGATTGATAGGTTTTTTTGTTTGTTTGTTTGTTTTACATTTTCTACTCCTCAGTACAATGAGCTAAAATCCTACTACTACTGCATTTTCTTTCATTATTTATATTTAATGGTACCCTTGAGATGACTTTTTTACTTTCTTCCCTGAAAGTTCCATCAGTACTTGACCAATTTAACTAAACTTTAAAAAGGTATTTCATCACTAATAATGTTAGTGTACTTCAAGTAAAAAGAAATAGAAATAAAAAAGCTTAAGCCTAAACCCAGACAATATGCTGAGTTGTGTATTTTTTTTTTTATTTGTGAACATACTGTACAGAGGGGTTACAATTACATGGGCAGGATAATGCATACAATTCTTACCAAGCATTGCAGCTTCCTCCTTTGTTTACCCTTCACATCCCTTCCCAGCCTCCCCTCTCCTTCCCACCCAATCCTTCCCCCGCTCCTTCCCCCCCACCCCCCCCACCCCCGCACCCACATTGTAAAGCTCGTTTTTGACATGACAACTTGTACTTCTCATTGTTGCAAGAGGTCCACCTGAATCCTTAAACGACTTGTTTTACCCCATCTCCTCCACAAGTTATGGCTGACATCAAATATAGTGAAAGCGGGGGTTATACTGTGGAGGTTATACTGTGGGGGAAGGACATACAAAGCAACAAAGAAATAATCTTATAAATGCATTAGAGACACATGCATGAAAGAAAAAAAACATTAAGATACATATCTAAGGGTTCATTTTCCTAACATCACATTATCTGACCTTTTCCGCTTGACTCACACATATATTAGATATTGCAAATAAGGGAAACCATGGGACCTGTGTTTCTTTGGGCCTGGCTTACTTCACTTAATATAATTTTTTCCAAGTTTTTCCATTTCCTTATAAATGGAGTGATGTAATTCTTTCTGATGGAGGCATAGAATTCCATTGTGTATATATACCACATTTTCTTGATCCATTCATCTACTGAAGGGCATCTGGGTTGGTTCCATATCTTAGCTATGGTAAATAATGCTGCAATAAAAATAGTTGTGCTGGTAGCTTTAGTGTGGTCTTGTTTGTAAACATTTGGGTAAATGCCCAAAAGTGGGATTGCTGGGTCATAGGGGAGCTCTATGTGAAGTCTTTTGAGGAACCTCCATACTGCTTTCCAAAGTGGTTGGGCAAGTTTACACTAGACTGACTTTCAATGGCCTGCTAAAGCATTGCCTTCTTTTTTGAATGCAAAATTGAGTCCTCAGATCTGAATGCCAACATGCTTATAATTTATCATACTGTACTTATCATTGTCTAGAATAAATTTGCTTTGTTTAACTTTTATCTCCTCTATTATTTTTACTATTCTTTGTATGTGAGGGTCATTGAAGCTTGAACTCACTGTTCTTGAGACTCTTTGAGCTCAAGTCTAGTTCTCTACCACTGGAGCCACAGAACCACTTTGGGGTTTTGAGTGGTTAATTGGAGATAAAAAGTCTCACGGGGACTTTTCTCCCCAGGCTGATTTCAAACCATGATCCTCAGATTTCAGTCTCCTGAGTAGCTAGGATTTTAGGGTATTTTTAATATTCTTGACAACAAAATATGTGTATTTTCTGATTGTCAGTTTTATTACCTATAGAGGCAATCTTGGCTTGCATCTTATTGGTGGTCATGAAATATTTGCTCAATTGATTTGGCCTGCATAGTCATCATCAAAACAATAAAGAAAATTAAATTGTTGGCTACAGACTGGTAGAAAAGTGATAATTTATTAAATATAGGCCTAGTTAGATTGTACCTATGGAGGAAAATTTACATCAGCACAGTCATAGTATAATTATTTGATGATATTCATCTAATTAAAAATTCATCCAAGGGAAAAATGAAGAATCAAATGCTTCAATCAGGGACTACTTTTGGATTTGGAAATTTAAGGAAAATGGCATCAATATTCCAACTTCTGCTTATAGATTCATAATTTTAAGGAATATGGAAAGTCAGCTCTTTTGTCAACTTTATACAAGAATAATGAAAGACAAATCTTTAAAGCTTCAACTCAATTGTATGGCAACAGTTTGGAGAAGTTTTACAGGACAGGAAACAGTTTAGCTTTAGTCCAGCACCACACATAATGAAGCATATAATAATATTCAAGAGCTTTTCATGGGTGTGAGCATACTGAATCTTATGCTTATCTTCCTGATTCTGGGATTCCATGAATTTTCAATTATGGCAGAAAAATAGAAATGTTTCCATCAGGGAAAATTGTGACCTGCCAGTGGAGGCTGTACTCCAAGTCAGGGCCTGAGATTTACACAAGCTCATACAGCACAGAAAGATACATAGTCCTCATGGGAAAGCATTAGCATCATGACCTCATAAGAGTTAATGGACAAGAAGAATGACTTCAATGGGCTGTGTAGAAAAACCTGCTGGTTCCTCTCAACACTTGCAAACCCCAATGAAACTTTACTGATTAATAGTGATTGGATCCAATAATAATTAGTTAAAGCATCTGCCATGGGCAGCTCCTGGGCACCCACATGACCTTCTGTATGTTAATTAAAGATATCAGTAATCCAGATAGCCTAGTCTGCACTTTATAACTCTACCACAGGCCAAAGACACTTCCTGATTAGGGAGCCATAAAGAAACAAATGGAGACATGTTTCTGCTTCAAACCAAAATGTAAATTAAATTTAAGCTCAAAAGTGACTGTTAGGTTAATTGTACCTATGACAACTTCAAGTTTATAAATGGGCATGCATGGATATTTCATTGGGCAAATCATTTAACCAATATCATAATATTGTGTTATATGCACACATATAAATATATAACATTACACTTAAGTTGGTACTCCGCTAAAGATTAGTCTATCTTCAAATTCCAAATAAAAGCATATCTGTATTGTTAAAAATTATGAAGAAAATATTGGTAGAATAAGGACAAACTGTAAGGGAGTAATATATAGTCAATTGTATAGTTTTTTTAGTTTTAAAATGCATCTATTTAATAACAGAAGACTAATACCTTCTTTTGTAATTTATATCTGTAAATCTGAATAGATTTTTATATTAAATTATCTAATTGAATCAACTTTAGTAGCATATCAGACAAAGATAAAAAGGAATTTTCAAATACTTCACTAAAAGAATTTTTTAAAAAATGCATCTTGAACCAGGTGTTTGGTAATGTGGAAATGAAAGAAGAAAAGTCAGAGTAGAGAGCCAACCCTCAAATGAAATAAAGAGCAACACAACTTCACAATTACACCATGTGCCGGCTTGGCTGTTTCTTCCTCCACAAGTCATGAGAGTCCAAAGAAAGGAGGGAAGAAAAGAAATGAGCAGAAGTTGCACCAGGAAGAACCTATGCCAAATCAAATTCAACTGTGGAACCAATTTACCTGTTCATAATGTAGGGAGTATCAGCATACGTCACAGGAAGGGAAAGAAGGAGAGAAATAAATACAACAAAAGAAGATAAGTTTCATTTATTGGTTCCCAAAATACCTGGGAACTTGTTGGCACAAGAATCATGAATGTTCAGAAATAATATAGACTGTTGTTTAAAAATAACACAACAATAAAACAACAATGGACTGTATATGATAACTCATTACAGCTCCACAAAAGGCCGAGGTAGGAGGATCTACTTCTCTAGGGCAGACTGGAAAGAAACACAAAATAAGTACCAATAAATGGGTGTTTATAAGAGAGGAAGGTGGGCCCAAGTGCAGAGGGGTAGAAGAATGGAGGGGAAGGAGGTTGGGAAATGCAGTCAATACTTCATTGTATATACCATAGAGTTGCAAAAAATAAGGGAAGCAGTAGGTTGAAGGGGCTTGGGTGACACAGATCAACATGCACTGTATACATCAACTGTTCAATGGCAAAAAAAAAAAAATCTCTACATATTCTACTAATTAAAACAAGTGAGCAAAGGGACGGTTGAAAAGAGGAGGTGAGAATGTTGGAAGGTGTGACATGGAGCAAGACACACTTTATTCAGAAACTTTTTTGTTGATTGGCAACTTCTCTGTGCAACTATTGAAAAATAGTAAAAAAAAAATATTTTTTAAATAATTAAATAACCAATTACCTGGGAAAACCCCTTTCTGAAAAACAAACTAAAAAATAAATAAATAAAAGAGAGAGAGAGAAGAGAGCCAAGTAACTTCCCCAGGCATCACTCCCCACAAATAAAAACTCAAAAAGCTCTTATCACACCCAAATTCTCCTCCAGAAGGGCTAAGGTAAACAGGATGGGTGGTACAGAACATCTGGCTACAGCAACATGTCGTAAACGCACAGGCAGCAGCAGGCGTGGACGGAGGAAAGGACACTGGCAGACACAACAGTGATGATGGGCATGAAATAGGCATCAGATAACACAGTCTGAAGGCGACCAGGAACGCACTCTCACGACTGTGTTCCTGGTGGCTGGGTCCTCAGTCTAACTGATCTCAGGGAACACCAGCAATCCTCAGCACTGCAGTCAGGGAACGTCTGAGCTGGAGAGCAGACTGAATTGGCAGAAACCTGGAAGATGTGGAAGACCACACAGCTCAAGGGATAGGTTAAAAACAGAGTCGGAAAGTTTAGGAGCTTGGCCCCACTGAGCCATCGTGGGAACTTGCAGACAGTATTGACATTTGTTTTTCTGTGCTGAGCACCCAGTTGAGAACCCTTTGAACAGCCACATTTCCACCAAAGCCAATCCACAAGATAAACAGCTGCACCCACCTTGACTAGTTTGGACATCCTGGTTCGTAGCCTATTAGCTTTCTTCCTTTATTTCTTGTTTTTAAATCGTGATCACTCAATTCTCATAATCAGTGCGTCTTTTCAATTGTGATGGTTGTCGTTAGTCTTTGCCATGCTGCGTCACAGACTAGAGTGATTGGTCCCATTGTCTTCAAATCGAGGGCTTATGTTTGGCGACAGAGACGCACAAAGTTGGTACAGTGGCGAGAGAACAAAGCACAATTTGGTCACACTAAGAAAAACTTAAAGTTATAGTTTTGAACTAAGCAAATGAATCCTCCATGATTTCTTAGATTTTCCCCTCTCTGGGAAAATAGGTCATCTCTTCAGAAAGACTTTCATCAACATAAAATTTACAACCTACTGTATAGCATAATAAAGTGATAATAAAGTTGAACAGAAATATGTGACAATATTTGTTCCTCCGCAAGGTTCTAAACACAATGTTTAAGCCCAATGAAATCCAAAGTACATTAGAACACAAATCGATTGATGCAGTGGAAAGATCTGGGGTTGTTCTGTTTGGAGAGGAGGCAGGATGGAACCATTTTCCCCCTTCATTTTTCAAGCAACACTGACAAGTGTTTTGAAATGAGCCAACTTCACCTTGTTACTCATTTAGCTTACTTTGTTTGAAAACATTTACATAGTGAAAAGCTGTCAATGACATCCTGATAACACTGGAGCTATGAATTAAGAGATTGCTACTTTGTGCTAAACGTACATTTTACCCTTTTACTTCTTCTAAATACCTCTATTGCTAATGACTGTCTTCCTCCTGGAATTCATATTTCCTAAGCAATCTGCAAACACAACAAAGCCATAGAGGGACTATTTTTATTAAAATTAGCTGTCTTCTCCAATCAGTAAATGAAGAGAATTCCATTCAGGGAAAAGTTAGTTCTTAATATTAAAGGAAATTGAACTGGAAGCCTTTACTGTATTTTACAGATAAAGTTTACATTGACAATGCAGTTGTGATTTCTTTTTAATTTTTGGTGAGAGAGAAAAGATAAGAAGAAGACAAAAGTCTATAGTTAGATATACCTAAAGTATATATATCTATATCTAGATCTAGATCTAGATCTAGATATAGATATATATACATATATTCATAAACAAAAGGTTTTTTCTTTTTTTTGTTATTTTGAATGTACTCTGATTTCTTTTTTCTTTTGTGATATTTTCCCCTAGGGTTTATTCCCAGTTGTCACTGTATTTGATTTTGGTACCCTGGATATTGTATACAGATTCATCTGAATTAGGGAAGGAAAGGGGTGCGACAAAATGATAAGACTAAGGACAAAGGGCAAACCAATGCAACAGTGATACTCACAAGACAATATATTGGAAATGAACTTTCCAACCTGTGGGAGAGGATTGGAGGAGGGGAAAGTGGGAGAAAAATGAGGGAGGCAGTAAAAAGTTCGAAAAGAAATGCACTCACTACCATAGGTATGTAACCTCCTCTATACATCATCCTGACAATAAAAGTAAATTTAATAAAAAGGCTAATATGAGTAGATATTATGGTTCCTATATGTAGCATACTAAGGCCAAATTATCTAAATGTGGTCTCTTAGTTTATTGTTCCAATACATATTCTGAATATGATGTAAAAGTTTTTATGTTGCTGCCAGAAATTGATGGGGATAGGGAATATCTATTTCAGAAACACTTTGCTGCCATGCCTCTCTAGGCCTTGCTATTTGAAATTTTAACATTTTTATATGTTGTTAATTTAATTGTACAAAGATGTCTCATTGTGATATTTACATTCAAAGATGCACTGGATTTCGGTCAACTTGACCCCTCTTTATTACTCTTCTTTAATCCCCTTCATTCTTCCCATCCTCCCTTTTTAAGTTTCTAGTGGAATTCATTACACTATTTTCATATACATCCTAAAAGACTACAACCTCACTTTGGACTCTGGTGAGCAGAGCTCTAGTTAGAAAGTAGGGCAGACGTTTCCTCTTGCTTTTGTAATCCCAAATGTGTTTGAGGTTGCTTTGATCATCCCTTCTCATCTCAGAATTTAAAAGTAAGCAAGAAGATTTCAAGATTCTTATCAATTACTCATAACAATGACCAAATCCAAGCTTCTACATGGGGAATATTTTTTAGCTACAGGTCCTGGGGCTCTGATTTGAATAGTGTGAGCTACAAAACACTAGTAGTTTCTGAAAAGTCATAAAGTAGTCTGTATATACATATCAAATAAAAGATATATGATAGATATAAACTAGATATATGTGCATTTGTATGGATGTGTGTATGTATGCATAATCAGGTAATATATATGATTTATGTACTTATAATACATACATGTTTTCCAGATATATTTCACTATTGTGAAATGTAAGATTTTTTAAATGATTTTCCTCATCATTTCTATTATAATTCTCATCATTAACCTTTAAATATTATTCACATTCACCAAGTTCTGTTCTGCTTAGATCATCTGAACTGAAATGCATTTTTGAGAGCAGATGAACTGGCCTAAAATATTTTCACTGCACGTAGCTGTTTTCCTTTGTACTTTAAAAAAATTTTTCATCGTCAAGGTCAGGTACAGAGGGGTTACTAGTACATATATAAGGTAGTGAGTACATTTCCTGTAAACTTGTTACTCCTCCCCCTCCCCCGTCTTTCTCCCTCTTTCCCTCCCCCCTAACCCGCACCCCCAAGTTGTACAGATCAATTACAACATATTACCTTGTGAGTATTGCTGTTGCATTGGTTCCCCCTTTTCCTTTGACTCACCTTTTTTTTTTTTTTTTTTGGTCGGTCGTGGGGCTTGAACTCTGGGCCTGGGCGCTGTCCCTCAGCTCTTCAGCTCAAGGCGAGCGCTCTACCACTTGAGCTACAGCGCCACTTCCGGTTTTCTGGTGGTTTATTGGAGATAGGAGTCTCACGGTCTTTCCTGCCCGGGCTGGCTTTGAACCGCGATCCTCAGATCTCAGCCTCCTGAGTAGCTAGGATTACAGGCGTGAGCCACCAGCGCCGGGCTGACTCACCATTTTGATGTTCCCTATCCCTTCCCTAATTCAGATATACATATGCAATACTCATAATTTACATTTTTTCAATACTTTCATGAACCTCACATTTTTTATGAGCACTGGAAATTGGCCTGTCTTTATCTTCAACAACATCAAGCTCTTGATTGTGAAAAAAATTACATACATATATATATATATATATATATATATATATATACATACATATATATATTCACATACACACATCACTAACTTTAATCATGAGGAAATACTTTATACTTATTACAAAGAATGAATATCCGAAGGGTCATATTGTTACATTTATCTTTTTCCAGGATATTATCAATAGGAAATTTACTTTATTTATGCTAATATCATTTGAAATTGATGAGACTTAAGAAAGAGAATTTTAATTGGCACCATGTTTCCTTAAAGCCACTTTTCTTGCAAAGGCAGAGCCAGGAGAATTGTTTAGAATTCAATCTATAGACCAGTTCCACAAGGGGCTATCTAAATCTTCTTTTTTATTTATAACCTCATAAAACTGCTGCACCTCTTTCAAGGTAATTAAGCTCAAATCACAAAAAGATTTGGCCACAGGGCTCAAGGGAGCTGGTAATAAGATCCACAGTCTTTTATCTCCATGCACTTGACTTGAGCGTTTCTTGAGCTGATAATAGGTAAAAGCTCTAAGTATTTGCCAATGGATTCAGGGTTTCTGTAAGCCAAGTTCAGGATTCCTGCTCTGTGTTCATGTTCCAATTGCCCACTGGCTTCTAATAAATCCTCTGAAGAGCACAACTGTGCTATTTGATACACTTTTTTACCTTTTTATATTGCATATCATTAAAATTAAAATTAAATTGTTATTCTCACTTAGACTAGTAAGCTATTATGATTCCCTAATGGCTTCATAGACCAGTGACCATTGGGGTGAAATTAGTACTTGAAGATAGGTTTTCCTATATAACTGGAGTTGTCACTTGTGCTTGAGTCCTTTGAAACCTAAAATTCTAACACTAAAATGCACCCAGCCCCCTCAAGATGAAAGTGATTGGGAGAAAGAAGAGGAAGCATGCTAGAAACATTCTATGTACATTCTTCTCAGGAGGTGAGTTGATGGTTCTTAATAAGATTTCCTATCAACCTCTGAAAAATGCACCATTATTTTCATTTTATAAATAAGTGAATTAAAGTTCTGAGTAGTGTGGATATACTCTGCTTACTAATAGTTTTAACCCATAGATTTCTTTTGTGTTTTGTAATTTCAGAACTTTAACAATCATTTTGAAAGCTACTTGCATATTCCACTTGCTATTTCTTGTTCTGTATTTTTCAGTATTTATTAATTGCTCAAAATAATGAATTTCATAGGCACATATAATGAACTTTAATATTCATATAATTTATTTTAATATCCATCCTCCATTACCATCACTATCACTGGTTGCTTTTACTTTCGCAAGTATCACTTTCATATCATTTTAAATAAAATCTAGATTCTCCTTATGAGGGAAAGCATGCGATATTTGTCTTGTTGAATCCCACTTATTTTACTTAACATGTTGATCTCCAGATGGCATAATTTCCTTTTTGTATATAACAATAGAATTCCACTGTGAATTTATATATATGTATATATATATATATATATATATATATATACATATATATATAAACCAAAGGGGAGGGGTGAAGGGCAAAGGAATTGTCCCATTTATAGACAATGTTGTAAATATACATGGTCTATATACATGTGTCTGGTGTTTGCCTGTCTGTTATCTGTCAGTCTAGGGAATGGGGATCAGGAGCCATGCCCCACTCTGCCCAATCCCCACCTCCCTGCCCACCCTAGAAACAAGAGACTGGAATGAGTATGGTCCCAAGGTTGGTGGGAGCCAATAGGCAGAATTGCTCCATCTGGCTCCAGAGTCCTATATGTGTGTGTATGTGTGTATTCAAGTGTATATGTGCATATATGTACATGGGGAATGTGTGTGCAAGTATATAGAAGGGGAGAGGATCACTGTCACAGAGGCTGGGAGTAGGTGAGGTAGCTCAGGGCAAGGCCTGCTTGGGTAGCTAGCTCACAAGTAGATGTTCTGCAGGTCTCCAGGCGCGGTGATGGTGTTGCACTGTGGACAGAGCTTCTTGGCACCCAGCCTCGGCAGCCAGAACTCCTCGCAGTGCATGTGCCAACACTGGATTGATGTTAGTGCCATCGAGAGTATGAGTCCACGCAGATGAGGCATTTGTATTGGTCTGCTCGAGATGGCTGACCTTCAAGCTCCCTGACTCCAGCCTTCAGGGACTCAAATCCGATTACAGCTGAATCTTCAGCTGTATATATTACATTCCTTTTATCTATTTATCTGTTGATGGGCAATTGAGTCCTTAATGTAGCTATTGTGTGTAGCTCTGAAGTAAACATGAATGTGACAGGTATCTCTCTTGCATGTTGACTTTGATTTTTTTTTCATATATACCTAAATGTTGTATGTTGGCCATATGGTAGTTCAATTTTTAATTCTTTTAGGAACCTTTATACTGACTTCCACAGTGGCTGAACAAATTTCATTCCCACTAACAATGCATATTTGTTTTGTTTTGTTTTGTTTTCCCCTGAATCTTTGCCAGAATTTGTTATTAGTTATTTCCATTCTACCACGATGAGTTTATCACAATGCTATTTTGAGTTACATTTACTTGATAGTTAAACGATGTAACAGTTTTTAATGTGTGTTCAATGGCAATTTGTCCTTCTTTTGAGAAGTATGTGCTCAACTGATTTGCCTATTTTTCAATTGGATTATCTGTTCATTTGATGATTAGCAATATGAGTTATTTATATATTCTAACTATTGATCCCTTAGAAATGAATCACTAGCAAAACTTTTCACTTATTCTGTAGGCTATTTCTTCACTCTTTTAATTGTTTTGTTAAGCAGATGCTTTCTAATTTGATGCAATCCCAATCCATTCTAATGATAATTTCCTGTGCTATTGACATAATTACTTATGCCCATATCTTTAAGTGTCTTCCCTATGATTTCCTTGGATAGTGTCAAAATTTCAGGTCTAAAGCATTAAAGATCTGGGACGGATTTTAAATAAACTCATTTTATTGATTTTTTTTTTTGTGAATAATGAGAGAATAATCTAGTTTCCATCTTCTACTTGAGCACATCCAGTTTTCCTGGCACAGTATTCTTTTTAGGAGTACCTTTTTCTCCAATGTATGTTTTCTGCAACTTTTGTGGAAAATCAGATGACAGTAGCTGTGTGAAATTGTTTCTGGATCCTGTATTCTGTTGATTTGAATGTCTGTTTTTATGCCATGTGCATATTAATTTTTAAGCAATCTACTTTGAACAAATTTTCATAATTAATTAGTATCATATTTCTGCATTTTATGTCCACATTGCAACCTTTTGTGTTCAATGTCAGTTTAATAATGTAATGCCTCATTAGTTGACATTTAAGATTTAGGATTTTTAATTCTTTTTAATTCTTTTGCTACTTTATAGCATAAACCTGCCTGTAAATATTCTTGTACATCTAGGTGATAATTTTCTTAGGATAACTTGTTAAAATTAGTGGATCTGAACATGTATTCATTTGTAGATTCTGTACTATTCATGTATTCATCTGTTCAGCAAAACTTGTGTTCTGTCTATATTCAGTTTAGGTGCTTAGGATATAGCGATGTAGCATTGTGACAAATGGATGAAAACATAGTTGTACTCATGGAGGCATAGATGGTAAAGACAAGCACAAGTAAAGAGTTGTAATGATGTGTTTGGTACATAAGCAAATCTTTCACTTCTCAGATCCATTGTTTTCAAATCCACTTTCTCCTCTATATATTTCTACTTTTCTGCACTAGTTTTCTGAGACCTCTTTCTGAATGCTATCTTGCTGTGCACACACTGGATTTTTTGCAATTCGCCTGTCCTATTGCTCTTAATTAACAGCTGGAATATTACTTTTCATGGCTGTCTTATTTGTTCATTAATTTACCCATGTAAAGAAATAACTTGAATGCAGATGTTTCTTAATTTTTATTCCTCATTACTAAAACAGAAGACATATTTAAAATACTTCCTGACAAACAGGAGCGTGTGCCCTGCTACATCTACTTCTCTGTTTTGGCACAGCTGGCATGCCATAAATAACTATAAGGTACTATTTTAGTTGCATTTCTGAGGATAGGCCCTGATACATCTCATACACACTCAGTGGTACATTATTCTCCATTGTTATAACACAAGGATGTGGAAGAAAAAGTTATCTATTTCTCTTTATATCTTGTTTTAATAAAATCCTTAAATCCTATTTCCTATATTTCCATGAATTTTTGGAAGTCAAAATATCAAAATGTTGCTCAAATCTAGAATTGTCCTCCAAAAATGTTAAATTTAAATGTTACCAAATATTAGCCAATTTTTGTGTGCTTTAATATTTTCATTATCCTCTAATCTCAGGTGGTTTATTATAAATTTCTAAAAAAAAACTAAAAAAGAACTCAATGACAGGTTATATTTTATACCTTTCAAATTAATCACAGTGAAGGCTTCTTCTTTGCAGGTTCTATACTCATTTGTATCCATTGTACATGGGTCTTTTACAATAAAGAATTTTAAATACGCACATATACACACCACTCACACTAGCTATCATGGTCTATATTATTGATTAGTAGGTCAAGCAATTGGTTTTTATTACTTGGGAGCTTGAATTACAATAAATCTGACCTATTAGACACTTGGTACTTCAGAGAATATAGATCAATTTTTCATAAGAAGTTAATACATAAATATTAGATATTTTACCACTATCAGATATATCTTGCTATGTGTGCCCTGGTTTTTGCAATTCTCCCGTTTTATCAGCTATATCTCATAGTGGTAAAAATGTAGTAATGTAGTATACATTATGTATTACCATAATAATGTTGTCTAAGAAAACACTCACCAACTTTAATGGAATGTAACAAGAAATATGGTTTTGTTCAGTCTATGGGCTATCTGGGTAGTTGTGATGCGTTTGGCTCGTTGTCAGATGAGCAGTTTTGCTGAAATAGACAAGGCTAGCTCTAAGCTAGTCTACGTTAACCTAAGAATAATTCAGTAGAAGAAATTATTCTACTTAATTTCTCATCTTTCCTCAACCAGGCTCAAGCTATTCATGGTGAAGCTTTTCAAGCTATTCATCACTTCTGAGTGATGGTAGAAAAACCTCTCAAAGTTCAGCTTTAGAACAAAGGCAGCATTATTTTTTCAACACCCTCCTGCACATAGAAAGGCAACAGACTAACACAGTTTCAAGGACACGAATATAGACCTTATTACTTAATGGGATGCCTACAAAGTCACAGTGCTGGGAGAATTACGGAGGCTGGAACTTTTCAGAAATTGTTCTATCTCTAGGACTAAAGTACATTTCTGTTGCACACTTATTTTTTCCCCCAAAACTATTGGGTGAGTCCAACTGGATCAAAGTAAATTAATAGACTTTAAAATTATTTTAATCTGCCAGCCATCCATGGCTCATATCTGTGTCTACTCAGGATACCAAGACCTGAAGGATTATGGTTTGAAGCCAGAACCCCGTTTACAAGTAATTAGCAAAATGCTAGACTAGAGGAATGGTTTGGGTGGTAGAGCACCAGCTATGAGCAAGCAAGCTGAACAAGAGAGTGAAGCACTAAGTTTAAGAACTGGAACCAGCACTATATAAATATATATGTCTTTCTACATATAATTGATGAAATACTCATGTCAAAGTATTTTCAATTTACAACTGATTTGTGTTATTTTTAAAAATCAAAGCAATGAATGACCAATAATGCAGAACTGATTAATCTCACTAATGGTATTTACCTTAGAATGATGTAGATTTCAAAATAATTATAAAGTTTATAAAACAAAAAAATTATGGATAAAGTAACATTCACAGCCAGTTAAATGTAAAGTATCAGATAATATTAGAGAGCAATATAAATTGTTCCATACTATAAGTCTTTCACAAATACATTAACATACTTTCTTCAGCAATAAGTACTTCAACTTTTTCCAAAAACATAATTTCTTTCCAAACCCTGTCAATCAATTTGTTGTTTCTCTCTTTTTCTTTCTTTCTCTTTTTTCACCTTGTTCCTCCCTCTCCTCTTCCATTTCTTTCTTCCTTCCTGTTGTCCCTTCTTTCTTTTTTCTTTAGTTATTTTTATTTATTGCTATTCTGGGGCTCAGACTCAGAGCCTTGAACATTGTTATCTTATTTTTAATATAGAAAATGATAAAATGGGGATTTTATTATGACTTAATATTTGTCAGGATATACATTTTTATGAATAAAATGATTCTACAAGTCCCAAACTATTTTTTTTAAAACATCCAAGTAACTCTCTGAAAGTATGTATAATAATTGTAAAAAAAATGTTAAATTTTATATAGCCAAATGATCTATTTTGAGGCCTTTCTATAAATATGCACCGTAATTGCTTCCCTATCACATGCTGTCTTTGCATAAAATTAAAACATATGTGTGTTTCTATGATACCCACACAGGAAAAAGAGTTTAAGGGTACAAACTTGAAACCATATTGTGCTGTGAAAATGTTTTGAAAATTGGAAAGTTGACATAAGGATGGGTTCCAAGAAAAGCTACTGGCATTTGATCACTGGAAATTATGGTAGAGAGGAAGTAATGATGGAAGGGTCTAGAACATTGCTGACAGCAGATCCTGGGGTGCTCTCACACTAGATATAAAAATCCCTGGATGGTGGGTCACGATGGTTTACCACATTACTCCAACATATTTTTTAGATTGGCAAATTCCTCTGCCTGATTCATATTCTACCAACTCCATTCCTTCTCTGAGAAGAACTTACAAGATGAATACAGATGATTGAGTACCATTATCTCACAACGTTGTCTTGGCTGCCTTTCCTAGAGGGAAATGCTCTGGTCAAAACTGCAGGATCTAAAAAGTGAGTTTCCAGAGCTGTGGAGCTAATAACTAGACTTGGTGACAAATTGGAGAATATTTTATGGTGATTTCAGCACAGACAACTCCATACAAGTCTACCATAAAATTCCAGACATAAAATTTTTAATCCACACTACTAAGCTTCAACAGAGGCTATTTCCTGGCCCTTAGCCTACAAGTGTGATCTGATAATATGGACCGGCACAAACAATTATTGATGAATTCTTTGATAATCTTATTCTCCCAGGACCTTTAGTAATGCATCATGATATACATCAACTTATTTAACATTCCTCTCTATGGACATAATCATCAATATCAGATGACTTTTACTAGATATGTTAGGCCATTTCTTAAATCAAGTGCTGCCACTTGCCTTGGCTCAAACCTATAGTCTCAGTTACTTAGAAGGCAGAGATTTGGAAAATTGTGGTTTGAGCACAACTTGAACAATGAATTCAGGAGACCAACATGTCAGTCAATTAAAAAAAATAGCTGGGAACATGGGAAGCATGAATAGGGTTATCACAGTTCAGGCAGATTCATGCATAAATACAAGAGCCTATTAATAAAAGTAACAAAAACATAAAAGACTCGGGGAATGGGTTGAGTTGTAGACCGTCTTCCTGCAAGACAGGACTCTGAGTTCAACTCCAAGTACTGTCAAAACAAAATAAAACAAAATACTAAATGGGTCTGTCATTTGTTTCAGCATGCTTTACCATGCTTGAACTTCATTTATCTGAATCAATTTGGCTAGACCAAGTTATCCAGCTACATACCAGTCTAACTGTCAGCAAGTATATATATTTTAACTTAATATATGTATATATATATATATATAAAATTGTAAAGATACTGTACAGAGGGTTTACAGTTAAATGAGCAAGGTAATGTGTCCATTTCCTATCTATTATTGTTATACCCTCCTTTATTTTTCCCCTACCATCCCTTCCCTCCCCACTTCCCCAAGTCCTCCCTCCCCAGATCCCTCCTTTGCATAAAGTTCATTTTCAACATAGTGTCTTGTACATCTCATTATTACTATGGGTCATCCTGAATCTTTATTTTAGCATTTTGTTATTTCCCTTCCCTCTGAAAATTAGAAAAATGTACATACAAGATGCAGGACACAAGAATCAAATACAGTGACAACAGGGATTGTACCATGGGGGAAGAACATACAAAAAAAAATCACATAGTACATTATAAGTACACTAATAAGAACAAAGATAATACCTCTTGTATTCCTATCTTGGGGCATTCCATTTAGTATCAGGTTATATGGTTATATGTACATAACTTTTGATCTCTTCTGTTTGTTCTAATCATATACTAGTTATTGCAGCTAAGGGAAACCATGGGACCTATGTTTCTTTGAGTCTGACTTACTTCACTTAATATAATTTTTTTCAAGTCTTTCATTATGGATAGGTATATATTTTTTGATGAGTGTTATCCCCAAGAAACTCTGAGTAAAGCAGACTGACCATAATAGTCTCATAATGGGAGTGGCCCCATTCAGCCTTACCAGAAACAGAAGAAAATCCTGCAATGAAGATGTGGAGGCACGATGAACTCTTCTCTGGGTCTTAGCTTATAAGTAGAGTCTGACAATACAGACTAGACCCCCAAATACCCAACTTCTTTAAAACCTCCTGCCAAAACCATCAGTAATACATCACATTACACACTGCAAGACATTTAGCAGACATTGTATCCTAGTGGATACAATGACATGGAATTACCACAGTGCCTCCTCAGCCTGGGAATTGTGGAGGACCACATTTTTACAACACACACACACACACACACACACACACACACACACACACACACACACATCCCTACTTATCCTCCTTACCCTTTCAACCCCCACCATCATCTGTGTGATTGGATCTTGGTCAATAGAAAATCAATGTCAATATTATAAGTCTCTTTCAGATCTAATCATTAAAAACATCTGGCCAAGTAGTTCCAACTCTCTTCCTCTTACAAATACCTCTTACACAAGATGGTATTGAAAAATAAGACAAAGATAGAGTAGAGTAAGCAAAAAATGAGCCTTTATAGAGTCAGGGACTAATGTATCTGAGTTCTTATAATTTCTATGTAGCACGTTGTTGGCTTACTAATACCTTGTGTCAGATAGATTGCTCTCAGCAGTATAGCGCTATCAACCTTCAATCATATGGTTATCAACAAGTGGGAATACCTCACATGACAGGAAGGCAGGTTAGACTGTTTGGAGACTGCTTGATCTAATTTAATGACATTACCAAAGGCTATTTTCACCTCAATGTCTCTGTCTTCCTCAGTGTTTCAGCATACTTTCACTTTGGTTCCTTTTATAGTCATGAGATAATTATGGCAGAACCAGTTTTCACAGCAATAATCATCTCACTTTCCCAGAATATTCCCCCAGTCCTCCTTCATATCTCATGAAACAGAGCTAAATTGTACACACCCACTACTAATCCACTGATGGCAAAGAAATTTGAGCACACCATAATTGTCTTCAATGAATACGAATTTTCCTCTAATATTTGAGAAAAGCTATTACTCTCCTGAGCCAAAAGAGTGAACACATAAACCAAGTCAGTTTCAGCCAAGAGTGTATGCCCAACTCAAGATCTGTGAGACATGCTGGCTCAGTTTCACCCTGGACCTCCTGAGTAGTCAGTCCCAACATGATCTCTATTGAAGCATCCCTACCAGTCCAGCAAGGGGGAAGCAACTGCCTGATTCATATCACGACTTTGGTCAAGACCAGCAGGGTCTTGTATTCCTTCAGACTTAAGCATATCCAGACTCTGTAAAAGATTCCCTGTTCTGTCACCACAAATCATCCAAGATTCTTCTCTACAGTACATAATGGATACAAAGCCAGTCATTTCACTACATTCTCCAAATATATATATAAGACATAATAGGATAATGTGTGAAATGCATCACTGGAAGTAAAATACAAGAAACAACTGAATTTTTAGCATCACACAACAACACACTAGAAAAATGTTTCTTAACACATACTGTGTGACTACACGTCTTTGAAAGAGCCAAACCTCAAGATGGGGAGGAAATTTAGAGGCAGTGATGAAAAAGGAATAGGGAAAATAAAAGAACAACCTTAATAACAGAAGGCCATCATATGGATGAAATTAATTAAGTCTTCTGTTGCATGAAAACCACATACTCTCTGCTCAAAATCATTCATCTAATTGATACCAATTAACTAGAGATAAGTGAAGCTTTTCTTTACATAATACTAACAAATGTGAAATAATCAGGATTAGAAGGGAATGATATAATTTTATTTTACTGAATTAGCACCAAAACAGCAATACATATAATCTATTTTGTTGTTGAGTGCATTCAAAAATGCTATTATTTGAAGTGAAGAGTAAGCACAGGGAAGAAATATATATGTACATACATATGTATATCTTAGTTATTATTATGATCTAAGTTAATTCAGTTTAACTTTCTTAAATTCAGTTCATCTCTATTTAATTTATATATTTCAATAACAATAATGACTATATTCCCATAAGCATTATAGAGTTCTATTATTTAAGTAAACCTCATACCAAGATCAAGGTAAAATTTTAAAAAGTAGGCTGTTATAAATTATCATTAAGCATACTAATCAAACATTTGTAGTCTCAATAGTAATTCTTGTTAATTGGCATTATTCACTGTTAATCAATATTTGCTAGCTTAATTTCCTTGCTGTTCGTTACAAGAAACCATTTAGTTCCCAGTAATGGAGGAAAGGCCAAAGCTGTCAAGTAAGGATAGAAAATTGTAGCAACTGCCGGGCACCGGTGGCTCACGCTTGTAATCGTAGCTACTCAGGAGGCTGATATCTGAGGATCGAGGTTCAAAGCCAGCCTGGGCAGGAAAGTCTGTGAGACTCTCCAATAAAGCACGAGAAAACCAGAAGTGGTGCTGTGGCTCAAGTGGTAGAGCGCTCACCTTGAGCTGAAGAGCACAAGGACAGAGCCCAAGCCCAGAGTTCAAGCCCCATGACCGACAAAAAGAAAATAAAATTACAGCTGCTTTCATTTTAACATAAAAGATTGGTTGAGGGGCTGGGAAGGTGGCTCAGTGATAGAGCGCTTGCCTTGCATGCATGAGGCCCTGGGTTCGATTCCTCAGCACCACATAAGCAAAAAGAAAAAAGCCGGAAGTGGTGCTGTGGCTCAAGTGATAGAACACTAGCCTTGAGCTGAAGAGCTGAGGGACAGTGCCCAGGCACAGAGTTCAGGCCCCACGACGGACCAAAAGAAAAAAAAAAGATTGGTTGAAATGTCAGTCCTTCTATTGGTTTACTAATGAAACGTTTTCCCCATCTTCAAAAAGAAGGTGCCACATTCTTGATTTACTAGATGGTTTCAAATGTGCCTAGTTCTACCTACTCACATTGCTGTAGATTTCTGAATAGACAAAAAGCAGAAGGAGGACTGATGATCACATTCTCCAGAAATACCAGGCTTTTCTGTCTCACAGTAAATGATGTTTATGACTCTACATGCTGAAGTCACATTTCATTCTCATCTATCAGTAGTGTTTATGCACTACTTGTGTGGGTGGTACACCAATGACGTTATTTTATCTATTACTGACACATGCAGTACTATACCAGACACATAAAGTTAGTTCTTGGATCAATAAATTGTACTGACACAGGATGTGAAAGTCGTTCAGTTCTGTTCAAGGGATAACTTTTAGACCAATAGCATTGGTATTACCAGAGGTTGGTTATATTGCATCTGAATATGGAAGATCTAAAACCAGCTATCTCATCTTTGATGAGAACATGAAAGATTCAGAAATATCGTTTCAAATGCTAAAATTGTCATTTAAGGAGAACTTTATAATTAAATATATAGATACCAACAAGTGCAGAGTTAGCTTATGCCACAAAGATAAACTCTGTTGTGTTCATAAGTATATCTCATTTTATATTTAACAACATGCAGCTACCACTTATGATAGCATAGTGATAGTAATAAAGAATGTCTAAGCAATATAAGGTAATGAACTAGAAATACTGTGTTTATTAGTCTATATCTGAAAGAGATACATTTTTGCTTTTTATTCTTTTTTTTCAAGGTGAAGATTTTTTTTATTGTGAAAATACTGTACAGAGGGGTTACAATTGCATGGGCAAGGTAATAAGTACATTTCTTATCAAGCACATTTTTGCTTTTTTAATATGTTAATCATGAGAAACAGCCAGCACTTTGTGAAAAGATGATTATGATCCTGAGAAGAACAAGATGGCCTGAGCAACTTAAACTGATAGCTTGGATAGAAATATGATGGCAATAATTGGGACTAATATTGACAATGTTAAGATTTTCTGGGAAAACTTCTTAAGTAGATTCTTAATGCTTTATTATTTTAAAAAAGAATTTAAAGAATATAACAAATAGCTTAGTAAAAGTTAAAGAAAGAGCAAATTCACATTTAGCAAGTCATGAGGGAGAAACATAGATGAGAAGGAGAAATTTAGATTGAAATATGAAAAAAGAAAGAGAGAGAAAGAGAAGGAGGAGGAAAGGGCAGAATATAAAGAGGAGAAAGGAGGAGGAGAAACAACAGCCATAGTAGGTAGGTAGAAATAGAATTAAAAATAGAAATAGAGGCAAAGGAAGAATAACACATGTACTTGCCAAAAACAGGTATTGAGCACTGAAAACATGAGCACATAAGTAAAGGCCCATATGTAAGGGATCCAGGAAACACTCAAATGGGCTGGATGTGAACACTATCAGATGCCTTTTTCTCCACTTTTGTAGCTAGATCCCAAAGTAGAAGGATGAGACTTGAGTTTGGAACTCTATTCTAATGGTATTTTTGTTCTGGTGTGTAGGAAGTGTTGGAAATAATGAAATTATTCTTATGATCCCATTCCTTGGCTTGCTATGGAAAATAAACTTTTCAGTATAAGATAACACTGTGCTCAGAGGGATTCAGACTTTTTACTGGGAAGACATGCAGCATTAGAATCTCCAAAGTGTCCCCTGTTATTATAAGAATTGTCTTCTCTCCCACTTCTGAAATTTAGAAGGCATTTCATATTTGGAGAATTTAATTATTTTGACAAGTATTACCAAAAAAGCAGGCCAATGGCTCTGTGTGTGTGTGTGTGTGTGTGTGTGTGTGTGTGTGTGTGTGTGTGTATCTCATATAAAAATAATCAAACCCAAGCCAAAACTACATTAAGATTGAGGAGTAATCTAAGCAAATTTCCTCTGTTCAAACCATAGTCTATTAACACCTTCACTTGGACACATTTATGTACATGCAAATTTTAGAAACATGCTCCAAGGCTGTACCAATTTTAGAGTCATTGCACCAAGTAGCTACACTCACTGCTATTTTAATAACTGTATTCATTTCAAAGAAAAGCCAAGTAATGCAGTTCCCTGAAAAAAGCTTTGAAACTGACTAAGCCCTTGGGATATCAGCATTTGTAAAGGAGAGAGGCTCACAGTTTACGGCGCTATTTATAAATACATTGAAAAGTAAAGATTAAAAGCAACATTGTTAAGTGTCTCCCTAGATTTTATTCCTGCCAACTTTTTACTCATATTATTTTTTACCAAAAAGCAAAAATGAAGGTAAACTGAAAGAATATCAACTACTCTTGACTGAACTAAGTTAGAAAATCCCAAAGCTTTCTAGGTTGATCTGGCAAAATACCTTAGAGATCACATCCAATAAAGCCAGTTACCCTGTGAAGACACTCCAGTTTCTGTAGGATCAATCCATATGTTCTTCTAACTGAACACCTCCAGAAGGTTTCCCAAATCAACTCTACTCTGACTGTTCCCCCCACTGGTGAACACCAGATTAAAATTTCAAGTATCACATACAAATCTTGCCGTGGGTTGATGTCACTCAACTACTTCAATATAGTCTTAAAGACGTTCCCTTTGTAGCCCATCGCGGGTACAAAGTGGTATTCTGTGCACAGAAGGTGCTAAGTTTTTCATTTCAAGCCTGAGTCGTCATGTCTGATGTATTTACCAAGGCTTCCCTATTTGTCACACAAAGACATTTGACTCATCCAGCATTGTAACTACATGGTTTGCTTAAGAGCTTAGTGTTCTTATAATAGCTTCTGAGTTAATATATCTAGGTATAATTCAAATGTCACACTTAGTGTTTGCTACCAATATCTCCAAACATGAGACAAATAAGAATGTCTAGTCTTTTAGACTTGATATTTCCAGAAGGGATCTTTGGGCAAGAAATTCTTTAAAGTCTGGGGGGAAAGAAGCAAATAAAGGAAAACACCTTTCTTAAAACCTGCATTATTCGTTTGTCTTTCAAAACTGTTCAACTTGTTTTAAAATGGCTATGGGTTTGTTGATCATGAGTGACAATCCAAAAATTCCAGCAGGGATTTGTTGACAAAATTGTTATAATTGGAATTTTGAAAAATTTAGAATTGTGACCAAGCACTTCACCTCTTTCAAAATTAGTTTACAGGTTCCCAAATCACAATCTGGTCAAAGATTTCTGGGAAAATTATCATTTGTTAATTTTCTGAAAGAAGTCTGATTACACTTTTATTCTGTTATTTGAAAAACAAACATTACTGGGAGCATATTCAATCAATTATATAGCATTTCAATTTCTATATTTATCCCAGTATCCAGTTTTAGGGGGGAAATTTTCAGCAGTTGAATTTGTAGTTCCTAACCTGATTTACTGTTTGTTTTTTGAAGGTATGGTGTTTCCCTACCTCATGATTAGTTCTGAGAATAATACAATATATCCTATAATGGTAAGAAGGAAATCTCCCACTAGTATGTAATGGCTCGTGCATATTTCTTCCAAAATTCCTGGAATATTTCCATAGGATGTCTTTTTCTTTCCAACGTTCCCAAGCAAATGTCTTTTCTTAAACCCAAGATAATCACAAAGATTAATTTTTAATTTGGCATATTGGGAAAAGACTTAGGTTGGTTACCACTTTCCTTCATTTCTAACCATCCTCTAAAAGAAAATTGAAGAAAATCATGTGACATCTCTGAGACTGACCCTAGGCCTACTAAATTTAGTATTATAGATCACAAGGAGCCTGAGGAGATATCACTATTCTTTCTTGCTTTTTACTGTGAAAAAATCATATTAATAAATACATAAAACATTTTCCCTTTCATTCACCTGTATAAAGTCTTATTGGTTTCTTCGGTCAGAAACATAATCTGGGCACTGAGAGACAGAATAAAAAAAGTTATTCTGTGAGGAAATTATAAGCTGTTTAAGAACAAAGATTATTTTTTCACTGCATGTGAATAACACTGTTAAGCCTGGGTATCATCTGAGATATTATGTAGCTTCATTAAGATACATTCACCAAATATGGTCATGCAATCATTATATAATTATTAATAAAAATCTAATTCAAATTTTTGAAGTCTATCAAATTCAAAAATATCATATTTGTAACTAACAAAAATACTTCCAAATGCTTCCATTTCAGTCTTCCAATCTTAATCAATCTTGAAATATGGATAGGGGTCTAAGTATTATCGTCTTGGCACCTTGGTGAATGATGGGGACTTTCTTCTTCCCAACCCCCACCCTCACGTGATAGGTGCTGGCACTCCTAGAAGCAGACGGGGGTGGGGACTTGGATAATAGGTTCCAGGACCATAACTCTGGAGACTCTTTGAACTCTGGAGCTCTCTATGACCATGCTCCCTAACCATGACCCTATTTAGGCCCCAGCCAGCTCAGCCACCACTTTGTGCCATGCCTCCTGTCTCCTGACACTCCTCAGGTCACCTTGGCATCCCTCTTCAATTCTCCATTAGAGTTGGTTTGGTTTGTTGATATTGTTTCCTGCTCTTCATTTTTTACTAATCACTGCCTCAGTTTCCTAACAGTATTAAGTGCATTGCAGGCTGCAAGTTTTTTGGAGGACATGAGTCGGCTTGCAGTTACCAACTTTCCAATAAAGACTCTATTTTCAACCTCTCAAAATATGCTTTCTCTCTGCCTCAAGATGGAAATCCCATATAACAATCTCACACACTAAGACCACCTTACAGCCCCTTTTCCAGCTTAGAGCTAATTCCACTTAAACATGACCCTCAAAAAAAATACCCACAAAAATCTGTCCATTTTCCCATTTCCTCTCTTACTTTTAAATATTCTCATTGTCTTTATTTAGTGTCTCAATGTGAAGTCAAAATCCTAATTTTTATTTCCATTTATTCATCATCCAAAATCAGGATCGCATAGCTAAGGAACTGAAAGAGAAAACTTAGAATTAAGTTTAAAACATAAAGAACTTGGAGGAAAGAAAAGTATTCTTAATGGCAGAATTAAAATGGAAAATTTGAAAATCTATATGATTTTACATATTTTCATTTTTGTATATATGTGGAATTTTGTGAAGCTTCTGAGGGATTTAGCTGAACTTCCAAAATATATCTTTTAAAAAGCTTAAGGTCATTACTATCAAGTTTCAGTCTTTGGCCTAGTTATATTTATTCTGCTTTCCACGTCTTGATATTGTTCTCCACTATTTTCCTATATATTGTATGAAGCATGTTTCAAGCAAGCCCTCTATTTGATATGTGATATATCCACCAATCCTTAGAATTAGTAATTACAATGGGATTGCAATCTGACTCCAATGACTTATCTAAATGATGACTCATCTAAAGATGATCTAGGGTCTGTTTGTATCTTATGTGATATATATTCATGTTGCTTCAAAACAAATATTTTGTATGTGTGTGCTGGTATTGGGGCTTAAATTCAAGATCTGGAATTTGTGCTTGATTTTTGCACTCAAGGCTGATGCTCTGCTACTTGAGCCAGAGCTCTACTTATGGCTTTTTGCTGGTTAACTAGAGATGATAATCTCATGGATTTTTCTGCCTGGGCTAACTTCAAATGAAGATCGTCATCACTCAGCCTTATGAGTGGCTAGAATTAGAATCATAAGAAGACACTAGTGCTGGGAGTCCAAAAGAAAGAGAAAAAGGGACAAAGGAAAGTAGGCAGGAAGGCAAGAAGATAGGAAGGCAAGAAGGCAGTAAAGAAAGAAGGAAGGAAGGAAGAAAGGAAGGAAGGAAGGAAGGTAGGGAGGAAGGAAGGAAGGGAGGGAGGGAGGGAGGGAGAAAGGGAGGGAGGGAGGGAGGGAGGGAGGAAATCAGGGAGGGAGGGAGGAAGGGGAAGAAAAAAGAAAGAAGGAACGAAAGGAAGGAAGGAAGGAAGGAAGGAAGGAAGAAAGAAAGAAAGAAAGAAAGAAAGAAAGAAAGAAAGAAAGAAAGAAAGAAAGAAAGAAAGAAAGAAGGAAGGAAAGAAAAAGACAAGAGAGAAAGAAAGAACGAGAGAGAAAGAAGAAAGATTTCGTAAAATGAACCAAGGATGTGAACTGAGAAGAGAACCCAGATGTTATCAGCTGTGGTGCCCATCATGCATTCTTATTCTGACTCCAAGAGTATGATTACCAATAATACAGATTGACCTGACATGCAACTCCATTCTCTTTGTCCTCATTATCATTTCAGACAATTTTAGGCCAGTTATGTTTCAATGATATATACTTTATGTGTTCAATGATATATACTTTATTTCATAGCAAAGTATTTTAAAATATATTATTTTTATATTATTTTTCATACACTAATTTTCTAACTATATCTGCTTTTATTCTTTACCTGGAAGACTGCCTGAAAACATTCCAGATATGAAAATTTTAATGTAGTTTTTGAATAAGAGGCAACTGATGGCACCTACTCAGACTACAAGCTAGTAAATGACAAGGAGTATGCCACAACTTTATGTCTTCTTTACTGTTCACTTAATTTCATCATTGGGCCCATTTCATGTCAGATTAAGCTTGGATTCTGCATTGCAAGAAGATTAAACTTAAACTTGGACAGGTTAAAGTTTTGCCTAATGTCCAAAAGAAAACTGAAAATAGAACCAGTAGACTTTTAATTCAATGTGTTAGGTAAATTAGTTTTTAAGCTGGACCTAGTTATAGGATCCAGGGAATTCATTAAAATGTGGATTTCCTTTGTGTCTTATCACCTCAGGTAATAATACATTTTTTTTTCCTGGATTTAACTCTATTTAAGTGATTTTAAAATGACCATCCATCAGATATCTGTATTGAAGGTGTTCAGGAATCATTTATACAGAGTGTAAAACTGGAGTTAAACATTTTTTTTTAAGTCAGACAGACTCACTTTAACATTTTTCCATTAAATTCATTAATTCCATTAAATTAATTTTTTCAATTTTTCCATTTCCTTTGACTTCTTCAAAGGAATGATTGCTTGGAAATCTCAAATAAGATGAGTCCAAAGTCTTTCTCACTGGTGCACAGTAAAACATGAGGTAAGATAAGAAGGGATGAGTGATAGGATAAAGGAGGAAGCACAAATCATTAAACATCTAAGCATAGACTGTTTGGCTAGAGCACACTTGCCTGGGGAAGGTAGTCTTCGAATAAAGGATTCTGGAGTAAGAAGGCATTTTGGCTATGACTCAGCCTTTTGAAGTGTTCAACAGATCTTACTGTTTTACAATGTTAGTGCCTTGGGCTTTTCTGAGAAGAAAAAATTAAAAAAGAATAATACAAGCTGGCTAACCCTTGCAGGTCCTAGACCAGCATGATTTAATGTGACAGGATTTCTTGGATAGATTTGAATTGTAAGAAGCACTTCAGTCATTTACGGTGAGCAACTTAAAATAGTTCTTGTTTACTTTTATTGATATATAATAACTTTTTTCTGGATATCTGATTTTTTAGCATATTTGGCAGTATTTTTTGAAGATGCTTTCCATTGGTCTATCTGTTTTTCAGCCCTGAAACCTATATACAATAAGATGCTGCTTTTCTCTTAAGGTACAAACTTCAAAATTATCTTGAAAAAATTAACTTGTTGTTTTTCATAAGTGGATCCTTGAAACTTGGTTGCCTGTTTAAAATTTGAATAATAAGAATGCCTTGAAAAGAGACTTCTGGCTCTACAGTTATCTTGAGCAGGATTCAGAACAATATCTGGTTGTTTCTTCCATCTCCAGTGACATTAAAGATTGTTGTCATCTTCCTTCTTTATGTTTAGCATAAATATCAAAAGAAATTCACAATGACAAAAATTATATTAAGTGAAGTAAGCCAGGCCAAAGAAACATAGGTCCCATGGTTTCCCTTATTTACAATATCTAGTATATGTCTGAGTCAAGCAAAAAGGTCAGATAAGGTGATGTTAGGGAAATGAACCCTAAGATATGTATTCAAATGTTTTTTTTCTTTCATGCGATTGTTTCTAACACATTTATAAGATTATTTCTTTGTGCTTTGTATGTCCCTCCCCCACAGTATAACCCCTGCTTTCACTGTATTTGATGTCGGTATAATTTGTGGAGGGGAAGGGGAAAAACAAATCGTTTAAATAGGGATATAGGTGGACCCATTGCAACAATGAGATGTACAAGTCATTATATCGAAAACAAACTTTACAACTTTGGTACGGGGGGGGGGGGGGGGGGGGGGGGAGGGGAGGATGGGAAGGGATAGGAAGGGAAGGGATGGGAAGGAGAAACAAAGGAGGCTACAATGCTTGATAAGAAATGTACTCATTATCTTGCCCATGTAATTGTAACTCCTCTGTACAGTATTTTCACAATAAAAAAAGACATACACACACACAAAAGAAATTTACAGTGACACAGATTTCCCAATGAACAGTGAACACAAAATTAGGTTTGCGAAAAGTTCAATGGTTGCACCAGTGTAATGAAGAACTTGAAAATAAAGACACGAAAAGTTTTTATATTAGCCTAGTTCTCTCTTTTAGATCTATTTTTAAATATTACTTGTATCTGAAAAAAGAACACTGTAAATAAGAGCTGCATAGCTTATACACAATATGGATAAGCAAATAAAATGTAAAATGTCACCTGTAAGATGGAGATGATGTTAATTTACTTCAAAGAGTGGTTGGGAAGGACAGTGTCTTTTGATACGGCTTGTATTTAACCAACTATTTCCAGTTGTGGATGAGCTAGATCTGGGCATAGTAAAAGCTTTCACCCATAGGATTCAGAGGGAATTGAGAGGGAGGAGAGGCTGGAGACATTACTCAAGTGGCAGAGCACTTGCCCTGTGCAAATATCCCAGCACTTCAAAGAAATAGAGGGATTAAATATTAAAGTAATCAAAACTTTTACATGAAGGTACACTTACAAATGTGGTAATATTTCAGTGACTTCTGTCAAAGTAGGCAAATGCCAGTTGTCACTTAGAGCAGCATAAGAATACACCCAACACAAAGAAGACACATAGACTAGACTTGCCTCTGTAAGCAACTAGCTGAACACTTGCACGTGATACAATGTGGGCATACGGTACTGTTGTACGGGCAGCAATGACCCTCTCAAATTTTTCAGCTCCTAATCTCCAAAATATGTGAAGCTACTGATCAACTAGATATTAAGATAACTCATTCTATTGTGTTTTTCTACACAGGTCAATGCAATTACAAAGGTCCTTACAAGGGGCACACAAAAATAGAAGAGTCAGTATCAGAGAGAAAATTAGAGACTTCTACTGCTGGCTTAGAACATGGAGACAGGAGCCCTCTCAATGCTGGAAAAATGCAAAGAAGCAGATTCTCTTATAGAACATCTAAGAGGAAACCTAGCTTTCTCAAGAATAAACCAATGAGACCCCTTTGGGGAGCTATAATCTACAGAATTGGAAGATAATAAATGTATGCTCTTTTAAATTACTAAGGTTTTTTGAAATTTGTTACTGCAGGATTAGGACATGAATACAAGTAATTATATCATTCTTAGATTCAAGGGGTTTTATATATGATTTAATTTGAGTTTTCACCCTTACTGACTCTCTCACATAACCTCCCTGAGCCTCTAATTGAACTCTAGAAGGAAATACAAAATTAAATAGATTGTAGACTATACGGCTAGAATAATCTTAGCAGAGGAGCAAAATAGCTCAATAGCTATGTACATAGGACCATATAAGATGATGTTGAGCAAAATGAATTCCAAGACAGGGACCCAAGAGCTCTTACTTTGTTGTTGTTGTTTTTAATGGACTACATGATTTCTTTTATCTTTCGTATTTTTCCCCCTATGGTTTATCCCCTGTATTTGATTTTGGTGCCTGGATATAATATAAACGTTTATCTGAATTAGGGAAGCAAAAGAGAACAAAAAAAAAAATGGTGAGACAAAGGACAAGTGGAGAACCTATACAACAGCGATACTCACAAGACAATATGTTGGAAATGATCTGTACAACTTTGGGGGGTCTTGAGGGACGGAAGTAGGAGAAATATGAGGGGGGGAGGGTAACAATTTCGGCAAGAAATGTACTCACTACCTTACTTATATAACTGTAATCACTATGTGCATCACTTTAAAAATAAAATTTAAATTAAAAAATATATAAATTACTTAAAGATTTCTTGTTGAAAGCAAAATTTAAATAGATTGTTACAAGTTACAATGAGCTGGGTGCCAGTGTCACTTTCCTGTAATCTTAAATACTAGGGAGGCTGAGATCTAAGGCCTGGCTCAAATCCAGCCCAGTCAGGAAAGTCCATGAGACTCCAGTTAATCCCCCAAAGCCAGAAGAGTAGCTTGGCTCAAGTGGTAAAGTACTACCCTTGCATATAAAAGTTCAAGGACTGCACCTGGGCCTAGAGTTCAATGTCCCAGATTGAACATTAAAAAAAAAAAGTTATGGAGAATTGGTAGAGAAAATATTATTAATGGAGCACCTACATGATGTCCTATTTAAGACTTCCAGGTTTGGGGGGGAGGGAATTCCCAATTACTCTTGTCAGAACTTTGATTCACTATTGTGTGTGTGTAAGTGTGTGTGTGTGTGTGTGTGTGTGTGTGTTAGTTGTGAGGCCTGAACTCTGCGTCTGGGTGCTGTCCCTCAGCTCTTCAGCTCAAGGCTAGCGCTCTACCACTTGAGCCATAGCTCCACTTCCAGTTTTTTTCTGCTTATCTGGTGCTGAGGAATCGAACCCAGAGTCTCATGCTTGTAAGACAAGCACTCTACCACTGAGCCATCTTCCCAGCCCTGATTCACTATTTTATCAGTTCTTCTGAATACAATGGAATAGAAGTTGGCAAGCTTTTATACGTATATCCGCAAAGCAAATGCTGTGGTCTTTGAAGACAAATGTCTACTGCTTTAGTACTCCACTCTGTTACTTCAGCATGAAAGCAGACCCAGGCAATATTTTAATGAATCAGGGCCTGTATTTTGGCAGAATAGGTAGTAGGTCAGAATTAACCCTTGAGTATTATTTACCAGCTCTACTCATAGAATAAAAGATCTTAAATATGAGAATTCTTCAGTTCAATAGCATTTCTTGATGTAGTTTTTTTTTACTTCTGTGTATGGGTAAAACAACTAAAGAAAGGAATAATTCATAATAGTGTATCTTTTGTAATAGTGTATTTTTATGAAAATAGAACCAAGTAAATTGAGGGGACAGGGAGAGATCAGGGAGAATAATGAATGGGTGGGTGAGGCAAAATTTATTGAGATGTGTTATACTTATAAACAGAGATGTTGTATGGTGAAACTAGTTAAAGATAAAAAAATAGCCGGGGGTCGGTGGCTCATGTCTGTAATCCTAGCTACTCAGGAGATCTGAGGATCATGGTTCAAAACCAGACCCAGAGAGGAAAGTCCATGAGACTCAGCTCCAATTAACCACCAGAAAACCAGAAGGGATGCTTTGGCTCAAATAGTAGAGTGGTTGCTTTGAGCTGAAGAGTCCAGGGACAGCACTCAGGCCCAGAGTTCAAGACCCAGGACAGGGAAAATAAAATAACAAAAAATAATGCACAAATGGAAAACAAAGTAATGTGGCTTTTACATTTGTATATTTTATTGACCATTCTCTTCCTGGTATGTTCCAATTCCCATATCTACACACAGGCAATCTATTGTTTTCCTTTTCTTCTGATATCAAGTATCATTACATTGACACTTAACCTGGTCAACCCATTTAACATCATGACTTTTTGCACTATTTGAAGGATCAATCCCCTGTACCACACTCTAGTTTCCTTTTTCTTATGATACAGTCATCCCTCACTATACCGCGGTTCACTTATTGCTGCTTGGCGGATTTTCACCTGTCGCGGGACTCTTTGGATCTCAACTCCTCTGATAGGTGAGAGATCACTGTACTTATATTGTTTTTTTTTTGTTGTTGTTTTAATTGTGAAAATACCATACAGAGGGGTACAATTGCATGGACAAGGTAATGAGTACATTTTGTTGCCTCCTCCTTTGTTTCCCCTTCCCATCCCTCCCCCTCCTCCCCCCTTCCCCCCCACCCCCCCACCCTCCCCACCCCCGCCAAAATTGTAAAGTTCGTTTTTCTACATAACATCTTATACATCTCATTGTTGCGATGGGTCCGTCTATATCCCTATTTAAACAATTTGTTTTTTCCCTTCCCCTCCACAAATTATACCAGCATCAAATACAGTAAAAGCAGGGGTTATACCATGGGGGAGGAACATACAAAGCAACAAAGAAATCATCTTATGAATATGTTAGAAACAATCACAAGAAAGAAAAAACATTTGAGTCCATATCTAGGGGAGTGGCAATACTTCCCAAGGCTATCTACAAATTCAATGCCATACCTACCAATGTTCCAACCTCATTCTTCAAGGAAATAGAAGAGGTAATCCAAAAATTCATATGGAACAATAAAAGACCCCGAATAGCACAAAACAATCTTTAACTTATATTGTTTTGATATACGACATTCCTATTGATTTGCTTGGTATCAACCACTTTTTGATGAAAATGATTTTTCAGTTCCCTTTCCTAATCTATCACATGGTACCTTTCATCAAACCAAGTACAGTATGCTCTTGGTGCATATTTGGTCAGTAAATATTGCCCCTGGGATTTAATCTCTCTATCATTAGGAAAAATGGATGAAGCTTTAATTTCCTCCTAATTAAAGAACATTAAGTGACCAGAAGATTTTGTTCAATATCAATTCTTTTCCCATTGGGATATTGCATTTTTACTGCCTTGTTGAACACAAATATGATTTCATTTAAACCCCAAATCTTTCCCCATTCAAATGCATATGAGAGCTCTTACATTACTTTGCATAATCACACCTTCCAATGGAGTTTCAAATATTTGCAGCTCCCCCCACCAGAGACTTTCACATCAAATAAAGCACATGGAAAATATTAGAAACATTCTATTTAAATTCAACCTCCAGTAAGGTAATGAAGGAAAGGAACTCCATTGTAAGACACAAGTGAAAGATAAAGCATGCTCCTGTTTATCCTGGAGCTGTATTGGGATTTCTATAATGATTAATGAAGCAATAATATAATAAGAACTCAGTGGCCATGAGGCAGTGGCATTTGCAAGTAAAGGATGAGATCGGAAAGTAATCAGCAGCAACTCTGAACTTAGTTAAGGTTCCGAGTTATGCACCATTTTTTATATCATGTTAGTTCATTTCCTTTCATATTACTACCCTAAATCATTTTGCTCAAAGGAAGAAAGAACAGCAGAGTGGAGTATGAAGATTAACGGGCAGTATATCTGTTCCTCTGTGCTAAGATGAGCACCTAACTTTAGAAAGGCAGATCAGAATTTCTGGGGTTTTGCAAATTAGACTGGAAAATTGCCTGAACAAGTTTTCTTCCAAGCATACTTTCCACCCTTGATGATACTGGGAAGGCAATGCTGGACCTTATTAAGCGAAATACAAGCTGTGAAAAGTCCATAATGTTATGACTGTGATTGACAGCAAGTTGAAAGGAACATTGTCTTCTCATGTCTTGAATCAAGTTGAAATTCTCATCATTTGAATGGGGGCTTAAAAAAAATTAACTCCAAGCATACTCCTCTTGAATTTGGCCTCTTTCTTGTTATGAGATCATTTTAGTAATTTCTGTTCTGTATATGTAATTCACTGCTTGACTTCTCCAACTGTGGATCTTTCCCAATGGCCACAGATAACTACAGACCACCATATCAGAACAGACTTTCTTCCCTCTCCCTTCAGATGCCTGCTGATAGCACCAGTCACATAAATTCAGTTCCTCCCTGTGCAACTCCCCTTACTAATCACTTACCCAAATCACAGAGTGTCTCTATTCTAGTGCCCTTCTTGTTCTTTCTCCCCTGCATTGCCCCAATACAAGCCTTCATAACATTTCTACTTTGTCATTGTAATAGCCTTCTCCCTGCTCTACTGCTTTTTTGCGCTCTCTCCAAGGCAACATTCAGCAACCAGATTAATCTTCCTAAATTATAGCTATGACAATAACCTGTTCTCACACTTTCCAGTTCTTCAATTTCTACCAAATTGAGGATGAATTCCTTGTCTTTTCATTCAAGGTCTCCAAGACATTACTGAACTATTCCCCCCCCTCCACACACACACACCTACAAAACTCTACAGGATATTTGTAAAAACAAAGACCAAATTGTGGCAATCATTTCATTTGCTGCCGGTATTAATACCTTCACTCACTTCCTCTCTAAAATATTCTCCCTTCTTTCCTCCATCTGTGAAAACTTTAGGCATTAATTACACATGTGAGTCTTGCTTAAGACATTTCTATTTTCCTTAAGACTTTGTATTCTGCTTTTGTGGAACATGCATAGCCCTTCATCAGTATGTTTTACATCCTCACTTTACTTCCAATTAGGACAAGAAAGTGTTTCACACATTTTATATATTTCTTGGCATACTTTACTATACACCATAAATGGTGAATATTTATTACAAGTATTTAAAATAAGTTAAAACCAGAAAAACAAATGAGGATATGATCATTTTTAAGACCTACTGGTCTGCAGCTTCTAATATTTTAAATTATAAATTTTATGTATTTTATTTTAACCTCACTTAAAATCCTGAAACAATTTTATGTTTGCATTAGTCAAGCAAGGGCCAAAAACATTTGTGTTATATATGTTATGTATTTTATCATGCAAAATTAGTCAAGCAAGCACCAAAAACCAGTTTGTATCTAAGAATATAATTTTCTCTGTGAACATATTAAATAATATCTAACCATCTGTCTAGTAACAGCTATGAACATAGAGTGAGGAAGAACATAAATGATACTGTAAGATATCCCCAAGTAGTGAGAAAGGAAGATATCCATTATATTTTGACAAATAACAATTCTGTCTGTTACCTCTTAGATCTGCCACATACCTTGATAGAAAATAAATACTAGGGTTTGTTTCAGCAGTAGCTCAAATGTATTAAATGAACACTAAGTATCAGAAGTTCATGAAAAAAGTAATTAAATTTTTTGTCAAAATTAATGGACACCATACTATGTTTTTAATTTTGCTTAGTATCATCTTATATGGTCATATATATGTAGCTTTTGAGCTTTTCTGCTCATCTGATAAAATTATCCTAGACATATACTAATTATCACAAATGAGGTAAACCATGGGACCTATAGCTCTTTGGGTCTGGCTTACTTCACTAAATGTGATTTTTCCACGTCTTTTAATTTCCTAAAAAATGGGTCAGTGTCAGTCTTTCTGATGGAAACATAGAATTCCATTGTACATATATACCACATTTTCTTGATCCATTCATCTAGGTTGGTTCCATATCCTAGCTATGGTGAATAATGCTGCGTTAAACATGGTTGTACTGGTAGCTTTAGTATGGCCTTGTTTGTGATCATTTGGGTAAATGCCCAAAAGTGGAATTGCTGGGTCATAGGGGAGCTCTATGTGGAGTCTTTGAGGAATCTAAGAAACAGTTAGGATTTAGAAGTCACCTATCATATTCTTATTTTGTGCATTAAAGACTGTCTTGCTTAGTTTCTATTGGAGTCTAATTGGGAAGAATGAAGCCCATTGAAAAATATATGGAATATATACATATACATATATATATATATGTGTGTGTATATATGTATACGTATAGCTATCTATATCTGTATTTATGTATGTATGCATATATATATATATATATATATATATATAGAGAGAGAGAGAGAGAGAGAGAGAGAGAGAGAGAGGAAAATTAGTTCTGAGACAGGCTCACCTGGAGCTACATAACGTGACCTGAATTTGAAGAAAGGAAGATCTTCAAATTGAAAGAAAATTAAACACTATGTCATTTTCTTCTTTTCAAAAGTTCATTAATTGTAGATTTTTAAGGGCTGGAAGCCAAAGCTATTATTTTGAAAATCATTGAAGTGACTCAATAGTTCTCAAAACATTAAAAAAGCAAATTTCTTTAAAAATAAAGTTTGAGATTTAAGTTATACATGTGTATGTTAAAATGTTGTTATGAGAAACCTAACTTTGGCATTATAAAATTGAGAAGATCGTGTTTTTTTTATTGTGAAAATACCGTTCAGAGTGGTTACGATTACTTGGGCAAGGTAATGAGTACATTTCTTATCAAGCATTGTTGCCTCCTCCTTTGTTTCCCCTTCCCATCCTCCCTCGAACCGTCCATTCCCCCACCCCCACCCTGGCTCGCCAAAGTTGTAAAGTTAGTTTTTCTACATAATGCCTTGTATACCTCATTGTTGCAATGGGTCCACCTGTATCCCTATTTAAACGATTTGTTTTTGCCCTTCCCCTCCATAAATTATACCAACATCAAATAGAGTAAAAACAGGGGTTAGACCCTGGAGGAGGGACATACAAACTTTGGACAGTAGTATGGAGTTTCCTCAAAAGACTCCATATAGAGCTCTCCTATGACCCAGCAATCCCACTTTTGGGCATTTACCCGAATGATCACAGACAAGACCATACTAAAGCTATCAGAACAACTATGTTTATTGCAGCATTATTTACCATAGCTAAGATATGGAACCAACCCAGATGTCCCTCAGTAGATGAATGGATCAAGAAAATGTGGTATATATACACAATTGAATTCTATGCCTCCATCAGAAAGAATGACATTGCCCCATTTGTTAGAAATGGAAAGACTTGGAAAAAATTATATGAAGTGAAGTAAGCCAGGCCCAAAGAAACATGGGTCCCATGGTTTCCCTTGTTTACAATAACTAATATATGTCTGAGGCAAGCAGAAAAGGTCAGATAAGTTTATGTTAGGTAAAATGAACCCCAAGATAAGGACTCAAATGGTTTTTCTTTCTTGCTATTGTTTCAAACACCTTGATTTTAAACTTCTGGTCTCCAGAAGCATACAAAAAATAATAATAATCCATTTTTCTTAAACCCAGCTGTCTGTAAAAATTTATTAAAGATGCCTTTAGAGATAAATAGCTAATGTTTCAAATAAGTATCTATATATAAAGCTATAGACATTCATATTGAACTTTCTTTTTTATTATTTTTAATATGCTTTTTATGGTGAAAATACTGTACAGAGGGGTTACAGTTACATGAGCAAGGTAGTGAGTACATTTCTTATCAAGCATTGTTGCCTCCTTTGTTTTTCCCCTATCATTTCTTCCCTCCCACCTCCCCACCCCTCGGCTAAATTGCAGTTTGTTTTTCAACATAGAGTATTGTACATCTCATTGTTGCAGTGGGTCAACCTGTATCCCTGTTTAAACATTTTGCTTTTTCCTTTCCCCTCCCCAAATTATAGCAACATCAAGTACAGTGAAAACAGGGGTTATACCGTGGGGGAGGGGCATACAAAGCAATAAAAAAAAAAAAGCACATGGTACCTTATAAATATATTAGAAACAATAGCAAGAAAGAAAAAAACCACTTGTATCCCTATCTTCAGGTTCATTTCACTTAACATCATCTTATCTGACCTTTTCTGCTTTCCCAGACATATACTAGTTATTGAAAATAAGGGAAACCATGGGACCTATGTTTCTTGGGCCTGGTTTACTTCACTTAATATAATTTTTTCCAAGTCTTTCCATTTCCTAACAAATGGGGCGATGTCATTCTTTCTGATGGAGGCATAGAATTCCATTACATTTTACAATAGACACTAAATAGCCTAGCTACTAATAACCTAATGTTCTACCCCATACTAATATGGCTTATTTTTATCATCTTCTGATAGCTAAAAAGGAGGGAAGGTTTATTTTAACTTGTTCATTTGCTTATTTTTAACTTGTTCATTTAACTTGTTCATTACATCCTCCTTTATTCTCCTTTCACTCATACTTTTTTTTTGTTTTTAAGTGTGTGCACAATGAATAAAAGCTTAAGCTATTAAAAACTGAGTATAAATTCCAGTCACTTTTTTTATCTGAGCTGAAACGTACAGAGCTAACATCTTTGTGCCTCAGCTCTTTGTTGACAGCCCTAATTGATTACAGTAGCTATCTAGAAAGGGTCTTGTGACGATTAGAAGAACTAACAAACATTCCTTGGTTAATAGCATATAACAGTTTCCCTATATACAACCGTTTAATTGATGTGATTAATGTCAAGTTAGCTTTTATATTTAAATTGTGCTGTGTGTTTTATTGGGTGAGGTAACTTCTCTTAGTTGGTGGGAGGTAGGAAATTATGCTTTTCAAACATTCTTAAAAGCAAAATAAATCATTCCTAATGAAATTCCTGGTAACCACAGTGTAGCTCATATATGAATTGTTCTGGGACAGTAAAATGCTTGTACATATCCTCTATGGAAAATGAATGTGGTTACCAGATGCATGTGGAAGTCTGTGCATGTGCTCATCCACTTTGCCTGAGAAGTTAAGCCCAATTCAGAAAAGAACACAAGACTCAAATTTACTATGAATTTAATTAAGCTATGTGTGTTATTACAAATTATAAAAAATATAATGGGCTGGATTTGTGTCTCAGTGGAAGAACACTTGCCTAACATTTGAGAAACTCTGGATTTGATCCTTAACACTGCAATAATTGTAGTAGTAGTAGTCACAACAATAAAAACAATGATCATATAATACATATGTCTAGATCTGGAACACCCTCTAACTCCACAGTTTATTTTCCCATTTAATAAAAGTTAGATAGAGTTCGAAAAAATAATGAATAATTAATAGGAACCCTCAGAAATTCAAACACTTAATGGTATGCATCATTCATGATACTGTTGCCAAACATTTATAACTTGGATTTAATCATAAAACTACACCAAACAAACTGAGCATATTTTAAAGAATTACTGTCCAGTGAAATAGTCTAGAGGTCATGAATGACAAAGAAAGATTAAAAATATCCCAAGGAAACAGGATAACTAAATGGAATGTGAGGTGCAGACTGGAACCTGATAAGACAATAGAAATTACTAGATAATTAACAAAAAAAATTGAGATACTGCTGTATAAATGTTCATTCCCAAGTTCTAATTATGGATTCGTATAAAACAATGTTATCTGGGAACACTGGTCAGAGGGAATGCAGCAGGTAATTCTTTTGTGATTCTTATATAAAATCATTTGAAACAGTTAAAAAAAATAGAAAATAAAGGTAAAAAGACAGTGCAATAACATAAGTAGCAGAAGTCATGGACAGAGCTGCTTCCAATTTCACGGCTCAGACTGATGCTTTCTCAGAGTCTTTGTTTATTTATTCAGTACATTAATCATTTCCATACTATCAAATCTATAAATCCATGTAGTTTTTCAGGTTGGTTCTAATTTTTCATTCCTTTCCCTTCTTTTTTCTTAGCATTAACCTTAAGAATACACTGTATTTCTATGTATTCTTACTTATCGAAACTCAAGGCTGACTGTTGCCTTGAAGGAAAAAAAAAGTTTTCATCAGAAAAAAATTTACACTGTTTATTGCATTTTGAAATCTGTACACAATGTAATTATTAAATGTAGTATTATTATACAACTTGGTCGCTACTTTTGGAAATCTTTCCCTTGATGTTAGTGATTGATACAATATTGCAAGTGACTACCTTTTTGATGGAAATATACCTGGAGACCTAGTGTTCCAATGTACTCTACTCTGTCCAGAGTAATAGCAAAAGAAAGCACAAGGTAGTTTCGTTTCTCAGAAGAAAAGATAGTCTCTAGTATATCTTCACTGTTCTGAGGATTTAATACTTTTGCTAAGCAGGCTCTTCCTTTTTACATATCACTGTTCAAGACAAATAGATCCCTTTAGTCAAAAGCAAATGATTCCTCTACTGTTGTTGTCACCCATGTTCAGCAACCACCAACTTAGAAAATAAATAGAAAATAAAAATAGAATTAAAAAATAAATAGAAAATAGAAAATAGAATTAAAAAATAAATATAAAATAAAAATAAAATTAGCATTTTATTTTTATTATTATGAGCATGACCAGAGAGTTTCCTATCAATTTATAAACACACATAAATCACAAGCATTCACAAACTGTTTATCTACTATAAAAGCAATTGCGATTCTTAGGTTCTGAAATCATACAGATAAAAGAGGCATTTGATATGCATAAGGGAAAAGGGATTGAAGATTTACCTGATGACTTCAAAGCTTGATACAAGCTGGGTCTTTCCTGGTCTCTTGTACTGTTGCTTTCAACACAGATTCCAGCTTTGCTTGCCCTGGTTAACACTCTCCCCTGCTACCTAGTATTGTCATGCTGAAATCTCATTTATCCCACTGACTGCCTTGGACTTTGACATAAAGGCAGCCCAGGTTTCCCTTCAGAGGCTGAGATCTGATTTTTCAATACTATCTGGATATCTTCATGTTTGTAGTCCCAAAGTTCTTCAAATTCAAACCAATCTCATATGGAGTGTTACCTTCCTTAACATCTCAACTCACTCTTTGTCTCCTAAATCAATTAGTGGAACTAGATTTTGGTGATTTTCCATGCCTGAAATGAAGTTGCATCCATAATCTTTTCTTGGCACACATAAAATACAAATCAATGCTGTATCTTCATGACTTTAGTAACCTAGTAATTTCTTTAACTCATCCAGTTCTTTCTATTTCCATTCTAACTCTTAGATGATTGCAGCAGGCTCCAAACACAAACCCAGCATATTCTAATCTCCACTCAATGATCAAATTAATTTTCTAGGGTATGGATGTAGCAGTGCCATACCCTGCTTAAACACCTGCTCTCATGGTGAAACATCAACTTACCATCATGACTTCCAAACTCCGTTACAATCCAGTTTGTGTTTAGCTCCCCAATCTAATTTCTCTTTACTTTCTTTCCATCTACTCTCCACAGAGGCAAACTGCCAGTTTCTTAATTATACTCTACTATGTAGGATAGCAGTCTCTAAAGCAGCCCCTGATAAGTCAGCCTGGTGATATTCATGACACCGTGAAATTATCCCATCTTGAATGTGGGCTTGATTAAGTAACTTACCTGTAACCAACAGGATCAGACAAATAAATGGTGGAATGGCACTGGAAAATCAGGTTACGAAGACCATCACTTCCATTTGGCTTGCCTTACTTTCTAGTTTTCCTGCTCTGATGAAAGCCAAAGAGTGTTCACTCCTCTGCAGAAAGAATTCCAGCCAGACAAAACAGATGAACTAAGTCCAGTAGTTTATGAGTGACAGAATATTGCTCAAACCCACATAAGTGGATCTGAACAATGATTCCTTCACCACTGGAGCCCTGAGTTTACAGTAACCATGGCCAAATTCCTTTGTATGGCAGCATTTGTGGGAACTCAAAGTTTGAGAAATGGGTCAAAATTCAAGACCCAAAGAAGTTGATGTCATAATCTGATTTACAATGATAATAGTCATTATGCAAATATGTGTAATGTCTACATATTTGCTTGGAACACTTTGTTTCTACATTTTTCCGATACACTTCATTCTTTTTCTGTCTGACTCCTTTTTTCCTCTTCCTATACCCTTTGTTCTATTACTGTTTAAGTATTATTTTCTTCAGTCTTATCTGTGCTTATAAATGTGGACAGAAACATTTTCTGTGTACTTGTCCTACTAGAAATACTAACATCCTCCATGAAACCATAGCTCTGTAAGTTTTACAGTTGTACCTCCAATTCTGTGTAGAGCAGTCCAGAGTTTATGTTAATTACTTTTGTGTCATTATTAGCAAATATTTAAAGTACTGGTAAAAATTAAAAAGTGAATGTTTATGACCTCTGACTTGTGACTTTATTTAAGCTTTATTTTAAAAAAGAAATTTAAATAGTGCAAAAGTAATCTGTGTTGACTAGAAACCATCTGTTGAGCTTGGAATTTTTTTTTAATGCTTTCCTTAGAAATAAGGTACTCATTTCTGAATTTAGACACAGTCAGGAAACTAATACCTCACCATCACAATGGTAAGTAAGGAGTACATTACACTCCACTGTGTTATGAAGCTATGGTATCTGGTAGTTGAATCATTTAAATGTGATTTGCACTTAAGAAATTTTAAATCCATAGTAGATTTATTTGGACATAACCCCCTTACGCATCAAAAGTATCTTTTTTACAAGCCATAACAAAATGTGAAAAATAACTACTGGAAAAATATCTATATGAAGTAAGTCTGAAAACCACAGTTTGTCAGGGTTTTTTTGTTTGTTTGTTTTTGTTTTGCTTTTGTTTTTTGTTAACACAATGTGACACTCTAGTAGAAGGAAAGAACTAGATTCTTGGTTCTTTGTTTGTATGTCTGTGCAGTTCCCACTTGCCTAAAAGTCACTTTGTTTTTAACTTCACAAAGTCAAAATTGGGCTTGCTAGTTTGTTGAGACTGACTTCCATTCTGGTAACTTGGCACTTCAAAAGACCAGAGGGTCTCCCACATCAAAGACACTGATGATAAAAGGGGTTTTTCACCTAGATAAAAACTAAAAGGCTCTGTAGGATATTTATTTATTATTGGACTCTTATTCTAAGATCGAACATGTCTCAACTCAGCCAGGTATCAGTCTAAACTATATTTCAGTTGATCAAAAAGTGAGAAGCAAGCAAATGAAGCTGGTCAAATGACAGGTTCTAATCGAGAAACATGAAAACTGCGGTGCTTAAGGAATTTTCCATTCACATCAAAATAAATCTGAAGCAGCCTTCTAATCCAATCAGCACAAAGCTACCAACTATGTATCTCATAGAAGACTGTGTATAAAGATTTATAATTGAACAAACAACCAATGAGCAATAATGTCATGAAAGCCAATAACCAATAAATCCATTCCATTGTTATTGCTTATCCCAAGATTTTCTCCATTGTACTTGAATTTGTTATACCAGCATACACATCTATGTCTTATAAAAAATAATCACACCCCTCAATATGTGCCAGTAGGAAGAAAGCTTCTTATTTCTTGAATTTCATAGTACCAAGCATATAGTGAACCATCATGTAAGCTTTGATATATTGAATCCATGAATATTTCTGGGGAATCTTTTGTACCTTTAAATGACATTCTTCCAAGTTCATCCATGGAAAGAGAAGTATTTCTACTTTCTACTCTCAGTTGTATAATTTAATTCATCTGAAAATCACTTTAAAAATAAACACACTCAATAAGCTGCTCCCAAAACCAGGGAAATCAGGAAAGGATTATAAGATTAATGGTAAATGTACATAAAGAATTGCCCTGAGAACTTATTACATTCAGATTCCTGGGCCATACAGACACAAAATCGAATTCATTATTCTTGAAACAAGGCTTGGGAATCTAAATCGTAATAAGTACCTTCTAAGTTTTGATCATTAGAGCTCACTTTGAAATTGTGCTTCTGAATTTAGTTTTGAATGATTTGGTATTGCACAACTAAACTTGGATTCAATAAGTTACTTTAAAAGGTGAATAGAGTTTGAAAACAACTTCACATAAGTCTTGAGCTGATTAGGTAGAGGGAGAAGATGCAGAATACATTTTAGGCTGAAAATAAGGCTTTTTATTAACACGTTAGGGAAGTTTTTATTGTATGATTTTTAATCTGTGTTTTATTGCTGTTATTTTTAATTATTTTGAAGTAATTGTACAAAGGGTCTTGACTCAACCTGTCAGTGAGACTAAATGCATCTTGATCAACGTCATCCCTTTTGCCATTCTGCCTCATCTTTGCCAATCCCACCCATCTCCTCAGTTTTTGTAGCGCCATTTTCACACATGTACACTGAGTGTACCTGAATGCTTTCTTTCCTCCCCTTCCTCTCTTCATTTGTCTACCAACCTTCCTTTGACCTCAACACCCACTAACACTGCATATTCCAAGTTCTTGTAGGTTAATTTTTCAAAGGAGTTATACCATTGGCATTCTCACCTGCATATAACACACTTTAGTTAATATATTTTCACATATATGCATATAATCTGTACATAGTTACAGATATAATTTAGATATAACTCACAAATGAGAGAAAATATTCATATATGATCTCTCTAAGCTGGACTTACTTTACTTAATATATTTTTCCCAGTTCTATGTATTGCCCTGCAGCTAACATAATATTCACCCTGATAAATGAAAAAATCATATTATGTGTATATATTTTTTGCATTTATATATACTCATATACAAATTTATGCATGCATATATATAAACATATCACATTTTCATAATCAATTCATCATTGAAGTGCATGAACAAAAGCAAACTGTGATGCAGTCCTAAGCATTCAAGGCTATCTGGATCTTCTAAATGTGGTCTTGAGGAAATGGGGTCTTGAGGAAACCACAGATCTACTTAGGATCTGTACTCACGTAGTTACAGCCTGGTTATCCAATATCAAAGCTTGAATCCAGGGCCTAAAGAACCCCTTGAGGTTTTTTGTTTTGTTTTGTTTTGTTTTCCTCACTGTTGGTGCTCTATCAATTTAGCCACACTTCAAGTTTGTTTATTTGTTTTTGTTTGTCTTCTCTTCAATTGGTTTGTTTTCTTTTTAATTTTCTTTTTATATTACCTTTTTTTTTTTTTTTTGCCGGTCATGGGGCCTGAACTCTGGGTCTGGGCGCTGTCCCTCAGCTCTTCAGCTCAAGGCTAGTACTCTACCACTGGAGCCACAGCACCACTTCCGGCTTTTTCTGTTTATGTGGTGCTGAGGAATCGAACCCAGGGCCTCATGCTTGCAAGGCATGCACTCTACCGCTGAGCTACCTTCCCAGTCCCTCTTTTTTTATTACCTTGGATATTTTCTGCCTGGGCTGACTTCAAATTGATCCTGAGATCTCAGTCCTCAGTCTCCTAAGTAGCTGGTTCCCAGCAAAGAACACTACTGTGTGTGTGTGTGTGTGTGTGTGTGTGTGTGTGTGTGTGTAAACACTACTGTGTGTGTGTGTGTGTGTGTGTGTGTGTGTGTGTGTGTGTGTGTGTACATTTCCTGACCAAACTTAAAGCATATTCTAAATCTCATTCCAAGGAAGGCTTAGGGGAAAGGAGATGAAATCACGAGGCTTTTGTTTCAAAAGTCTCTGACTTTGCTAAATGGATCCTGGGAAGAAGAGAAAGTAAGAGTCCTTAAGCAATAATATGTTGGAAGTCCAGGAAAGATGAATCCATACTTGTTTGAAACTCGAAAACGTGAATTTGTGATGCACAGTATATTTTAACTAAATATTGTCTCAGCCCTTATTTATTACTTTGTCCTAATTTAAAACATATTATATATACTTCCATCAGTACTCCTAATTCAAATTCCAAGAATATAGTGTAGAAGTACCTAAAAACAAAAACATACTGATTATTGGATTCATGGAAGAAAAATCTTTGTTTAATTCAGATTCATCTCAAAAACCAAATAATATGTATTACATATCAGTACCTATCATATATATATATGTAATTTGATATATATTACAAATATTCTACCTACTTCAAAACTATCTTGAAGTGATTTACATTAAAAGACCATAAGAAATAAGACAAAGTTGTGAGAGGAAATTTCCATCTCAGAAACAAAGGGAGTAGAGAGTAGAGGCTGATTGCTTTTATAAATAGCAATAAAGGGCACATGCAATTAAATTGACTCTGTTCTACTTGTGCTGAGCATCTTGAAAGTACTTAACTTTAAATCTCACAGCTCTTAAACAGTGCAAGAGTGGTATAAAGTGCTAATCTTTCCACACTGGGAAATCTGCACAGAGTGAAACTAGAAAAACTCTTTGGCGGCTTCATTACCATAATTGGATATGTGATTTTTCCCCATCCGAACTTTTCCAGGAGTGTAAGGTAGGTCCAGTCAAATGAAAAATGCTCCCAGGTAGACTTCATGCTTGGGAAAAGGCTTTGCTCTTCCTTTGAAACAATCTTCCTGCAATAACTATTTGTGGAAATAGACAAACCTGGAATTTCAATCTCAGAATGGAAATGACTAGGTTACTGCTACAGATAATTGAAAAAATAATTTCCTACCACACATATGATGCTTCTGAAATTTTATAGGATGGTTTGTATGTTAAAATATTTTAAACATTTTCATGATTACTTTTTTGTACTGTACTCGTGTGTGTGTGTGTGTGTGTGTGTGTGTGTGTGTGTGTGTGTGTGTATACATACAGATGCCAATGTTCATCACCTTCTCAGATTTCTTGCCCATAGCCAGTGGTCTACCACTTGAACCATAACTTGAGCCTATCTTTTTTTGTTGATAGGATATGGAGTCTCATGGGCTTTCTGCACCAGCTGGCTATGAACCATAATCTTCCAGATCTCAGCCTCCTAAGAATCTAGGATTACAAGTGGCCAGTAGTGCCTGGTACTGTACAGGTAAATTTTAAATACCTGTTTTGTGAACTGCAATAAAAGTATTTCTAAAGTAAATATCAGTATATGGAGTGTTCACTATAGGATACCTTCATGCACTCATTTATTCATTTGACTTTTATATGGTCTTTGATTATTTTCCATAGGCCTTGCAAAGAGTTCCTACATGGTGAGTAGAAAATAGGACATAATCCTTATAATGTACTATGTGATGTTTTTGTTTCTTTTGTATGCTCTTCCCACATGGTATAACCCCTGTTTTCACCGTGTTTGATTCTGGTGCCCTGCATCTTGCATATACATTTTTCTAATTTGGGGAGGGATAGGGAAATAACAAAATGCTGAAATAAGGATACAGATAGACCCACTGTAACAATGAGATATACAAGACACTATGCTGAAAATAAACTTTATAACTTTGCGGGGGAGGAAGGGTATAGGAAAGAGTTGGGGAGGTGGGGCAGGAAGGGATGGTAGAGGAAAAACAAAGGAGTGGGTAACAATGCTTGATAGGAAATGAACTCATTACCTTACTCATGTAACTTTAATCCCTCTATACAGTATCTTTACAATGAAAATATATTTAAAAATAAGAGATAAGTCAAAATTAGCACACATTCTTGAGATTAATTAAACAGTGAGGGCTCAGAAATTTTTCCTATAGAGAATCTGATAACATGTACTTCAGTCTTCATGAGTCAAGAAGCAAAATTGACATGACAGAGGTACTTTTTCAGAGAAAAAATAACTTTTTATAAGGTTTGTATTGAAGTAAGCTATACCAAAAAATGATGGCAGCTGGATTTAACACATAGCTATCTTACAATGACCCTTAGTGTAAGTGCATAAATTCTTCACCAGAAACTCTGGACTTTGAATTTGAAGGAGCTTACTCTTGATTTAATCTTATGATATTTCCTTTACTCATTCCTTCATTCACCAAATAGTTGGTAATTTCTTATATTACACTAGTCCTATAGAAAGATCAACATTTAATATATCAACCATTCCCTTTCATTTAAAAAAATGAATAATAAATAGAACAACAGCAAATATTTTATATACACATTACCTCGAACAATCACCACAAAACTTAGTATAAGCCCTACCTCAGAGACAAGAAATCCTAGAGACATTTGAAGAATGGAAGTATCTAAACAGATGCTCTCTGAAAAATCTTTCCTGCATAGACTGTAGAGAACAATGCAGAAAATTTCTCTTTTCTAAAATGTATGTTAATTAGCATTAAAGCTCACAAGTAATAAAAATCATATTTAGCCAAAGATGGCTGTCTATGACTCTAATCTCTGGTTCTTGGGAGATGGAAGATAAGAGGATAAATGTTCTTTATTTAACAGTGTGCAAGGTTAGCATGCGACCTTGTGGGTAAAACAAACTGACTTAAAGAACTTGGAGGCATGGCTCAAGTGGTAAAATGTGTTTTCTATCAAATACAGGCTTCTGAATCCAATTACACAAGCAATACACACCCAAAAATCATATGCAATTTGTAATTGTCTAGATGCCATATGAGAATGAATAGTTTGCATACACTAACTAAATTTAAACCCTGACAAGTCATTTTGTGAAATGCTTGGGCTATTTTTCCATGGTACAGATAAGGAAATGGAGGCTTTAGAGCCTCATCTGTTTTCTTTCTAAAAGTAGTAGTTAAGATACAAACAGGCATTCTAAATTTACAAACCTGACTTTCAAGCACCTTGCTATACAGGTGCTTACTTAGTTGTTGAAGAAAAATGAAGAAAAAAAAAAGAACTATATCATCACTTTGAATGTACTAATCACCTAGACAGAAATCAATCATTTAATGCTGCTTGCTTGGCAGAGTGGAGTAGTGATAAGTATAATCTTGACATATATTTCTGTTCTATTTATTCTTTTGGGACAGTAGTATGTAGTTAATATTTAATTAAAAATAAAAGTATTTACAAGTAGTGGACAAAAGAGAAAAGGAAGAAACAAAGGAAGATTAATAACAAGATTAACATGTTAGTAATCCCAGCATCAAGAATGAAATGTAATCTTCAATCTGTCATACTCTATTTATCTTCTCCATCCCCAGGGGAAACCTAGGAGTGGAGGAACCCTTAAGTATCTGTGGAATTCAATGAAGGCCCTGTCTTCAGTTCATCTCATTTTCACATTCAAGAACAGGCCTATTAGCACTTCATTCTTAAATACATCCACTGATAGGAAATTAGAACTTTTTTTTTGTTTTTCCGACATTCTAAGTCCCATCTACAATTTGTCTAAATTACATTAACTTCTCAACTCAAAGATTATGACAGCAACTGATTATTATGCTAAAATCAAGCAGTTGACAATGGATTACTATGCTCTGAACAAATAGTTTATATATGTATCCATTTATGTTTACTAAGCCATCAGCAAGAATGATTCAAGTATGAAATCATATGGCAAACTGTATACACATACCTGTATTACCATAGAGGTATATAACATATACCTCTATGTTCAAATGAATCATTAAAAACTAAACATTAAATACTAAACCACACATTGCTTTTCTAACTTCCTTGAGAAACATCATACTAGGCTTCTACTGTCAAGTCTATTGAATTCATTATCCCATAGAACTTATCTATAGATATCAAGGTATTTATACTGCCATTCTCTCCCTTCCCCAAAGTACATGAGAATTATGAGTATTATAATGTAATGATATGAGTGCATTTGTTTGTGTTCACACACCAGACCAACTTGATCTAAGGTATGCATAAGCCTTGATTATCACTACTACCTTGGAAAACCTCATAAGATACTTCTAATTCATTAGGAATTGAGAAAATTATAAGAAACAAAGTCTATGGTAGAAGAGAGCATTCTTTCTCTGTATCCTTGGATTACTAGGCAAAGGAAAAAATTCCTTAATGTTCCTTATTCCAAAAGGAAATTTGGAACTTGTTCAAAAATATGTGGAAGATAGATGGAAACTAAAATATATGTTGTCAGAATGTTCAAAATATTAAATATTGGTCTTGAATTTTGAGTGCATTTCAACTGGCCTGCCAACTTTCAAATCTTCTACAATTATTATTCAAAATGTACTTGAAAGCAGCTCAATTTATTCTTTTATCTTCTCTTTGATGTAACTATGGATAGGAGTAGAACACAAAGTAATTGTGTTATTTCAGACAATAAAGCAAATCATTTACCACAGAGAAGTAATCAAATCATTTATATTTTTCATGCTCGCCTGAGCACCTGGCTTTTTAAATTTTTTACAGACTGACTATACTACCTAATAATTCTAATTTGAAAAAAAAATAATCAACATACGAACATAAGTATTTCCTCAAGAAAATAGCATTCACCCAAATATCTAATTTATATGTATACTTTATTTCTTTGTTTGAAAATTAAAACGTTTTGCAGAAGATTTTTCTCCCAATCCGTGGGCTTTCTAAGCCAGGCCCAAAGAAACATAGGTCCCATTGTTTCCCTTATTTGCAATATCTAGTATATGTCTGAGTCAAGCAGAAAAGGTCAGATAAGTTGATGTCAGGGAAATGAACACTAAGATATGTATTCAAATTTTTTTTTCTTTCATGCGATTGTTTCTAACACATTTATAAGATTATTTCTTTGTTGCTTTGTATGTCCCTCCCCCACGGTATAACCCCTACTTTCACTGTATTTGATGTCGGTATAATTTGTGAAGGGGCAGGGGAAAAACAAATCGTTTAAATAGGGATACAGGTGGACCCATTGCAACAATGAGATGTACAAGTCGTTACGTTGAAAAAGAACTTTACAACTTTGGGGCGGGGGAGGATTTGGTGGTGGGGGAGAATTGGAAGGGATGGGAAGGGGAAACAAAGGAGGATGTTACAATGCTTGATAAGAAATGTACTCATTGTCTTGCCCATGTAATTGTAACTCCTCTGTACAGTATTTTCACAATAAAAAAAAGAAAATTAAAATGCTCTTGATCAAAACTCAAAGGTTATTTTATTTCTAGTAATTAGATTCTTGTTCAAACTTTATTATACCAATGGACAGTGCAGAATTGGAGGAATGGAAAGAAGAGAACCTTGAGTACAGAGGTAGGACTCAAATACCAATTGTTTCAAGTCATTTAATGAAACAATTGATTGCTTATGACTGCAGAGACTCCATATTCTATTTCAGGGGTTATCAGATTTTTACAAAGTGCTCATTAGAAAAATATGTTAGACTTTTAGCCACCTATCAGTTGCAACTACTTGACTTTTCATTGAAGTATTAAGGTAACCACAGCCAATACACAAACAGGAATAGGTCTGCATAATAAAATATTATTAAACAATATTAGTCATTGGTAAGTACTTGGTGGTTAATAACCTCTCAATTCTATTTTAAAAATGCAAAGAGGAATTCTAGAACTTTCTAATTCTTTAAAAAGTATTTAAACAATTTCAGGTACGATGGTGTAAGCCAGAAATCCCCATTTGCTCAAAAGGTAGAAATTGAGAAATTTTCAGTTACAGACCTATCTAATAAGCACAGCACAGTAACACACACACACACACACACACAAACATACACATACACACACTACTTAAATGTAAGTAATGAGGTTGTAGAATATTTGGGAAATAACTCTCACATACTATTAGCTAACTGTATGGAGACATGAAATAAAAACAGTGGCAGGTTGCAAAGTGTTTCTTTTATATGTGTAAAAATTGTCTTAAGGTGTTTGGTAACTGAGGAAAACATTTTGCTTTGATCATCACATATTCCCACTCCTTTGTGTTGTAGCATAATTAGATCAAGTTTCCCACTTTTCGAGATCTCCCTTATTCATGGAAGGGAGGAGTTGGGGAGGTGGGGAGGAAAGGGATAGTAGGAGAAAAGCAAAGGAGGGGAAAACAATGTTCAATAGGAAATGTACTCATTACCTTACTCATGTAACTGTTACCCCTCTGTACAGTATCTTTACAATAAAAAAAGATTAAAAAAAAAAGATCTCCCTGACTCGAGACAAACAAAATGAGCTTAAACAATTCTGTGAACAGCATCATATCGGATTGTTTCTAAGCGCCTTTCCAGACTGAAGACACACAGCTTGGCAGAAATGGGAGTGTGGCCAGTAGATGAAGTCCTAAGCCTGAATAAACTCAGCTGCATTTAGTGGGAAAGTCATTAGAAGTATTGAAAGGAGAAGAGAATTTGGCACCATCAGAGCAAGAATTATAATCCCTACTTTCTACATATTTATGTTTTACATCTCTAATGGATTTCTTCAGAGATCCATTCCCAAGGTCTCTGTTTCAGGTCACTGAAATGCTTCTGTAACTCTGAAACACATTTTCCAAAGACAGAGAAGTAGTTTAAGATCAGATTTCTATCTCTGTGTGTATTAACCTTTGGAAAACATGTTCTCTTTTATAGGTTTTGGAGAGTCTGAGTAACATTCAATTATGGATTTATTAGCTGCTTTCTTCAGTTCTTTCATAAAGAATTTTATTTGTCAAATAAGTTGATAAAGAAGTTGTGTACATAGCGAAAGGTGGAGCAATCAAGCTTCTACTTATCCAAAAATGCTTATTGGTAAAAATGTTTTAAGATATAATTCTGTTCACATCTCCCTTAGCTTAGTAGGATAATCAATTCATCCCTTATTTTTCTTAAAAGAAAAGTGATTTTTAATGTTAATGTCAGGGACAGTGGGATAGTTTAGGAGTACAAAATTAAATTCATGAATCTTTGAATATCTGAGCTAAGAACTCAATAAACATTGGTGATAATTTTTAGGGTTATAATTAATTATTTTATACCTCCACATAGATGTTTAGATCTACATATTGAGAAAGAAATATTTATCTCAGAAAGTAAAGAAAAAAATATTAAGGAATATTTTTTTAAAGCCAATAATATGCTTCAATATTTTAAAGCTGTAAGAAGCAAGTAGACAGTAAGGGGAAAAAACTGACAATGCCTTCCACATTTACTAAAATATCTTTGAAATTTGGTTCAGCAGGTAATAGGAGGCTGAGATCTAAAGATCATGGTTCAAAGCCAGAGCAGCCAGGAAACTCTGTGAGACTCTTATCGCCAATATCGCCAATAAACTAGACAAAAAATCTGGAAGTGGTACTTTGGCTCAAGTTGTAGATCACTCACCTTGAGCAAAACAAGCTCAGGGACAGATCCCAGGTCTAGAATTCAAACCCCAGGACTGAAAAAAAAATGTGAAAGGCCATGCCCACACAGATATTGAAGTCATTTAGTTTTAAATAAGTCAGTTAATTAGTTGAAACACCAAAATAAAGAGCACATACTATAAGTTGTGATTGTCTACTAAAACAATAAAAATATTTCAAAATGCAAATCCAGTAGTTGAATTTAGAATTGAAGTAATGTTTTTTGTAATAATCCTGTCCTTTTTCTTTTCTCCTTTCTTTCCTTTTGTGTGTGTGTGTGTGTGTGTGTGTGTGTGTGTGTGTGTGTGTGTGTGAAATTTGAACTCAATGTCCAATTGACCAATTTACTAGAGTGTGATTTTATAGCTTAATTGGCTATGTCGTTACAATTTGTTCCATATGGATTATACAAATAACATAAGACAATGGGATGTTGTTGTAGTTGTTGTTGTTGTTTCCAGAACTAGAATGTGAACTCAGAGCCTTGGGCTTTGTGCTAGTTTTGCTGGTAGTCTACTATTTGAGTGACATCTCCAGTCTAGTTTTCTGATGAATATTTTGAAAATATAGTTCCAGGAATCTTTCTGCTCAAGTTGGACTTGAACCAAGATCTTCAACCTCCTGAGTAGCTAGGATTAATGTGTAAGTATTTTACTATTCAGAATGTGTCCCATTGCTATCAAAGAGCTGAACAAAAATTTCTAGGTATAAAATAAAACAAAAGGGAATAAAATTATTTGTTTTACAGACATGTTTGCGTTCATGTTCCTAGGACCAACTTTTTTTTTTAATTGTAAGAGTAAAAACACAGCTATTTGGTGAGTTGGATATAATTGGTATGGTTTAGATGCTAAGTGGATTTAAATGAATCCATTAAAACATTGACATCTAGATCATAACTGCCAGTTAGGGAATCTATTTAACTTGTACGCTAAATTTTCCATTTTGTTATATGCTAAGGAATCAAGAGATGACTTCTTCCTAGACTCCAGGAAACATCCAATGAAAGTACCTGAAAGAAACAGATGGTGTCCAAACCACTACCATTAGATTTGCAGATTGAGACTGTATTATTTGTAAAGACACTTTGTCTTATTGACATTTAAATTTGAAGGTGGGAGCTGCTGATTCATGTGGGTAATCCTAGACTGAGATGTGGAGGACTGAGATTTGAAGCTGAAGGATCAGGGCATCTGACCCTAAATAGGAAGTTAGGGATAGAAGGCCACTGTGACAAAGACGCGCATGTCAGGAACTAAAGAAAGGACATTTGTCTTGCTCCTGTCAGGAGCCAAAGTTTGCAGATCTGGCACTGATGTTGAGATCAAGTACAAAAGCAGAAGGCAAGCCCACCCACGTCCGTCCAGGATGGGAGGGGTCCAACCAAACAGAAATGTATACCCAATCAGAAAAGCCTTCTGCAGTGAGTGTCCAGTGCTTAATGAATCAGAGCAAAGGTATCAATAGGGCAGAGCCTCAGGACCAAATGTCTACTGGGATTAGAAGTAGCAGCCTCTCATCTTCTCTTATGGGATGCCAGGGAGATGTTCTCCCCACAAGAGAGTCTGCTAATCCTTTCTACTTTCTTTCATGGTTTTCCTTTCACTTTTAGTTAAAAAAAAATCTCTTCAAGTTTTTTCCTGGCTTTATTTCTTATTATCCAGAGAAGAAGGATCTATTCACTCAAGTATTAAAAGCCAGCTAGGCAGAAAAGTCCTTGACATTCAATCGCCAAAAGGACCAGCAAAAGGCTGGACAGATATGAGGTCTTGAGTTTAAAAACTGGCACTCCTCCCCCCGCAACTCATTTATTTTGGCTTCCACCATGTCCTCAGCTATAACAATTATTTGGTCCAGGTGACATCTGCTCAAGACTTGATTTCATACTTTGCATAATGTTCAAAGTAAGTATGTTTTACTTTGAACGGCTCCCAAAGAAGAAGATCCCAAGTTCCTTTCCAGGCTTAGTTTCTATTGCTTTGTCTAGGTTGTGTGTGTGTGTGCATGTGTGTGTGTGTGTGTGTGTGTGTGTGTGTGTGTGTATATTTATTATTATTTTATTATTATTATTTGGCTCCTTAGGTGGGGTTAGGAGTGGAGTTCACGTAGAGAATTTAGGTAGTGGATAAACATTCCTGGATAAGTTATTTTCTGATGCAAAATTTATTATTGTTTAATAAATCTATGTGTATGATACCAGCATGAGCCAATAGTTTTATGTTTTATGGAAAAACAAATTAGAAATCATAGTTATTTGCTTACCAGCATAATATGCCTTCTCTTAGGAAAAAAATATATGTCCAGACATTTTAAAAATCTTCCAGATCCTTGGATTAATAATACATAGGATAAGACTAAATTTTCAGTCATAAGCCCCAGTGGTGGAAGAGATATATTCTCTCCCTTCTTGTCCAGCCTCGGTGTTCACAGAAAATGCTTGCCTCTCATCTGATCTCCAGAGATTTTATCTGTTCCACATTAGGTCATCCAATATTCTTCTTGAAATCCTCTTCCATATTCTAATTATAAGCTTAAAAGCCTGCATATATTTTCTATTCATTGTATTTCTTATCTGACTGCATTGAAAAATCTGCAAAGGCACTTCTTAAGTCTGAGCTATTTTGACATCAATTAATAAGTTATTTAATAGATGATAACCTAATTTCAGCTCCATAATGGACTCAGTAGTATTTTGAATTTCATGTTTCATTGTTCTTCCATTAAATGCAAATTTTATTACTTCATTGTATATCAATGGATGAAAGCACCTCCTAAAATGAATTAATTAGCTATTCAGGAAACTTATCAAAAGCATTTGTTTCCTGTTCTTTCAAACCATTGTAAATTAGAAACTGATCTGAATACAGAAAACATGAGACTATGGTTCTTTATGAAATTCTTTTTGTCTCCCAATAATGGTGAGCCCATGTGCAATAAACATGAGAAAGCACAGAGCAGAGTTTTAACATGAGAAAACCTAGGCATTTTTTGTCCTTCCTTTAAGGCTAGCTAGATGAGAATTCATAATTATTCCAAGGATTCACATGCTTCCCCCTCGGCAATTAATGATGGTGATGTAAAATATTGGTCCACACATATTTTTCCTTTCCTGAGTACTTGATTTTGTATAGGTAAAGCCCAATTTCTTCCAACTAGCCATGTGCCTTTCCTTTGCTTTCTATTCTAATTGGCTAATGTTCCCTATTTCTACTTGGATTAAAACAAGTTGGCTAAGAACCACTTGGGTTAGAACAATTCCCTTATTCTGCTTTCTCCAGGAATTCACACTGCAATATATAGATATATAAAGAGAGATGGACAGATATAGATATCAGTTACCACAGCTGCTATTAAATAATTATCTGTAATTTGCTTTTCCTTTTTTAGCCTTGGGCTCCTTTTTAAAGCGATAAACTCATTTAACTATGAATTGTCAATTAAAACTAACCCTGATAATAAGATAAAATGGTAACCATAGAGCCTATCAAAACACATCCCTACAGTAAACACTAAGGTTTGTTGTGTTGTGTTTTTTTTTAATGGATTCTGAATTAACTCTTTTCTCTCTTCATGCCTGCCAAATATTATTTTGTGCAGACTTGCCTTTTACCAACTGAATTCCTGCACTGCATCCTGGCTTGTTTCACCTACTCTGTTTTCACCACAAATTTTACACTGAGGACTACAAAAATAATATTACCAGCCTAGGATAGCTTTTTCTGGACCACTCTTCATGAATTAACCATATGCATTTCAATCTTACATATATAAAACCTAGTGAAGACAGTTCCTTCTCTTAATCCCACTAGGAATAATACTTGAATATTTGTTACTTTAGCTATTGACTTTAAATGTTTTACTTCCATCTACCTTCCTATGCTTCTACTAATGAACAAATAACAAGTAATCTGATTTCTTCTCCTTTCGTTTTCCCAATGAGACAATTAGTCCAGATAACTAGATTTAGTATAATTTTTTTCAATTATTTTATCTTACTCTGACTATAATTTCCACTATTTACTAATGTAGTAGGAAACAACCTCTATGGTGGATTTCTCTCTGCTCCTGTCTTGTTAACCCTATATCATTCTTCAGTCATGCTATGGTCTTACCCAAAGCTCTAATCTGACCCATACATAGAAAATGATAATACTTATCCATATATGAGCTAACTCAGCACAGTCAGTTTGCTTGGTTTTCCAAATATTGTCTTAAATTTGTTGCTTACAAGTCTCTCATTTGCATGTTGTCTCTTTAGAAACACCAAAACACTTGTTAGTGCTAGTATATCTGATGTCGTTCCTTAACTTTTCTGTACTTTGGGCTGATAATGCTGTCTACCACTATCTAACTCAAATCTATCCATGAAGACTGACTTTAAAAACTGTATCACAGAAGAAACAAACCTGATTCCATTTCCCCAACAACAAAGCCCAGGCTTGTTGCTTTTCTCTTCTATGATGTGTATATTCTATGTACTACCTCTTCCATCCAATTTACCAAAACTGTACTCTTGCTGAGAGTGGCTCACACCTGTAATCCTAGCTACTCAGGAGCTGAGATCTAAGGATAGCGGTTCAAAGCCAGCCCAGTCAGGAAAGTCAGTGAGACCCTTATGTCCGATAAACAACACCAGAAAACTGGAAGTGGAGCTGTGGCTCAAGTGGTAGAGTGCTAGCCTTGAGCTGAAGAGCTCAGGGACAGCGCCCAGACCCAGAGTTCAAGCCCAACGACCATCAGAAAATAAAAAGTGAAAAGAAAAGACAATAAAACCACAAAGGTTGTTGTTGGCTCAAAGGTTTAAAATTAGTCACTCATCCCATACTGACTTGTCTACAACTAGTGTTCCATTCTTCATATTGTCACTCATGAATTCATGTGGAGAAAAACCTTTTCCATTGTCTTGAAATAATAATGCCAACGAAATGTTTCTTTCATGGCTCCATTAGTTTCATGATAAAATATTCACAGTAGTTGTAAAACTAATGTTTTACTGAATATAAAAGCTAAAATTTAAGGATAGGGAGTTACAGTTGTTAAGAAGTGGCTGAGATAAAATAATTTTGACAATAATATTGTTTAAGCCCCTAATTAAAAAAAAATTAAGTCTTTAGCTTCTATGGAGCTTTTCCTCTCACACATCAGTAAGTTTAAAAAAAACTCTTTATGTTTAACTCTTAATTGGTTTAAAATATGTTATATTATGAGAAGTGTGAATTGGAAATTTTTATTAGTTTCGAGACTCAAGTTTATATAAGGAAATGGTACAGAACTATTGAGGCTAAGAAAGAGGATTTTTTTTTAAATAGAAAAGCACTGAAATATGATACTTAAGCTGCTGAGTTATTCAGAGACATCCATCAATGCCATTTGATTAGAATATAAAAGTGAATCACAATGCAACCCTAAAAATAAAATGCCTAAAGCTGAATAATTGTGATAAAAATAGTGTTGATTGATTTATTTTCAACTTTGAATGTGAGCTAATCCATGCCTTCCATCTGAAGTTCTGTAAAATTCAATAAAAATTGAAACAAAAAAAATGCAAACCTTGCCTCATGTACCAAGACCCACACTTCAAAGGTGTTGACCTACCAATTCCACAGATTTCATTAGTAAAGCTCAACAACCAAGAATAAAACTAACATCAAATACCAAAATATGTCCCCAAAGAGAAGCCTGTTTCCTAGGAGAATCAGAGCTAATAGAACACAAAGAATGAAATATTCCAAAGACAGCATCAACAGTTTTCTGTTCTGAATAATAAATGACACTGTAAAACAAGGCCTGCCGTCATGATGCAGATGCCTCAGCTCTCATCTTTCACCCTTGGTTTATTCCTTGTGGATTTTGTGCATTGAAGATCACACTCTCGATTTCTTCAGCTCTGAAATGAAAAGGAGTATATCTACCTACCTGATACCTACCTGGTTCTGTGAGGACTGAATATGATGTATGTAGGTGTCCTGCAAATGGTATCTGTTGACATTCACAGATGCCAACTCATCTCTGAGGGCAAGTTGGGAAATCATTCTCTATAGCTGATTGACCATTGACCACACAGTGTTTTCTACAAACCATTCTGGAAGAATTGATGCAAAAATAACATTTGGCCTTGCCAGGACCTCACCCGAGTTAGTTATAGGCATTCTTCGCCATTGATTATTAGTGGTCAGTATTATCTGGCAACACTTTTATCAATGACATAAGCAAGCTATGTGTATTGGGAAATCAAGGTGTCAACTATCAGAAAACAAACCTTCTTCAAGAGTGATGAACTGTTTTGATTTCACTAAAGTAACGTGCTTTGGGGGATAGGGGTAGGTGAAGTTGTAGTGCCAAACTCAGGGACATCTCAGATAATTGAGCCAAACTGATGACCCTACCATGTAAAGTATGACTTGATTTTGTTCACGCTTGTATATCAATACAGACTCTCACTATTGCCTAGTGAAAAGTAGGTAACTCATAATCATATTTGAGTCTATTCTAATACAAAAATAATCTCACCTCTTTTGTACTTTTTCACTTTATTTCTTTTACTTTCCTTCCTTTTTTGTGATATATGTAGAAACATAGTTGTGAGAGACAGGATCTCATTATGTTTTCTAGAACTCACATAGTTCTGGCTGAGCTTAGAACTACAGGCATTTGCTACTGTGCTTAGCCTAACATCCTGTCTATATTGTATGATTATAGCTTGAAAATGCCAGTCATTCTACATAGAAAAAAAAAATCACTATTCAATTGGAAGTTTATATTTGGGTTTCAAATACCTATCAGTCTTTCAAAGCACAACAGATGAGAAAATAAATGAATTTACTTTTTAATCTATAAGGCATTCAATTTTTATTTTGAATTATTATTTGGATGCCTAATTCTGAGAGACTAGTTTATTTCTAAGATGAAACCTATGAATTTCAAGATTTTTCTATTCCTTAATATTAATGTTTGGTATGATTACTAAAACATCTTTAGAATAATTAAAATGAATCTCAGGATTTATTACAAATTGGGTTTTTTATATTTAAATAACAATGTGGATAAAATGAAAACTATATTAGCCAAGAAATGAGATTTTTTTTAAATTTCATTATCAGATAATTTCTAGTGGATGGGATAATATATATATGTACGTATGTATAACAGCATTTGTGTTTTGTAGAAAATACATTAGTGTTCATAAAGTTATATATATGCATATATACATATATGTATCATTTTTAGGTTTTTGTGAAATTTTTTATATTGGAGGTAGAATGTATATTCATCATAAAAAGATACCAGACAGATCTTTCAAACAGGCTTAAGAATAGACGTGAAAGAATCTTCACTTCTGCAATGTTCAGGAGATAATTCACTCATGTAGAAGAGTTGCCCCAGTGTTGTTCAGGATTGAACATCAACCCACACAAATGAATGCTGACAGTTCCTGATTTGCATCATTTTCTTGGAAAATGTGAAAAATGCATCAAGAAATGAACACTGTGAGTAAAATATGCTCCCACACAAGGAAGGATACGTATTAGAAACCAACAATGCAACTGAGCACATAAACATTGCCATTATTTTTTTTAAGTGACTTGTTTGCAAGACCCTGGAAAAGTGTTGCAGATGCAAATATATAGCTACATGACATTTTTAAGGTCAGAATGAACTGAAGGTCATTTTCTACCAACCTGTTTATACTGAAAAATATCTTTAGGCACTATTTAGTTTGTTAGAGTGTTGTTGGAAAGAGAAACAGTATCATTTCCTTTTCTAGTTTGGTATAACTTTCATATTTGCAATGGAACTAGCCAGGAGACCACTATGTCCATGATAGTATTTGACTGACAGGCATTTTACAAGCTTTGTTAACATTCATTTTCTTATGAAGATTTCATTAATAAAGAAACCCAAGATTTCCTAGTATTTAAAAAAAAAACATTTGATTTAAAATTGTATGGTAGGTACCATTAAAAGCATATACCATAAAATATACCATAATTATTATTGTGTGCTTTAATATATGCAGCAGAACTGATGTTTCATTTATTTCTCTTGAATACTAACAATGGCAACTCAGGAGTAATAGCTGGGTATGGTTGGACTCTAGTTTTACTCTTTAAATGTTGAGAAGAGTGTTGATTAGCAAATTGGTACTCGTAAGGGGTATAGGGTCTCATAGTGTTAAGAGAACCCAAAACTAGCTCCATTTTTAAGTTTCCCTCACCTGAGAATCAAAATGCTGTTTTCTCACAAACTCCCAGAGTCAGGAAATGTGCTGTGTTTGTTCAGACCCCTGGAAACTGCTTGGGAAGCCCTGTTTGGTTATCAATAGCCCAGATAAGATCTGCAGCCCTGTTTGGTTAACAATAGTAAAATAGCCCTTCCAGAAAGGAACAGCCTTATCCCTGCCCCTCATGAGTAAGAATATCCGCCGCCTGCTGTGTGTGGGAACCCCAAATTCCCATGTCAATTCAAACCAAAATGATAGGTTAGTTCAAACAGTTACTATGAGACGGACTGTCACCCCACTGGCCACTGACATAAATATGCAATCTTTATGTGTGTGTTACAATCCCATTGGCCACCTGCGTGTGGCCAGGCTTGATCACATGGATTCTGCCTTTAAAAACCCTAGCTTGTGGGCTATTCAGGGTCACACTTTCAGCTCCTGAGTCTGTGCTGTGTCCCTGGCCGGTCAGCTATCCACTTCCCCAATAAAGTCATCTTTTTACACGAGGCTGTCTCTGAGTGGTGGACTCTCTTCTCCATAACAATAATATCTACTGATATATTGCCATAGTACATGAACTAAAGCTAGACTGAACTAGAGCTAGACTTGAGGGAGTATACTCAGTGTGAGAGATCATCCAAATATCTTCCACTTTCACCAGTTTCGCCTCTTAAAGTATCATTGAATTGCCCATCCCAAAAGGACGATTAATCAATCAATAAACACAAGTTATATTACTACTTCTGATGAGAAACGGCCAGAACTGGTGTTATTTGGACAAGTCAAATACAGCAGTTCATTATCCAACATATGCTATACTGAGGCATAAATAATTGGGAAATAAGACTTAATAGCCTGAAATTTCATAGGTTCTTGGTTTCTGGGTTTTGTTCAGAGATAGATGAAGATGTATAGACTGCATCCAAGAACCACAAGCAAATATGTTTTCTACTGTCATGAACTTTCCTTACAATAGTTTAGGTAACTGTCTGTCTCATGGAAATGACTATTTTACTTTTTATTTACACTGAGCAAAAGCAAAGTGAGTAGTTTTATTTACTACTGATAAAAAATTTGTTATGAAATGTAGTCACAAAATATTGCTTATAATGTGTATAAAATTCTCCAGTAACACTAGGGAATCTGAAGATTTCAGGAGTCCAGCAAGTAGCACTGAAATGCCAGGAGCTATGGTATGTGTGTGTGTGGTGAGAATTGCTGCATGCAGGATCTAAATTTAGGTCCCATTTGACAGTATGCTGTATTAATTCTGGAAGATTCTTTTGTGTCTCACAGAGGCAGATGTATCTTGTTCTGTATCCTGATCAAGCCAAGGAAGACAATAGCATCACAGCTGCCTTCTAGTTAACACAGCGTTTTGAAAATTCATATTTCTTCTTAATGGGAGGGAAAAAAATCGGAAGTAACCTCAATTTGGGAGAAGGCAACTAGCAGTTGTAGACAGATGCCAGTGGCTCCTGACTATAATCCTACCTACTCTGGTGGCTGAAATCTGAGGATTATAGTTCAAAGCCAAACTGGGCAAGAAAGTCCTTGAGATGCTTATTTCCAACTAACCACAAATAGCTAAAAGTGGAGCTGTAGCTCAAGTACCAGAGCGATAGCCTTGAGCACAAAAGCTCAGGAACAATGCCCAGGCAGAGTTTAAGCCCCAGGAAGATGGGCAAGAGAGAGAGGAAAATAGCTCCTTAGAGATATTATATATTCTAATTAAATATAGATATATGTATCTTGCATATATTAAATATAGATATGTGCAAATATGCATATATTATATATGTATGTAGATATTATATACATAATATATTTAGACAACACTAACATACATACACACACAAATTTACACACATACACATAGTTTTAGAAGGAATAGTTATAAAGGATTTGTGCTAGCATATTTAATTAAAAAATTATAATTGTCTTCATAGAAGACTATGACTCATAACTGAGTCATTCATATATTATGTCAATGATATTTAATGACAGCATTATTTGCAAGGTCCTTTTAAAGCTGGTAAGCTGAAGAACTAAACAATTAAACCCTTCATTTAAAAATTATATTGATCTGGAATACTGTGTTGATAATTGCTCATCTGATACTTCTACTCACCTAAATACCTCAAAAGTTATCCTCAAAGGATAACAGACTATGGATTTTTCCCCAAACTGGACAATCTTTTAATATGGTAAAGTAGGACATTCTTTCATTTTCAAATAAATCCCATAATAAAATTTTTTCTTTCTTTCTTTGAGGTAACAGTCTTCCCATTGTCAAAGTACTTCTTGGCAAACCTGTATTTGCAATTTCAGATTATACGGATCTCAAATAAAAATCAAATTTTTTATTCTTAAATCAGAAAGCTAACAGCCATCAGGTGTTAGCAATATTTTCATTCATAAAATAATATTGATCATTGATGCATTCTAACATAAGCTATGCCAATCTTTGGAAATCATGGCATCTGATTCCAGAATATTTGCAATATGAAGGAAAGTTATGAAATCTACATCAGGGCCTCTACATGTGATCTCTAACAAATCTTTTTTGTACTTTGCCTAGTAAGTGCATTTGGAAATTTCAGAATTTATGAAGATGTGAAGTTAAAATTCCAAAACAGAAGAAAAATGTTGAAAGATCTTTCTAAATCTAATAATCACCATTTTTAACATTTCTCTGAGCAAATTTATGTCATAACTTTGTGTCTCCTCTGCTTCCACTCCACTATTTATCATTTGATTACTTGATAGTTATAAATACATTGGTATGTATATTTCAAAGTGTTGCCAGCCATTTTCTTTCATAGAATAAAGAAAACAGTGTGGATAGAATTTTGTTTTGTTGGGCTGGGAAGGTGGCTTAGTGGTAGAATGCTTGCCTTGCATGCATGAGGCCCTGAGTTCAATTCCTCAGCACCACATAAACAGAAAAAGCCAGGAGTGGTGCTGTGGCTCAAGTGGTAGAGTGCTTGCCTTGAGCTGAAGAGCTGAGAGACAGCGCCTAGGCCCAGAGTTCAGGTCCATGACCGGCCAAAAAAAAAAAAAGAAAAGAAAAGAGAAGAATTTTGTTTTGTTGCAAGTATGTATAAGACAAATAAATAATCATAAAGGCTTTCTGCAAATCAAAGTCCACAAGGCCTTGGTAGGTCTCGAACAGATTAGGTCATTTCTAAACTAATGGATAAATAGATGTGTCATTAATAAAAAAAAAAGAAAAGATGCAGATCTGCTTGAACTCAGGGCCTGGGTGCTGTCAGAGAACTTCATTTGCTCAAGGGTAGCCCTCTACCAATTGAGTCACAGTTCCACTTCTGACTTTTTGCTAGCTTATCAGAGATAAGAGTCTCACAGGCTTTCCTGTCCTGGCTTCTTCAGTTCTCAGCCTCCTAAGGGCTAGGATTACAAGCATGAGCCATCCAGTGTGCCCAGCTTTTCCTTTGAATAGTTTTATAGTACCCCACCCATCATTTCCAAACCTGAAAATGATGCACTTTGCTCAAAAGTTCACTCAATTTTCATGGAAATTATGTAGGAATAATTTAAATCTTCTGTCAATATATTATAAAATACATTTTTGGACTATTATAAGCTGATGATGGCCTGAATTATGTGCTTTAAGTTCTGATCTAATATTTAGTGTTCCTTACCTGTGATTCTTTTTAGTAGAATTTGTGAAGCTTCTTAGCCACAAGAAAACTGCATGTTCATTAGTATTGTGAGTTCAAAATAAAAGAAGTTCGGTTAAGAGACAGAGGTTTATCAACACAAACCAAGTAGAGTAGGCAGAATACTTTTTCCTCTTCATTTCTATCACTCTTCATACTCACTCTTTCTTGGGTAAATAGAATTACTTTGGTCCCCTGTGTGTTTGTTTGTGTGTGTGCACACATGTTTGTGTATAATCTGAAGACTGAAAATACATTTTGAATATGTTCAATACTCAATAAATGAACAATTGACATCTGACACATACTTTTTGGTTTCTTCCATCTACTCCACAGTAAAAGGAAATAGAAATCGTATACTTAAAGGGATGTAAGAGATAACGAAGAAAAAGCCAGAGAAGAGATTATGGAAAAATAGAAACAAGACATCTGCGTGCTCTCCTTCATTTGTGATCCTTTCCTCCCATTCTTTGGACCTACTTTGCCAGTAATGATTGGTTTTTCACACCTGGAGAACATAACACCCTGGTGTGAGATTCAGCCTGCAGAATTAAGTGTGAGTATCCAAGCTCTTTATCCATTAGGAGCGGAATTTTCTTCAGTTTAGTCAATTCTTGATCCGTTATGGTGGAGTCAGCTTGCAAGTAATAAGATGTACATACATAATAGGATGTATATACATTCATTGTGTTTCACAGAAGGTGAAGATAGAGGTCACACATAAAACATATTAAAATATGAAAAGAGTGTCCAAGTGTACAACCAGCAAGTTCCCTTTTATGCTGAGTTGCTAGTGTCAGTTCTCTTACCTAAAATGTTTCCAGTTCCTTAGCACTGTATTACCATTACAAACTAATGGCAGCACTGTATTACCATTATAAACTAATGGTATCTATCCATCCATCAATGCAAATCCACATGCATACTTAAAGCTCAGGAATCTGCATTTGGAAAGAGAACATCAACTCCTAACAAAGACTAAAGAAACCACAAACCAAAAACCACAAGAGGTTTGAAATGTCAGGGTCCTAAAAAATTGTCTTCTGAGACTAGCAGTGAAATTAAAGCTGATTTTTTTTAGCAATAAGCATATTGTTTAATCATTTTTATGGTAGATTGGTAATCATCATGGAAGAAACCAGGTCAAGTCATTCATATACCCATAATATGAAAAATAGCATTTAGCACATTGTCTTAATAATTACCATGAATTGAAAGGAAGCTGCTCAGAAATAAACATTGTTTTTCAATTGTAGATATCCAGACTACTATTTTTGGTGATCATGTCTCATCTAGCCACTTGAATTTCACTTCAGGGGTCTTAAATAAATTATAGTGATACCCTCAAATAAATTTAACTTAATTTAGAAAATCAATTGTTCTGTTTTTCTAAATCTGAGCATTCTAAAAGGCCAATCATAAGGAGAAGGAAAATAGACCACACCATCCTTGAATTGTCCTCTGAAACTCAAGTCAACAAATGAATCAGGACCTTGTAGATAGGGAAACTTTGACTAAAGAATACTATAACATGTTTTATCTTCATAGTAGGAAATCTAATTACCTTCTCACATTTGAGCCATTCTACAAATAACTTGTGTCCAGGTACAGAAAAACCAACAATATTTTATTTATAATCTTATTTTAAGCTTTTGAACTACAAATTGGGTTCTAGAGTTGTTTAAAAGTCATGGGTTTTATAGATGCTCATATGTAAATTAATCTGTTGTTTGCTTACTTCTTTTCCCTCCTCTCCACGGAATGGTCCTCCTTGTAAATACAGCACAGCTCATTACACAAAAAATATATGATCTTGCATTTGTTCCTCATTCTTTCTTTAAAAATCTGTTTCTAATATTGCATTCCCCATTGGACTGCTTCATAAGGGTATGAGAGAAAATGAAAAAAAAAAAAGAAAGAAAAGAGAGAGCAAAGGGAGAGGAGACAAAATAGACTGGATCTCACCACTAAAATTCACCATAAAAATCTCAAAGTGTAACAGAATTCTTACAAAATTTCCTAGGCCAGTTCTTTAGGGAATTGAGATCTATGAAAAATATGGCAATCGGGGAAGGGAGGGACGAGATGTGGGAAAATAGTAAATAAGTGCAGCAAAAACAGGTTTTGAGGAATACACATAATTTTGTCTGCTTTAGATCACAATAGAATTTTTAATAAATAAATTTCTTTTCTTTTTTGTTTTTTTTTGTAAAGACACTTTTTTTTTGAAACAGTAGATTTAGCCCAGTCATTTGTGTCATTTTTTTTTAATAAACTGTCTTTTGTGATTGTTTTCTATAACTCTGTAAATGTTTTAGATTTGAGTCTCTTGTACATTGTCTTTCGAGTTCATTCGGATCAATAACGGTTCATGCACTGAACTGTGTATTGAGTTTATTGTGTTCACTGTGGTTGTGTGGTTGAAGGGAGATTTGTAAGAGTTATAGTGATTTAGGTGCTCATGCTCAATGGCAGTCATGGGCAGGTGACTTTCCAGCGGGGCATCCCCGGTGATCTCGTCATCCACGTTAATGATTTCAACAGTCCTCGTGGGAGCATGGTGGTTTTGCCGATGGTGCTGCTTCCTCATCTTGTAGAAAATGACCAGCATCACCGCCGCCATGAGGGTGATGGCCACGAAACACCCAATGATGATTTTAGTGGTCTTCATGACCTCGTCAATTCCTGGGATCCCGCTGTTCAGATCCGTCACTGGGATGGTGAATGTCTTTTCGGTGGACCTTGTGCTCTGTGGCGTGAGAGAGGTGGTCACGTTGGTGGTCTCCCAGTCGACCACTGGAGTGGGGCCCACGTTGGTATCTGTGGTCCGCGCTTCATCCTGAGAAGGTTCCATCGTCTCCACGGTGACGGTGGAGAAGTAGGAGAAGGGAGTGGTGGCGGCCGCGGTCACATTCAGGGTGGCCGAAGCCGTGGTGTTCCCCACAGAATTACTCACCATGCACGTGTACATGCCTGTGTCCTGCAGGGTGACGTTGGTGAAATTCAACGTCCCGTCGCTGAGCACAGCTATCCGCACTTTGTAGGCCCCGTGCGTCATGACTGTCCCGTTGGGAGTAATCCAAGACACAGAGGTCAAGGAGGTCGAAGCCCGGCATTTCAGCTCCGCGGCCATCCCCTCCGTGACGTTGAGGTCAGCCGGGGGCTCCACGATCACAGGAGCATAGCAGGTGAAGTAGTTCTGGTCCAGCTCGCCGATGTATCTCCCCTTCAGATTGGGAGGCGTGTTGCACCGGGCGCAGCAAGCCGTGTTGGAGGGCGCCATGTCTTTGATCCACCAGCTGAGCCACAGGATGTCACAGTTGCAGTTCCACGGGTTGTGGTGCAGGTGTATCCGCTCTAGGTGATGCAAGGGCGTGAAGAGGTCGTGAGGCAGTAATGTGAGATTGTTGTGTGCCAGGTTGATCTCCACCAGCGACTGCAGGTTGTCGAAGGCGTTCCGTTCGATCACTTGAATCTGAGACTGGATCATCCACAGTTTTTGAAGGTGCATCAACCCCTGAAAAGAGCCGGGCCTGATGGCAGACAGATGATTCCCAGACAGGTCTAACTCATCCAGTTTGATGAGTGGTGTGAGGTTAGGGATTTCCCGGAGGTTGCACATGGCCAGGTTCAAGTACCTCAAATTGGACAGGCCTTCAAAGGCACCTTCTGAGATGTACGAAAGCCTCTTCAGTTCCCCTAAGTCTAGTCGGCGCAAAGAAGGGATCCGGTTAAAGGCGTAAGAAGGGATGCTTTCGATGGGGTTGTTTCGCAACCAGAGTTCCTTCAGTTTGGACAAATATACAAAAGCTCCATTGGGGATGGTGGTAAGACGATTGTCAAAGAGTTCCAGGGTGTTGAGGTTCGCCAGACCATTGAAGGCCCCGATTTCAATGGTTCGAATATGGTTCCTACTCAACTGGAGGATTTCCAGGTGCCTCAAGTGCTTGAAGCTGTTCACTTTGATGATCTGGATTTGGTTCTCGTGAAGGTTCAGCAGCCGGGTGTTGGTTGAGATGCCATCTGGGACCTCGCGCAGGTTTTTCCGAACGCAAATTACCTTGCTGAACTGGTTGCTGCAGGAACACACGGAAGGGCAGGTTTGAGCCCTCACCAGACCAGCCACCACTAGAAGTTGAAGAGCCAGCAGCACCACAAGCAGGGGGTCAAATAGGGCCCTGTTAAACCTAGGACCTATCATTATCTGCTGTGGATGTAAGGTCATCTTGTTCAACATTCATAATTTATCTGGTGTTGGTCCTTCTGGAGTTTGAACAATCTGAAAAAAATAAATAAAGTGAGTGTTAGATCTTTAAATCGTTTTCTGGAATAATGCCAGTGATATTTTCTATCTGATAAAGTCATTCTTTGTCAAACCAAGAGACAACAAATGTAATATTCCTGTTGTTGTCTAGAGCCATTCCACTCCAAATGAGCCTGATCTCATCTATAATGTCCCTTGTTGAGCTAATTTATGGAGAAATATTTCTGTAGTCTAAATTACCAGCCATCTACAACCCACATTTCATCAAATATTTAATCATGGAGGAATGGTCCTGATGCAGTATTAACAAAATAAGTATGATCTAAATATATGAGAATATGTGCAATAAAATTCATCATCAGCAATAAGCATGAGCGGCCCATGTTTATAATCCTAGCTACTCAAGAGGCTGAGCTCTGGAGGTTTATGCTTCAAAGCCAGTACAGGCAGAAATGTCCACAAGATTCCATCTCAAAACTACCTAGTATGGAACTGTACTTTAGGTACAGTTCCAAGCAGGTTGTGAAGGAGTCATGCACATAATCCTAGATATTCAAGAGGCTAATATCTAAGAATCAAGGCTCAAGGCCATCCTTGTCAGGAACGTCCATAAGACTCTTATTTCCACCTGACAATGAAAGTGCAAGAAGTTGAGCTTTGGCTCAAGTGGAGAGCAAAAAACCTCAGGGACAGCACCCAGGCTCTGAGTTAAAAGTCCAAGATCTGCACACATGCATGCACGCACACACACAAACATGAGCAGAGCTAGTTTAAGGCCCTGAGTTCAAATCAGGAAAGAAAGAAGGACAGGAAGAAGAAAAGGAAGGAAGGGAGGAAGGAATGAAGAAAGGAAGGAAGGAAGGAAGGAAGGAAGGAAGGAAGGAAGGAAGAAAAGAAGGAAAGGAGGAAAGAAGGAAGGAAGGAAGGAATGGTGGGATAAAGGAAAGGAGGGAGAAAGGGGAAAAAATTAATCATCAGCTTCTCTGTCTATATGAGATTGTCAAAGCACAGAAAATAGGATTAGTATCTGGTTGATATTAGAATATTATTCTCTGTGCTAAGTACTGTGGACTATAAAATTCACAAGCAAACATTTTTCAGAAATGACGGCCTCATGGGGAAGTACAAAATAAAAATATGCCAAGCCATGCTTAAAGGTTCCTAACAACTTTAAATCAGTGATTGTAGCCCATGAAGCAAGAGTAGGCTTTTGTAAACCTGGGTTGTTTTTAATGATTCTGGCTGAACACACGTGAAGCTGCTGCTAATGCTTCCTAATATTGCCTACAGGTTCTACCAAAGGAACAGAGGCACTCATACACCTGTGTGAGAACAGTCCTCTAATATTAGAAGGGTGACCACACCTGAGCATCCTGTTCAGCTAAGCATACCACTTCAGCAGGGAATAACTTGGAGAAGACAGAGAGGAAGAACACACACATGCACACACACACACACACACACACACACACACACACACACACACACACACACACACACCTAGCCAGCCTGATCAATCCTGGTGATCACACCACTGTTGCCTCTCCTTTCTAACGTTTATAACATTCTTTTGACATGGAGACTACTGTCATAATCAGAAGAGAAGTAACATGAGACTCAAAGTTATATTGCCAGTAAGAATACAACTAGAGCTCAGCAGATTGGTCTCTAAGCATACAATTCAAATAATGTCCTCATAAGAAGCCTAGTAGTGTCTCACACCTATGACCCCAGGTACTCAGGAGGCAGAGATCAGAAGAATCAAAGTAGCACAGTGTTATGCCAGCCTGGACAAAAATTCAGAGAGACTCCCATCTCAAGATAAAGTTTTAAAAAAAGTAGGCATTTTGGTATATGGCTGTCATCCCAACTGGACATTAAAATGTAATTCAGACGGTGTGGTCTGTCGTGGTCAAGGATTGGCCAGCAAAAACTCTAGATGCTCAAAATTAACCAAACCATAAAGGGCTAGGTATAGGTCAGAGAATAAAGTATGTGTTTGATAAGTGTGAGGCCCTGGTTCAAAAACCTAACACTTTTGATAAGTTTGATAAGTGTGAGGCCCTGGGTTCAAACCCAACACTACCAGAAACAAGTGATACCACAAAAACAAAGGTAAATGCAAAATATTTTTAACCATTAACTGCTTTAAAATATCTTTTCTTGGGGGGTGACTTCAGCTGTAAACACTGATAAACACTGATAATTGAATTTCTGCTACCTGTGAAGGTGCAATGAACATAGGTGTATATGTGCATAAATTTTCGATATTGTTACATATGACACTTATAACTAAAAAAAAAACACTGGCCAGGTCTTGGTGGCTCATGTCTATAATCCCAGCAACTCAGGAGTCTGAGATCTGAGATCAAGGTTCAAAGCCAGCCAGGGCAGGAAAGTCCATGAGATTCTTATCTCCAATTAACCAACAGAAAACCAGAAGTGGCACAGTGGTTCAAGGTGGTAGAGCAATAGCCTTAGCAAAAGAGCTCAGGCACAGTGTCCAGGTCCTAAGCAAACAAACAAACAAAAATAAAACAAAATCATGGACTGTGAGCAGGCAGGCCATTTGCTAAATCATTTCTTATGAAATATAATTTTTATTTTTTGAAAAATCAACCTAATACCACTATTATACCTGGTGCTCAGACTCTTAAGGATTTTTCAATAAATTAATAGAAAGGAAAGGTCTATTTTTCTAAGATTCTCTCTCTCTGTATATATGTATATGTATGTATATATATATATACTCACACACCTACACATACATATATGTATATATAATATTATATATATAATATTAATGCATATAATATGTCATATAAAATATATATTAAGTACATAATAAAAACCAAGTGAAGGGCATTGCCATTCTTCCTCTTATTTGAGTAACACTAATATATATTTCAACCATGATGCCACTTTTAATTAGATATTATGTTATTTTTTCAAATGTATGCAATTTACTCATATCCATCCTCCATCACTCTGTCTTTACCCCATCCCTATTCACCTCTCTACTCTACTGGATCCTTTCCTTGTCTAGTAGAAACTCTGCTACCTTCATGACTTAAAAAAAAATTCTAGATTTCCACATATGAGAGAAAACATGAATCTCTCTTCATGAATCTGTTTTGTCACAACATGATGATCTCACATTCTACTCACTTTCCTGCAAATAACATTTCTTTCTTCTTTATGGTGGAATAAATTTCTCTTAAATAGCACTGTGGTAATGTCTGCAATGATCAGACACATATTCCTAAAATATATGCAAATATGACACAGTGTTATTAGTTATAGGGTATATATGTCTCTACTTCCTCATCCCTGGGACTAATTTTATCATATAAATCTTGTTTACTTCAAGGTCTTTGTGCTACTTCAATTAACGGGGTTTCTTTATAAGTAATGATGTATATTATAGCTAGTTCAAAGCTAATTTATTACTGACAACAAATAGTACTTTGAACAATGTACTCAATCAAATAAACTTCTATCAATGAAAAGGTTTTCTATTTTAAAATCTAAATCACGTTACTTTATATCAAAGCCTTGCTTCAACATCACTTTCAGAAAACACTTTTATTACGTCAAAAGAAAATCCATTTAAAGGTATGCACTCTCCATTACAATGCCATCTGACAGCATTTACTTACAAATGGATTGGTGTGGGTTTTGAATTAAGTGAGGAGACTTTTAGCCTTGTCCCAGAGGATATCTTGACTTTATCAATAGGCCACTCTTTCTTTCCTACCCATGCTTCAGTGCACTGGTAGCCACGGGGAGACTGAAGAAACTGCATGCAGAAGAATTAGCTATTTATTTATTTTTTGTGCTTTATCTGGCACAATATTCTTGCTGGGTTGGCATAGTCTCTGTCTGTACATTAGAATCCGTTTGGAAGAAGGGTGCAAGAAAGATTTGGTCACCCACAAAGACCCCACATGAGATACACACAGGTATACTCAGCAATCCTTGCCGAACACGGAGAGTCAATCTACCTACATTGCACCTAGACTTCAAAGCACACCTCATCAACTGCATTAATGTGATCCTGGTTGATTCACTCCTTGTGATCATCTCTTCTCTCTTTGGGAGATCTCCAGCCAGAGAAAATGGTTTCCTTGAATCTTACAGAAAATTCTCCTTGGAAAGTTTCTGCAGAGGCACATGAGCTGAGCCATCCAATGTCTCACTTCACCAATCTTGGATTTTTGTACCCTGGTCTTAAGCACTGATAATCAAGATCCCACACTGAGAAAAACAAATCTCAAAATCAAATTTCCCTTGTCAATAAATTATGACCTTCAGCCCTTCACTCACAGAAGTTTGCAAATGCTTGTGAGGTGGTGATCACACTTATGAGTATAAAACACAGCTATCTTTTCAATAGACTGAATCAGAAATTTTCTAAACTCGTTCGCCTACAGAAGGAGGTTTGTTTATTTAAGATGAGCTGTAACCTCAAATATCTTTGTTCTTCCTGCTAAGAGTAGAAGGGATAAAACTGAACTTAATAAAGGTTACATATGGCAAATCTATAGCCAACTTTACATTAAAGGGAGAGAAGTCAGCCACTTCAACAAATGGTCCTGGAAAAATTGAGTATCTACTTGCAAGAGACTGAAACTGGACCTCTCCTTCTCACCCTGTACATACATAAACAGACTCCCACTGGATCAAAGAGCTCAACGTAAGTACTCAGAATTTAAATCTTGTACAGGAAACTGTAAGGAAAACTCTGAAAGGTATTGACACCTGTAATAGAATTCCTGATGGCCAGAGTATGAAAGCAAAACTTGATACATGGAACTATATCTAATTAAGAGTTTCTTCACAGCAAAAGAAACAATCTCAAGATCCAAGAGACAACCCACAGAGTAGAGAAAAATCTTTACCAGCTATTCAATAGATAAAAGATGAATGTAATATATATAAAGAATTTTAAAAATTATATAGCAAGAGGACAATAATTCAGTTGATAAATAGTCAAGGAAGTTGAACCAAGAGTTTTCCCAAGAAGAAAATAAATGGATGATAAATATATAAGGAAATACTCAAGATTCTTTGCCAAAAAGAAACATACATCAAAACACACTAAGATTCTATTATATTCTTGTCAGAATAGCACTCATCAAGAAAACATAGAACAGATTCTAGAAAGGATGTGGGGTTAGGAGACACTGTACACTGTGGTAGAAATGTAAATTAATGCAACTGCTATAAAAATCAATAAAGATGTTCCTCAGAAGGCTAAAAATAGATCTTCCTATGACCGTACCATATTGCTATTTTGCATATATTCAAAGGAGAATAAAATCAAAATAATAGGAAGATGCTGGCATGTTTGTTGCAGCACTGTTTAGCTAGGTATACAATAACGTACAATGGATGCATATATATATATATATATATATATATATATACATAGATATTCACACAAACACACACTGTAATATTGCATAGCCTAAGGAAACTGGAAATCATGGCACTTGAAATAAAATTGATATAATGGAGACATCATCTTAAGGAGACAAGCTGAGCCCAAAGAATAAAATATCGTATGCTCTTTTTCATATGTCTAAGCTCAAACTAAAAGGCATACATAGTCATAGATATTGCTACACATGTATAAACAGATCAAGAATCAAATTAATGGACTATTTAGAAGATGAGGAAGGGGAAGGAAAAAAGAATGACAGAGGGTGAACATTTTTGTAATGCTTTCCAAGTATACATGAAAACAGCACAAAGAAGCTCATGAAAACTATTGACCAATAGAGGATTGGGATGGGAGGCTCTGTTGGGAGTTATACTAGGATGATGAGGTTGGGCTAGTAAGGAAGATGAAAGAGGTTTGAATATTAACGGACAGATTATTTGCAACTATAAAAATTGAACAAAAACTGTTGCAATTGTTTACAGAAGGGGCAGGGAGAGTGATGGAGTAAATGAGATTGATTGTAATACATTGTAAACATGTGTAGAATGTAAAAGGGAAGTGCTCCCCTTATAAAAATAATGGGAGCTAATAAAATAAACTAATGGAAAGAATCACACATTGTGAGGTATTGGATAATCAGTTGAATTAATGAACACAGTATGCGCTATCAAACGTGCCTGTTACATAAAACATAATTTCTTTCATTATGAATAGCACATTTTCCTATTTTTTGGCAGTCAAACCTAACATGCTACACCTAATACATTCATATCCTCTCCTGTCTTTCATGACTGTGTGTAGCAAGTGGGTATTCTTTATCTCTCAATCTCCTTCTCTTTCTCTCTGTTACTCCTTTTTTTTTTCCTGCCTTCATTTTTTCTCTCCCTCCCTAACAGCCTCTGTATAATACCAAAAATTTTTTTAAATGGAACACTGGAAAAATTCTGATTTTTTAATACCAATATAAATTAGAGGATTTTAAAAAAAGAAAATTAGAATAAGGCAACATGATTTGCTTATAAGAAAAAAAAAGGAAGCTTTTTACCCTCAGGTTAAGGACATTTTCTATTTCAAAAATAATTTCTCCCAATAGCCCCTTGTGTTTTCAAGAATTGCAGAAGGGAAAAGGGAGAAATCAAAATAACACCATCACTTTTCGATAATTCATTTCAAATCAAATATTTTTTTATAAATATCTTCTAATGTAGTTCATTTTCCCCCTTTAAATCTAATTTTGCAAATAAGTAGTGATTTCTCCTCTTTAAGTAGCAGTTGATTGTTCTCAGATTCTCAGAGAAAAGGAAAATTTTTATAACTATGCCTAGGGCAGACCCCATGGGTAAACATAAGAAAAATGCTACAATATTTAAATAGCTGTAACCCAAAGGCTTGACCTTTTAAGTCAATTGACAATTGCTTGGCTAACATTTCTAAATGCTTCTAACAAAATTTATTTTGATTTTAGAAACTGAGATTGAAGAAAAAAATCTGAGTCTATTTTTTTACCTTTAGAAGACGTATTTTATAATGAAACTATATATATATATATGTATATATATATACATACATACATACATGCATACATACATACATACGCTGCTTAGAAGTAACAATGTTGCAGTATCATAAAATGAAAAGAAATGGTGTCCTTAGAAAACTATGGCACTGTCCAAAAGTGGAATTGCTGGATCATAGGGGAGCTCTATGTGGAGTCTTTTGAGGAACCTCCATACTACTTTCCAAAGTGGTTGAACAAGCTTACACTCCCACCAACAATGCAGTAAGGTTCCCTTTTGTCCACATCCCCTCCAGCACCTGTTGTTATTAGAGTTCTTGATTTTTGCCATTCTAACTGGGGGGAGGTGGTATCTCAATGTTGATTTGATTTGCATTTCTTTTATGGCTAGGGAGGTTGAGCATTTCTTCATGTGTCTATTGGCCATCCTTCTTTCTTCTTCAGAGAAGTTTCTCTTTAAGACATTTGCCCACTTATTTATTGGGCAGTTGTTTCTGTGAGGATTTGTTGTTGGGGGATTTAATTTTTTGAGTTCCAAGTATATTTTAGATATGAGACCCTTGTCCGTTGTATGGCAAGTGAAGATCAAATGTTTACAAACAAGACCACACTAAATCTACCAGTACGACTATGTTTATTGCAGCATTACTTACCATAGCTAAGATATGGAACCAACCCAGATGCCCCTCAGTAGATGAATGGTTCAAGAAAATGTGGTATATATACACAATGGAATTCTATGCCTCCATCAGAAAGAATGACATTGCCCCATTTGTTAGGAAATGGAAAGACTTGGAAAAAATTATATTAAGTGAAGTAAGCCAGACCCAAAGAAACATAGGTCTTATGGTTTCCCTTATTTGCAATATCTAGTATATATATAAGTCAAGCAGAAAAGGTCAGATAAGGTGATGTTAGGAAAATGAACCCTAAGATATGTATTTAAATGTTTTTTCTTTCATGCATTTGTTTCTAAAGCATTTATAAGATTATTTCTTAGTTGCTTTGTATGTCCCTCCCCCACAGTATAACCCCTGCTTTCACTGTATTTGATGTCGGTATAATTTGTGGAGGGGAAGGGGAAAAACAAGTCGTTTAAATAAGGATACAGGTGGACCTGTTGCAACAATGAGAAGTACAAGTTGTCATGTCGAAAACGAACTTTACAACTTTGGTGTGGGGGTCGGGGAGGATTGGGTGGGTGGGCTGGGGAGGCTGGGAAGGGATGGGAAGGGGAAACAAAGGAGGAGGCTACAATGCTTGATAAGAAATGTACTCACTATCTTGCCCATCTAATTGTAACCCCTCTGTACAGTATTTTCACAATAAAAAAAAGAAAATTATAAAGGTTTTCAGATGGAAATAAATAGATCTCATTCTAAAACGTCAAAAAAAAGAGAAAACTATACACTGTAAAAGAGAGAGAAAAGAAAGAAAAAGGTCCATATAATTGCAGTCAGCATGTTGCTACCTGGTGGAGAATATGACAAGGCTTAAAAGAGTAGCTGTTTTACTCAGGCAACTGGAATATCTAATCTCGTTGGCAATACAATACAAATTCAGATGTATATATACAATAAAAAATGCTCACATGGAAGCACAAACATCTGCACATATAGGAACACAGACACCTGGGTAATTTTTGTAATATTTAAATGCCATAGATCACTATCAGAAATAAATGTAGGCAACACTACTATTCTCACTCTCAAGAGTCTTGAGGATTTTTGTGGGTCATTGAGAGGGGTACAAAATTACATTCAAATAGAGTAATGGTAGATAAGGTAGGAAGACATTATTGATAAAAATAGAGGAGGGGCACAAAAAATTGACCACATGGACTAAACGGACTTACATTGCAGAATTTAGACACTTACATTAATCCAAACTGGAATGTCTGCATGCCAAGCTGGAAAGTTCATATTTGGCCCAATAGAGATTGGAGAAACGTAAGATACCAGTGCAGGAAAAGGGTTTATAAGAGCATTGTTTTAGAGAATTTCTGCCTTTGTGAAAAATTTGAATCATGCAACTTGAAGAAAGAGGTGTTAGGAAGGAAAATGAAGAACAATGGAAGGGGTGACCTTGTACAATACGAATTGTGATCATGACCTCACTTACAGAATTGAAATCTCTTTGTACATCTACTTAATATGATGTATTCTATAACACAAATGTTATTATACTATATTGCATATATTGTATTTTATATAAATGTGTGTGCATATATAAAGTAAAAAATTCTGGCTTCAAAAACTAGAACTAAAGGGCATTTTCTCCTTGAAACATTGAAAATCTTGAAAGCATATTTTTCCCATTCCTAATGAAGTGTAAAATAAATCATAGATTAATTTTAATGAAAATTTGTTTGTACATATATTAAAACTGTAGCTTAATTTGGGCCAACAATTATTGGAGAGAGGAAATTGTGATTGTTGAACTACTGAGACATAGTTTCAACTAAATCTTTCCTAGTTAAAATGCTAAGGATGTAAAATTAGCTTCTATGCCCAGTCACATGTAAGAAAAACAAACAAACAAAAACAGTATGCACAAAAGGAGGAAGATATCACTGTGGAAACCAAGATCTTCAATTCAGGAAAGAGACATCCCTGCCTGACCTATAACGCTGCTTTTGTATGTGCAGGAAATTTTATGAACTCAACATGCATTTGAGTTTGGTTCTCTTTCCAACCTGGAACAATATTGAAACAGAAAAAGATCTAATCTAGATTGGCAGAATTTAGTGGAGGAAAAACAAAAAACAGGTTTAGACTGAAATGGTTTATTTTGGAGGGTTAGCTTACTCTGACCAGTTGTTCAATCTTTGGTAAACATTTCAGCCATCTCTTCCCAAGGGAGAGTGATGCCAGTACTCAATAAATAGACCTCATGAGCAGAGCTCAAAATGACACAGCACAGTTCATAGAGAAGGCAAATCTCCAACTTCCCACCATTCCTGCATAAACACCTCTACAGCACACTTTGTTGCTCAAGGTAAAAAAAATAAGATTCTTCCATAATTACCTCTTCTGTATTTACATAGAGCACACTAGTCTAACTCTATTCTATTTTTTATTGTTGTTTATTTACTGTGCTGGCACTGGTGCCTGAACTCAAGTCTTCACAGTTTTTGTTGTTGTTGTTGTTGTTGTTTTTGTTTTCCCTCACAGCCAGTGCTGTACCACTGGACCCGTGCCTCTGTCTTGCTTTTTTCTGCTGGTTAACTGAAGATAAGAGTCTGTTAGACTTCTTTATCCAGGCTTATTTGAACTTCAATCCTCAGATCTCAGTCTCCTGAGTAGCTAAGATACTAGGCATGAACCACTAATACCCAGTCTGACTTTATTTCTAAAACATAAATTCAATCATTTTACTGTCCCTAATTCTACAATTTTTGAACTCATCTTCATTTCGAACCTTGAACCTCTGAAACGCCTTATTGGAGTCTATCATTTCACAATCACCTAAATACCAATCTTCATAGAACATTTGGAATTTTTGAAGTGTAAATATTTTCACATTATTCTTTAATTGAAATACCCATTATGGATTCATACCTGTTTTAGAGCACAAACAAACTGCTTTGGAGCAGCACATGGTCAGGTGCCTGACTACCTGACTACCTTTTCCATCTTGCAGCCATTCATCAAGTCTATTAAATTTTTTTATTCCTCATGTGGTTTAAAATAGTGTAATTGTTACAGCCTTTATAATAGGATTTCCTCTGTGCATATGTGTAATATATATATATATATATGTATATATTCTTTGATTTTTGCATGGTTGATTTCCCTTGTCATTTGGAATTCCTTTTTAATATTACCTTCTCAGAAAGTCCTTTTTGATCACAAAGACTCTATCATGTATAATAAATCACCGTGTTTAAATTTTACCAAAGTATTTATCACTATTACCTATATGTTTGTTTTCTTACTGCCTGTCACACTTTAGCGGAATGCTGATTTCTGCAGAGTAGAGATTAATCTACTGTACTCAATCACATTTCCCTGACATAACACACATCAAATATTTGTTAAATGCATGCATGCATGTATGTATGAGGATCAAAGAGGCAGAGAGAGGTTAGAGACTGTAAAGTCTGTAAGCCCATTGTTGATTGAAAACTTATAAAATATCATATTCAGTAATTGATACTTAGCACCTAGTAGGTCTGGTGTCCACTGTGAGACACTTATCCACTTGGGTATTAAAATTTGAATGCTTTGTACTAGTTGCATTTATAGAAGTCTTTTGTACAAAAAAAAAAATGCTGAGGGAATCTGAACGATTTAAAGAATATATTTCCCTGTCTCCTTTTTTTTAAAAAAAAAAATCCTGGTATCTTTTCCGGGGAAGATAAGGTATAGTGGAGGAGGCTGACCTCCTCATACCTTTACATCTGCTATTAACAGTAGCAGCCCTGTGTCATGTTTGACCAAACAATGCCCTCTGCTGTATGTGCCTAAAATAGCATGACTGTCTAGAAACTTCCTACCTAGAGGATGCCTAAGTTGTTTCCATGATATGCTTCATCCAAGGGACAACAACCCATACTTCAGGACTAAAAGGCAGTATGTCATTCATGTCATTGGATCTAAGTATTCCAAGCAGAATAAAGAAACTTTGGGATCAGTAAGTCATGTCTTTTAAAACAGAAGAGACTTTTGATAACCACCTGCCTGCATCAGGAATTCCTAGGCACCATTTAAAAATCGATGGAGGCAAACCGTCTCCTAATTCTACTATCAGGACGCAAAGCCACACACGAGAAGAAGAAAGGATCTAAAGGAGAGGTGGTAGCAGCTTCAATCTTCCCTTAGTAAGAAAAACTCAAATATTATTAAAAAAAATCAGACCCCAAAACACAGTTACCTCTTGGCAGGGTTAAAAATAAGATTAATTGGTCTTTTTTTCCTGCTTGTTTACCCTCTTATGATGCAGGATAGATACATTTGCCTGGTGTGAGGTTTCAGGCTCTTTATGAATCCTTTTGATCTTATTCACTTTTTGAGGTTGATTATTTATGAAAATATAAAATATAGATGACTAACTTGTTTCTCAAATTACTTGGTGGGGTTTGAGGTGCTCAGAAGTATATTTGTGTTTTTATGACAGCTATTTGCTTTAGCAAAATGCATAATGAAAACGGCAATACTGAAACTTCCAAGCTCCACATACTCCTTGATATTTCCTCTTTACATTATGAAATTAGAATGTTCCAACTATCAGAAACGGGTCTTGTTGGAACATAGCTTTTCCTCTCCCTTTGAAGCAATATGTTTATGTCTGGAGTCTGTATTATTTATTTCATTTTGTTCTATTTTTTAAAGTTATTTTTCCCCAGGTTCAGAGGTCACCATATGATTAATGTATGTGATTAATGTATGTGTATTTCTAAATTTGGTATGTCTTTTCATAGTTTTTCCCATAGGAGACTTTCAAAGTAATACTTGGAAGACTAAGTGTAAAAAGCACACAGGAACCCAGAAATCACACTTTAAAATAATAACAAATAAAAAGTCCTAACTTTAGTCTCCAATGCTGACAGAATATATTCTAAGTCCCTTACTGCCTCTACCCACTAGATGCCAGTAGTAACTCCAGTTGTGAAAACCTACCGCATCTTCAGATACTTCAAAATGTCTCCTGGGGGAGCAAAACGAGTCCCTCAAAAAAACACGCCTTGCCAATAAGTTACTCTATGGTGCTGCACCATTCTGTTCTTTCTGCAGACACTGTCAACACAACCTTGACCACATTCTTTTCCTCATCTAAAATTATACAACCTATGGTTCCTTTTTAAAACTGCCTTCTTTATTTGGTCTGGAACTTCCCTTTCCCCCTCTGATTTGTCCATCAATATTATACCCAACAGAGCTAGTTTTATAATGACCATTTCTGCTAGGCTTTCAGTAGTCCTACCAAATCATCCTTCCCCTAATTGTCTATAGTCAAAATTACAACACCTAACCAAATCTGATTGCGAATGTAAATGTTTGGAGTGATTCATTTTATTAATTCATTCACTTCTCAAGCACCAGAATTGGAGGACATCTAGACAATAGTAAATATTTGCTGAATTGAATTCCTGAAGATGTTTCATGTTTCAGTTCCTAACTAGGAGTCAAGTTGATGGGGGTAATTTAACAATATTAGATAGAATATTAAGATCTGTGGGTTAAAAATAACTATGGGAATCAAACAGATATAACTGGGGTGGTGCAGGTGGTAAAGAAGAAACACATTGATTTGCTCCTCATGAGCCCACTCACAGGAAAACCTAGAAATTAAGTAAGAGTGGAAAGAAGCAAGGTATCGATACTGACATGTACATTGTAACTGGAAAGGGTGGTATATGGTTAAAAACTAGCTTTACCTTATTTGAATCATAAATAACCACCCAGAGTCCCAGATCTACTTTGTGAACTTAAGATATCTGTATCAAATGAAGAAAGAATGAACCAATGTCTTCAGGGAAAGGTTGGCTCCCACAGATTACCAGATATTTCCCCACTAAGCAGACACTAATGGAATACAGACTTGTTAAAACTCACAGATAGCTGCCATCTATGACACTTCCTAGGATTTACATAGTGTTGAATTGTGTACTTGACTATTGTGAAAATAAGTTAAAATATAGAGAAGGTCTTAGAATGGTGTCTGGTATAAAGTCAGTATTATAGAAATGTTGGTGGTTGTGTTCAATATTTTAGATCTTTGTTGAGTCCTGCTGAGAGATGAAGTCTTGTATGGAGAACTACTGATCCATTGAATATTATAATCTAGTGTTTAGTCAATGTGAATTATATAATAAAATGCTCTTAGTCTGATTTCTCACCAGGAATCTTATTACTTGATTTTCCAGGAGAGTATATAGTGTATTCACTGGGTTCCTCAGAAAGTGACTAATGTATTTCAAACCATTTATAAATTTCTTTAAATTAAAGGAAAATTTTGCTCATATATATATATATATGGAAAGAGTCATCAGTTTTATCATTGCCTCCTCACAGAGATCAATATTGTAAAATATAAGTTCAGTACAAAAGGGTTTGACAGAATGATTGAGGACCTGTTTTCTAAATTTTAGAGAATTGACACTTTATGTATCTTGTGTAGATGCAGAAAATATGCTTACTAGCATCTGAAAAGCTATAGTGTAAAATACTAAACATCCAAACCCAAGTAAATTCTTCAAGGCAAATGTTCATTGGGAAAAATTCTGAGGCAGAGTATCTCGTTGATAGAATTTTGCCATCCATATTCCTTAAAATTAATATTTGTAATAATATGTCACTCTGTATCGTAAGTGTATGGGATTTGTAGCAATGAAAGAATCAAGCAGGGCATGTTGGCTCATGCCTGTAATACCAGCTATGTGGGAAGAATAGGTGAGAAGCCAGAGGCTGGCTTAGGCAAAAGAGTCTGTATGAAAAATAACTAAAGCAAAAGGGCTGGAGAGTGTGGAAAGTAGAAGAGCATCTGCCACGTGAGCACAAGGCCTGAAGTTCAAACTCCAATAACAACAACAACAAATCCAGAAAGCAGAATGATAAAATAAGTCCTCCAACTTTGTCAACAGGAATAAAAAAAAAGAAGGAACCTTTTCTGTTCCAGAACTGTCTTCCATTTTGCTACAGTTTTGTTTGTTTGTTTCTCAAAGGCGAAGCACATGTGAATCGTTACAGCATGAACATTTATCTATCTTTTAAGGCATTACGGTGACTGTGGCTGATGTTAAAAAGAGAAAACATGTTATTTAATTATCAGTAAGGACCAACTATGTGCCAGGAATAAAAGGAAAGAAATATTCCATTTAAAACAAACACAAACCAAACACTAATAATAATCTTCATTTACCACCCTCTGCCCCCCTCAAAAAAACTCTCAAATTTAAGGTTGAAGAAAGGATATATTGCAGAAATCTGGCCTAGAACTATGATCCTTCAAATCTATGCCTCCTAAGTAGTTGTGATCACAGGTGTGAACCATCATGCTCAGCCTTAATTGCTATCCTCTTATTTGTGTTTGACTTAGGAATTAGGATAAATATATGTGTATACAGACAGACAGAAACATATAGACACACATATACATGTGCACACAAATCCAAGTTAAAGCAGGGCAAATATATAATGAAGCTTTTTAAAATCTCTAACGAATTCCACTGCAGTATAAGTCCTTAATAAGACCAGCAGAGAAGCATTTGATTTCAGAAAGTTGGCAATGGAGTTAATGGCCTTGCTTTCCATTCTTGCTTTGGATTGATGACTGGCTAGGAGGAATTGATAGTCATTAACCCCCAACTGCTCATTAATCCCAGGAAATGCCCTGTGCCAAGGTCATCATTGCCTTTGAAGGTCGAAAACAAACAAACCAAAAATAATACCCAAAAGGCATATGGATTTTTGTAATGAGTGATACAATTTAACTTACCATCCAAGGCAAACTGAAGAGAGTAAATATCATGCATAGAGACTCATTCAGATTTGCAAACTGTTTCCCAATGTTTTTACCAAGCTCTTGCTTTTTTGTTCATTATTGAAAAGTACAAAGCCTTAAAGCACTAATTTCTTAGACAGTAATCATACACACACACACCCACATATACATACATACATATATACACTTACACATGCTATTTTCACTGACTTATTCCCTTCCATCCAAAAGAAAAATGAAGCCTACCTTCTACTCATAACTTAAAAGATTCAATTTGTGAAATGAGGGCCAGAACTAAGCTCTCTCATTTCCTAAAAGATTCGTTAATGTGATGTCATGGTTTTCATATCTCATTTGGTGATATTCTTTATCTTTTACCAACTCTCTTGACCTGACCATTGGGGAATGCCCTGACTTTTGGATCTTTCGGTCTCTAAAAACAGAGTAGCAAATCCTGCATATCTCATCCTGGCTTCTACGGAATAGCTCAGAGCCACAGCCTTCCAGTTTTCAGCATGACTTAAGAGTTTAATAAATTCACCAAAATGACCCACAAAAAAACCCGATAAGGAAACTCTCCTTAATTGAGTCTGTTTTTATGAGACCTAAGCAAGGGAAGGAAACAGAGTAGACTCTTTCTGTGATTTCCAGGCAATGCCATTTAATCAGAATGCAGATAGCAGGGATGGGCTCCTAATTGGGACTGGAAGCTGGTTTCAAGTAACCTCAGCACTGTTAACGTTGCAGAATGAGGAAACCTGGGTGATGACAAGGCAGATAAAGGAGATGACTGGAATCAGTGATTCCTTTGTTTCTGCCTAATGGCCACAAAAGAAGGAATTATTCAGCAAATGCAGGCATTCAGAAATGGGATCCATATTTATTTTCTTAAAGTAGTCTTCTATTTTGTTTTGTGCCAAATTAACCATAGGTAGTATGTATTAGAACCAAATTTCCTCAGTGCCCAACTCCTGTGTTTGCTCTCAGTTGCTATGGAGTCTGGCAAAATACAGACTCTGTTCTAATATTAATGAACTTCGGTAAACACGATACCATGCAAAATAACACCCCCCCTGTGATCTTTTTGTCTACAATACCTAACTTTTTAAAAATGGAAAGGCACAGACATATATCCTGGTGCTGGTGGCTCACACTTACAATCCAAGCTATTCAGAAGGTTAAGATCTAAGGATTACTGTTCAAAGCTAGCCTGGTAAGGAAAGCCCATGAAACATTTTTCTCCAACTAACTACCAAAAAGCCAGAAGTGGAGCCATGGCTTTTAGTGATAGAGCCCTCTCCTTGAGTGAAAAAAAAAATCTGTAACAGTGCCCAGGTCCTAACTTCAAGCCACAGTGTCAACATAAAAAATAAGAGAGAGAGGAAAATATATATATCAACCATATACATGAAAGGCAACAAGCAATCAGGTCCCCCTGCCCTTTGCGATATGGAAGGGATTAGAAACAGGGAAACTCTTACATGTGAACAATCCTTCTTCAGTTTCTTCTCCCACTATCTGTCTTTATTCTCTAAAGGATGCATTCAATTTTTGGAAGCACAAAGCTGACAGGCAAATTCTCATGTGGATATTACAGATACTAGGTGATACTTATGTAAATCGCGTCAGCTTTCTTTACCATTTGGTAATCTGAAGATAAAAACTCATGTCCTTTCTATGCCAAAGGAAATTGTGATATGGTGGTCAAGACTGTACACATTTTAAGCTGCAACTTACATGTCAACAGAACAAGAAGAGGGACAGAGGTATAAGCAAAAGTCTTAGGGGAGGTATTGGGGAAATTTTTGTCTACAAGTAAAATCTGGCCCATGAGTTGTTTTTGTCAATAAAGATTTATTAGGATATTTCTATACCCAATTGTGTATTGCGTATCATGTATGGGATTCTCTCATATTGAAGTACAGAAGTGAATAGTGGTGATAGGGAATAGGGCATGCAAACTGTAAAGTGTTTATTATCTGGCCCTTAGTAGAAAAAGTTGATGACCTTTCCCTAGAGCATCTTACTGCCTTCATACCCAGAGACTGCTAAGGTGATTGATTCATCAGAACATGGAAAAAAATGTGAAAAATTTCCATTGAGATCTAACTTTCATTTAGGGAGAAAGAAATTAAGCTTTGCTAAGTTGCCAATGGCACCAGGCATCCTGCAACATATATGGTGTACCCTGACTACAAAGAAAGTTCTAATTCCTGTGTACCATGACTCTTCCACGTGCTTATACTGCTGTGACTGTATGGCTGGCAAAGTGGCTTTGGGCACGTATTATTTAATTTTGACTAATCCACAAAGTAGACAATACAGCTTAAAATGGATCTTTCAATTGTCAAACATACAAAACTTTAATATGGCACGTAAAGGCATCAGTCAGAAAAAACTCTGTCATTCCCTAGAAAGGCAAAATCATAGTACAACAAAATAAACACCAGAAAATGAGAACTTAAAAAGGGTGGATGGAGTCAAAGAGAGAGGGGTAGATAATGAAAACATAATGAAGACAATGAAAGATAATTAAAAATGTAATGTTTACCCTACAGAATTAATAAAAGTGAGGGAAAAGGTGGGATGGGAGGAATAGGGGAGAAGGTTGAAGGGGTGACCTTGACCAAGATGCCTTGTATTCATGAATTGCTTTGTTGAATGGCAATACCTTGGTACAACCACTAAAGATAAGAATATTCCTTTCTCCTTTCTTTCTTTTTCTTTTCCTTTCTTGTTTGGTCTGTTTTCTTCCCTCCGTTACTGATTTCTATTTCTGTACTTTTTGTCTTGTGGCTACGTTTATCTGATTTGGGGAGGGGAAGGGGACAGCTCAGAAATGGTGGGACAAAGGATGAACTAACTCAGCAGTGATACTCACTAGACACCATGTTGAAAATGAACTTTTCAACTCAGGTGGGAAGGAGGGGGTGGGAGGGGAAAGCCTGGGAGAAAATAAGGGAAAAGGTAACAAAGAGATATATAGTCAATACCTGTCATGTAACTGTAACCCCTCTGTAATCATCTTTACAATAAAGATTAAAACTAAAAACAATATACTTTTATATATTTTTATTGTAAAGATGCTGTACAGAGGGATTACAGTTATATGAGTAAGGTAATGAGTGCATTTCCTATCAAGCATTGTTACCCTCTCCTTTGTTTTTCCCCTACCATCCCTTTCTTCCCCACATCCCCTCCCCAACTCCTCCCTTCCCCCTCCCACAAAGTTGTAAAGTTCATTTTCAAAATAGTGTCTTGTACATCTCATTGTTACAATGGGTCATCCTGTATACTTATTTCAGCATTTTGTTATTTCCCTTTCCCTCCCCAAATTAGAAAAATGTATATACAAAATGCAGGACACCAGAATCAAATACAGTAACAACAGGGGTTATACCATGGGAGAAGAACATACAAAAGAAACAAAAAAAAATCACATAGTATATTATAAGTACATTAAAAACAACAGCAACAAAGATAAAATCTCTTGTGTCCCTATCTTGGAGTTCATTTCACTTAGCATCATCTTATATGGTCATATGTAACTTTTGACCTTTTCTGCTTGTCCTAGACTTACACTAGTTATTGCAAATAGGGAAACCATGGGACCTATGTTTCTTTGGGCCTAGCTAACTTCACTTAATATAAATTTTTCCAAGTCTTTCTAATTCCTAACAAATGGGGCAGTGTCATTCTTTCTGATGGAGGCATAGAATTCCGATATATATATATATATATATATATATATATATATATATATATATATCTCACATTTTCTTGATTCATTCATCTACTGAGGGGCATCTGAGTTGATTCCATAGCTTAGCTTTGGTGAATAATACTGTGATAAACATAGCTGAGCTGTTAGCTTTAGTATGGCCTTGTTTGTGATCATAAGGGTAAATGCCCAAAAGTGGGATTGCTGGATCATAGGGGATTTCTCTGAGGAACCTCCATACTGCTTTCCAAAGTGGTTGAACAACCTTACCTTCCCACCAACAATGTAGTAGGGTTCCCTTTGGCCACCCCCCTCCAGCATCTGTTGTTATTAGAGTTCTTGATTATAGCCATTCTAACTGGGGTGAGGTGGAATCTCAATGTTGTTTTGATTTGCATTTCTTTTCTGGCTAGAGAAGTTGAGCATTTCTTCATGTGTCTATTGGCCATTCTGATTTCCTCATCAGAGAAGACTCTCTTTAAGTCTAAAAAGAATATTTTTAAAAACACATAAAAGTTAAACTAAAGATGGAAGAATAAACCAGTGTTTTCACTCTAACATAAGCTCCTTGAAGCTATAAAATAATTAATTTTACAGAGATGTCCATTTTGACTAACCCTACATACCTGTAGGTGCCTGTGAATTTATGTAGATGTGTGTGTGTGTGTGTGTGTGTGTGTGTGTGTGTGTATGCGGGGACAACTGTCATCATGTTCCATAGCTGCTCCTCATGCTATCACACTAGTAACTCTTCTGGATTCACTCATAATGAGGAAACATTGGTGATGACATGTCAGATAATGGAAATGACTAGAATCAGTGATTTCTTTGTTTCTGCTAATGATTCCAAAGGAAGTAATTATTCAGCAAATGCAGACATTTGCTTAGTATCTGCATTCAGCACCAATATCTCTGACTAGTATTTAGATTTTTTTTTTGGATATTACTTCCTTATCCCCTTCCTGTCACCTCTTTACTTCAAGTAACCACACCTAGCCTTGACATGCTGTTATGCAAAAATCATGATCACGTCAACTCTGGGACTGAGACATTCATTCTCATGTGTTCCTGTGGATCATGATGATGATTCACTTGGGCAGAGATGTTGTAACTACCCCTTCCTTCCTTTCTTTCTTTAGTAACTTATTAGAAAAGTGAGTTTTTAGTAACTCAGATTTTCTGGAATTTAGCCTTAAACTCTTGAACAGAACATATAAACTGAAAATACTGATTTTGAGCATTGAAATACTATAAAGAGAGCCCTGGGGAACTAGTTCAAAGCTTCTTGTTGTTATGAGACAGTGTCCCTAACAGTTTCCAGACTCCTTTTTCTAACCATTCAATGGGTATGATACTACCTTTGTCATTGGTCTTATGATAAGTAGAAATCAATTATGAATTGTGAGTTCATTTCAAATAATAGGTACTAGATAGATTTTTTTAAGTTAAACTTTTTTTGACTTGGGGGAATGGGAGAATCAGAGTATCTTAAAAAAAAAAAGGTACGGCAATCCTTTTAAATAGAATTCTAAGTAACTTATGTATAGAAGTAAGCTATGTCACCTTTGGATAAGTGATTTACTCTTCTGGAAACCATTCCTGCAGCATGGAGAGAAATGCCACTGCTATAACATACTCATCTCTAATCTCAACAAAACCTCATTGCTTAGAAGTGCTCACATTCATTTTGCTCTTGAGAAACCAAGGTAGTCCATTTAAGTACCTTGTAGAGACTTTAGAACTAACTCAAGTAGGGCCTGCACTGAAGGCACCAGTATCAGATTCCTTCTGTGCAGGGCAGTGAAGCTTTTGGAATTAAAGACAACCTAAGTAGAAAATACCTCCCAAACAGCACGTGTACAGTAGGCATTCACTATGTATTATGCTTTGTATTCCCTGACTCAGGTCCTCTGTTCTCTTGGAATATGATTAGCACACAGCTGCTGCGGACCCTTCTGAAAATAGGACTATGGAGAAACAGGCTGGGTTGAAGAAGTCATGGAAAAGCCACAGCTGGAGATGAAGGTGGACTGTAATGCACAGATTGCAAACTTCCAGCTGGCAGTCAAAGGTTCCTTCTTTCCAGCATGAGCTACCTTGGCAAACTTCATTCCCAATTCTCTTAGTTTTGAAGAAAAGCATTCCCAGCTAATAACACAATTACACTTAAGTATCGGGCCCGTTTTAGTATTATTGCATTTGTTAAATCTAACTGAGTCCAAATTACTTCCTCAATGTTAATAAGAGAAAGACAGGAGGAGGGAAGGGAAGGAGGAGGAATGAGCTGAAGGGGAGTGAAGCTTGGGAGGGTTAAATGGAGAAAAGAAGACACATATTCAAAGCGACAGAGAGAAAAGCAGAGAGCTATCAGTGCTGCATATAGCCTCAAGTCCAATAAATGTCAGTTAAACTTGCTGCACACAGTTTCTATGGAAACCCCTTAAGTTAAGAGTGGAAGCACAGGCATTTTTTGGGGGGGGGGAGACTGCAATTCACAAGCTATTTATTTAATTATGATGAAACATGAGACTGTTAGGGACAATACTATTATCATATTGCTAGCATTTAGGATTCAACAAATAGGTATTGCAAAATAAAAATCTGATAAAAAAACAACATTAACCTCACGTGAATGGCATGTGAATAAAATACTTCTCTCATATTTACAGTAATAGGACTTCACACTTATTTCCCTCAGGCGAACCCCAAATTAGCCAAATGACATTCATTTAAAAGAGTTCTTCAGAGGCTTCATGCCAATTATGCCCCCACATGCTCAGTGAACAAAACCAAGGTCACAGCCTATTTTCAATTAAACCCAAGACAACACCAAAGTGTAGCACAGCTGGAAAAGCAAGCACATTATTACCCCATAGATCATTTGTGAGCAATGAATAGGTCTCCAGTGCTTTTCTGTTTTATAGGCATTTGAATATAAAAATAAAGAAAATAGCTTCAGATTAGCTTTTGCTTTCCAAAATAAACAACCACTTTTAGGGCATCATTTCTCGTGGCCTGAGGAGGGAAAGAAAAAAATAGATTCAAAGCCGTCAATTTCTGTCTCTGATGCTTACAATTTGTTTGTTTAGCCTTTAATGTGGCCAGAGAGAACCAGGGAATTGTTGGGCCCATTCACAGATTTGTTCTTTGTCTAAACCACTGTGTAGTATTCCACCTACTTTGGGTCAGGACTGTGTTAGGGTTAGGAAAGGAAAGGTCAGTAAAAGTCACTTCCTTACTTTACTGTGGATTTTCTTGAAAAGAATGCACTGACTCTATCACTCTGTATTTGTGAAGAACCAGCTTAGCTTCCTAGGAAGTAGATTAAGAAGAGAGGTAAAAGCAGACGTCTACTTTCCTGGACTTTACAGGAGACAGATGTACACACACTCACAGGGCAAACATCAGTATTCCTTCCTGCTGTCTCTTACCTTAGCTCTCTCTGGCAGAATTGCCTCCTAAGAATGCTAGGCTGTCCTAGAGGTAAGTGGGGTTTATGTGCATGGCATGGCTGTTTGCTGGAGAGGAATAAACGATGAAAGAAGATGGAGTATTGTCATAGCACAAGCACATCTGCAAGTATGCCCATGAGTCCCCGGTATCTTGACAAAATCTTTAACCCATAGGCTGGATGGAAGAAGGTGATACGAAAGAGAAGGGAATCTTGGGGATGTCATTTGTGGAGTCAAGCTAAGAACAGGAATGATGTTTCTCAATTGGCAAAGAGACACGTACCCTCCAAAATTTGCAACTATGACTCAGTGGCTATGTCATTTCAACTAGACTGCAGCTTATGTTTTGAAATTCAGTAGTGCTTTTGCAGTGGCTGGCCTTCCCACAAATTGCTGGTGCTAGCAGAGCCAGTCTTGCTGCTATCCGATTTGACAGCATATAATGAGCCACTTCACATTAGCTTCTGCTTGTAGTATTCAGCATATTGTGGGAACAATTTAGCATGAATCATCACCCACCTAGCTCCCCATTGGGGTCTCTATGCTGTAAATGGGCGTTTGCCAATCTTAAAAAAAGAAAAGTATCCATTAGAACAATTCAGCACATTTCTTTATAGACTACCACCACTACCACCACTGACACTACTGGTGACAATATTTATTGAATCACCACTGTTCTAGGCAGGAAGCCAAAGCAGCCATTTTAACCACTGGACATTTTTAAACAATGAAATTTTTAATGCCAATAAAAATGCATTTGGAGTGAAAAGATCTGTAATCTATACGTGATCCTTTTGTATTGGCATCATGGCCTGAGGCAAGTCATATTTTTTTCTAATCTTATGTCCTGATCATAATCACATCATGAGATCAAACCAGACAATGTGATTAGTGAATCTGGACAGGAAGTAGTTAAATGCAGCATTCAATTATTGAAATGGAATGAGAGTTTGACATATTTAACACAAACTCCATTTGGACTTTATTGCCCCAACCTCCATCCCAAACACAAGAGAGACACATAATCTGTCCATCCCTCTCTACCACTCATCCCACCCCATCATTCTTGCAAAGGGTGCGTGCTGTAACCCTAGCTACTCAAAAGGCTGAGATCTGATGATCATCCTGAGTTGAAGCCCCAGGACTGGTACATTACATTACATACATACATGCATGCATACAAGATTTAGGGCCAATCCAGAACTTGGAGCAAAGAGACAGTAGAAAAACATAGTTATCAATTTGCAATAAACAACGAAATAAAATATTCTTCCAGAAGTTTATATTCTAAGGTTAGAAATACAATTGGTGCAAAATACACAGAAAGAAAACTGAGAAACTACAGATGGAACGCACTGAAGGAAGGATTCAGCAAGATCAAGGAACTGATACTGAAGCTGAAATAATCAAGGATTCAATTAACGGTAGGACTACAGGGAAGAACATGAACTCAGGTGTGGAAATCTCTGAAGAACTAGCAGGAGTAAAGCATGGGTGAGGGCTGACTCCAACAAAGAGGGATCCGCAGGCGGAATCACCTAATGTAAAACTTGTGACAATTCTGACTGGAACAGTTAATGCCAGTTAAAAGTAATACGTTAGCAGTAAATATTATTAGGTAAGTGAAAACTCATTATATTTGTAAGATATTTTAGAGATGATCTGTGGATTGTTTTCCATTGGCTTCAAAAATCTGAAACATGACCTTATATAGAGTTTTTCCAAATCCCATGATTTTAAGAATCATTAATTACTCTTGATGTTCCCAGGACTTATAGAAACTCAGTAAAAAAAAAATCAAAACTAAACAAAACAACCCAAAACAGTAACAATTAATGTACATACAGGGGATACATAAAAGGAAAGAGGTGAGATTTCACATTTATTATATGTCAAGTAATCAATTCTTAGTTCTCATGTTAAGTACATTTTGGTAGCCTCTGACACAGTACTCTGTATTTTTTTTGGGGGGGGGGGTTAATCATGGGGCTTGAACTCTGGACTTGGGTGCTGTCCCTCAGCTCTTCAGCTCAAGGCGAGCGCTCTACCGCTTGAGCCACAGTGCCACTTCTGGTTTTCCAGTGGTTTATTGGAAATAAGAGTCTCACGGACTTTCCTGCCCGGGCTGGCTTTGAACTGTGATCCTCAGATCTCAGCCTCCTGAGTAGCTAGGATTACAGGCATGAGCCATTGGTGCCCGGCTTAGTACTCTGTATTTATTGAGATATATCCTGTGCTTGACACTGGGAAACCATTATCTTGATTTTCTTCCTATTTCACTGGTTTCTCTGCTCAGCCTTATCTCTGGTTCTCTCTAGTTCTTGAGCCACTGACCGTTGGAGGGTCTGAAAGCTCAGATAATGAGCTTTTTTAATAATAATAAAAAAAATCACTCTCAAGTGGCCCTCTACAATGGCTCTGCACATCCTCTACAAAGTGGATACTGGCAAACCTAAATCTCTAGCAGCGTTTTAGACTAGGGTATACAAATACTTACTTGAGACCTTCACATAAGGAATCAAAAATTAACTTGTCTACACAGTGGATGTCTGGGTTCCAATACAACTTCCAGCATGAAGAGGACTTTTAATAATAGAAATTCCATTCACTGACTTTGAACACCAAAACATTTATGTATCTACTGTGTAATAGGTAGATACTGCTTCCTGGCCTAATAACTTAGGTCAGTCATTTGAGTCTCCTTTTCCTTGATCCCACGCCTCTCACTTTCACATCCTACCTCATTATATCTACATTATATCAGCCTTACATCCTAACATCTGAATAGTAGAAGTTCAGTGTATCAAGATTCTGATCACTTCTAGAAACCTTCATTTATTTCTTTGAGTAGTTGGACTCTTTTATAAACTGGTCTATCATTTGATCTCCATGCTTCTGTTCTTCCAGACTTCTGGCCTTTTTTTTCAGTGATTGGGTAATTCTAGTGAAATCAAAATAAGGCTGAGTCTTTCTTTTGTACCTTGCTGAATGCTGTCTTATTATTAGAGTAACAATAATGTCCTTTCAGTGGCCTCTGAGGCCAGTCAAACTTTGGTTCTGCATATCTCCTAACACTGTTCCACTAGGCTTTCTGGCTTCTTACCATCTCTCCAATTTGCCATGCACACACTGATTCCACCATGACCTTGCAATTGATGTTTTCCCTGCCAGGAACCCTGTTCATATATACTCTTTTGCTGTGCATGCACTTCATGACTTTGGTGCCACCTCACAGCCAAATGCTGAAAGTCCTTTCTTAAAATATTTTGCTAAAGTGTACCTGCTCATTTCCCTGTGCATGCATCCTAGACACCTCTGCCTCTCTTTACTCTTTATCTGCTTCAAATGGTATTTTTAACCTGAACATGTTAAAAGAAGGAAGAGGGTACCTTTTCTTTGGCTTTTCTGTGATTTTCATTGTTTTTCTTTTCTACATTTTTCAGTAGTGCATGCTAAGTGTACAATGTGTGATGTTTATATATATATATATATATATATATATATATATATATATATATATATATACACTTTGATCATATCTGCACCCTCTAATACTTTTGAACACATTACCTTTCTATTTCTTTGCAATTTTTTATAATGTGTTTCACGTATGTCTTTTTGTATACATATCTCCAAAATTCTACGTATTTTTAAGAACTTAAATAGTTGGGTTCCTTAACTACAAAGCATTATTATCTCCATTGTGGGAAAAAATGAAAAAAATTTACTTGAGCAATCAGCAGCCATTATGTTAGTAATGCACACTGTACTTGTTTGCTCTTGTGTCCTGGCTCCTCGCAGATGACATACCCACTGAAACAGACAATGTCTTCCATTGTATTGCATGAACAACCCACTGAGGCCATGTAGTGTGTGGTCAATGGTGCTTTATTTTCATAATATATGAGATAGCATATTAGGTGAACTAAGCTTATCATAGGGGGAAAAACACTACTGAAAATGCATCCTGAATTTGATTTATGATGAATTTGAACTACACAGTTAGCTCAAATCACAACATTGATTAGAGAGAACATCATAAAATTATCAATTTGTAGATCAAAAAATTGATGACAACTCTTTGGCATTAAAAAGTAATAAGGGGCTGGGAAGGTGGCTCAGTGGTAGAGTGCTTGCCTTGCATGCATGAGGCCCTGGGTTCGATTCCTCAGCATCACATAAGCAAAAAGAAAAAAAGCCAGAAGTGGCTCTGTGGCTCAAGTGGTAGAGCACTAGCCTTGAGCTGAAGAGCTGAGGGACAGCGCCTAGGCCCAGAGTTCAGGCCCCACGACCAGACCCCTAAAAAAATAAATAAAATAAAAAGTAATAAGATACAATCATGTAATAAATGTCCATGTTGTCAATCAAGTTTATAATTTTTAGTTTACTTGTAGTTATATAAACCTTTATGTGCTATGTGCATTTATTTTTATTAAAATAATCTCTAAGAAATGGAAACAAGGGGGTTTTATTTTGCTTTTCATTTTTGTTTTGTTTTTTTGTCTTTTTTTCTCCTTTGTCACTGTTTTATATATCAATCTGCAGTACAGTAACTATAAAGTAAAAGCAGAATTGGTAAATAAGTGTGAGTTAGTAAAAGATTTATCAACTGATTACCTATAGCAAGATCCACAAGCTCAGAGTACAGAGAGTATCCATTTGCTCTACCACAGCTTAAAAAGCCCAGTGGTGGCTGGGTGCAGTTGGCTCATGCCTGTAATTCTAGGTACTCAGGAGGCTGAGATCTAAGGATCACAGTTCAAAGCCAGCGCCAGGAGGAAACTCTATCAGATTCCTATCTCCAGTGAACCACCAGAAAACCAGAAGTGGCGCTATAGCTCAAGTGGTAGAGAACTTGTCTTGAGCTGAAGAGCACAGAGACAGTACCCAGGCCCAGAGTTCAAGCGCCAGGACCAAAAAAAAAAAAAAAAGTCCATTGGTACAGCCATGTGTACATCATAGAGAGCAAAGCTATTCTTCCCAACAATTCAAATACTTATTTCATTTACAAAAATTGAGAAATGGCTTGCTCAGAAAAAGAATTAACCATTTGCCTATTACATTTTCCATGCTATTCTCTTCATTATTCTGTAACTGTGTATGACAAGGAGTACATCTTATTAACAGGTGCATGACTGCTCTGTACTTGTTATTTATTTGTACATAAATAAACTAAAAATGAAGTATTGTCCACACTGCACCCTGGACAAATTAAGTAAAATTTCTGGGCACAGAAAAAAATTAATAAAAAATTTAAATAAAGAAGTATTTATAGACATTGATGAAGTGATAAATGCTTCACAGCCATCTCTATGGTGGCTAATGGTGTGCTACTTTGACAAGTTGTGTGAAGGTAGCAGATAGTACGTACAAAGTGTTCTTGATTTCTAAATCATAGTGCCAGGTCAACCTCTGTTCTAATGATCTGAATCCCCAGGCTGAAAGGACATACAATAGCTATGATCTTTTACAAGGCAGCATTCATCTTCATGTGTGCAGTCCTGAAGGAAGAATCAGGACCAGCAGTCATGGGTAACTTATCCGATTGCTCTTCAGAAGTGAAGATAAATGGCCCAAAGTATGCCATCATGAATTATAAATAATTATTCCACATTTATGGCCACTGGTACCTATACTCTGAGGTCTTTTCCCTGACCCGGTTGTGCTTTCTTTTCAATATATCTCACAATAACAACAGAGAACCTAGGGAAATTCAGAGGAGATGAAAAGTTCAAAAACTACTTCTATAAGACCAGTTCTCTAGTCCCTGTAAGAGGAGACTTCAACAGCTCCTGTATCTCTAGAAGCTCTGAAAAGGCTGCAGACCTCAGATTTCCATGTATCTGGCTGTTATCATTATTAAGCTAATGTCATAGCCGAATCCCAAAATTCCTCCAAATGTTACACTATCACACTCCCCAACCTGTGGAAAATTCACTAAGGTGTTTGTTCTAACAATAGAGTTTTTAGAAGCCTCCCACACAGTCTTCCTGATTAATTTTGTTCTGTGTTGATATTTATTCATCTCAGTTAAAATGCATTGCCTTAATTTCTGTGTTTCGGTAGACTAATGTCACCAAGATTCTTCAACTGCTGGTATTGTTGACAAGGTGCAAAAAGCTGCATAATGACATCACCAGGAATGATGCGTCTGCATCTCTTCACCGCTGTATGATGTGACTGTTCTGTGTCACAGCACCTATAGATATCTGTAATAGCATTGACCACGAAAATGATTCCACATGAAATCTTTGAATTCACATAGACAGTGTGTGTGGTTGCGGGAAGGGGAGGAACCACTATTTCTTTGATTTCTGCATGCAATAGGAAGCTCTTGGGAAACTTTATATTGGTATATGATATAGTCTGAAACATCTACACTATCATTGTAGCCAGGTGTGAGAAATGATTGAAAGCATAACAGCAGATCAGCAATGCATGCGAGAGATGGATTTATTTGCACTGACAACAAAGATGAAGAGAAGCAGAAATTTAGGAATTTGTTTTGGAAGTACAGTCAAGATTTGTTTAAGGGATTGATCTAATTGATCTAATCTAAATTGACAGATCCATGGATGAATGCATAGACAGACAGACAGACAGACAGACAGACAGACAGACAGACAGACAGACAGACAGACAGACAGATAGATAGATAGATAGATAGATAGATAGATAGATAGATAGATAGATGTTGGTTGCAAGAAATACCCCCAAAATGTCATCTACCACCTACCAATGAAGTTATCTAAATATCCTCTTTTTCTGAACTCTCCATTGAAATGTTCCATTTGCCTGCAAAAAATATGTGTGCCAAAACATCACCTATATTTAGATCTTTGGTCTGGCTCTGATCCTAATTCCTGTAGCTAGTTGTACCTTTTCTAACTTCAGATCAAGAGTTTCCCCTACTTCTTGCCCAATCGTTTTTAGAACAAACTTCTTCCAGTTCTTTCCCATTCCAATGAAATTTTTTTGGACATTCAAACCAGAACCCAGGTATTGGATCTGGATTTCTGAATTTTAAACTGGTCCGAATAACTGATTTCACTCTTGGAATAGAGTTAGCCAAGTTCCACGCCCACACTTCACAATTATTATCCCAGAGGTATGCATGTTCTTTGTATTCAGACTTCTTCAGTACTGCTTTCTACATTGGGGTTCTCTTCTAAACAAGGAAAGAGATTTGTCTTATCAAAACAATACCAAATTTCATAGCTACATCATTTGAAGAAATTATTTCAAATCCTTATTAGTTTTGAATTCTGAAACAGAACTGAAAGTTCTAAAATAGGTAACTGAAGATAGAAGGAAAGTTCTAAAATAAGTAACTGAAGATAGAAGGAAGTCCATACTTGGACTTAAAGGAAAAATAAAATCTCTTATCTCTGGCTGTTTTCATCACAGTAGAAAGAATCAAATATCCACCTGCTTTTGTCTTTACTTAGAGAAACTAGATGGGGATAGAAGTATTGTATGTTAGAGAGAATGTTCAGATTGAAGTAAGAAAAGCCATTCCCAGGTTAATGAGCACAAAGCAGCAGGCACTTTGAAGAGTTTATTTGGAAAAAGGAAACGTCTGCAGAAATCAAGTGATTAAGATGTGATACTCAAAGCGAACTCTTGAGCGATCTCATTAGTAGAAACTAAAAATAGTCTACAAATGTAATGAGAGCCTTGATATGAGGTCACAAATGTCCCGTGCAGGCCAGCTGTTTGGCACCCACTGAAGGTAAGGGTGAAGAAACCTTATTGGATCAGATAGATATCAAGATCACTTAGAAGAAGTTAGAAATTCTCACTACCCCTCAAAACATGATGAACCACAAACACCAATTTCATCTGAATGATAACGTTTCACAAGAAACTTCCATTACGTATTCTCATTGCTTTCTAATAACACTTACGTATAACTTATGAACTATATGCCTTTGTTTGTCTGTTTATCCTGTTAATCTTATCCTATCTTCAGTAGAATGGGACTATCAAAAGTGAATAGATATTATGTAGCTTATTCGATATCTTGCTTCCTTGAAGTTAGAATAATGTTTAGCATGTAAATTATTTAAACCTATGGTAAACAAAGAAAACAAAAAACAACAACAAACTTTTCTCTTTTTTTTTTTGTTGGTCATGGGGCTTGAACTCTGGCCCTGGGTGCTGTTCCTGCACTCTTCAGCTCAAGGAGAGCATTCTACCTCTTGAGCCACAGAGCTACTTCCAGTTTTCTAGTGGTTTATTGGAGATCAGATTCTCCTGGACTTTTCTGCCTGGGCTGGCTTTGAACCATAATTCTCAGATCTCAGCCTACTGAGTAGCTAGGATTACAGGCGTGAGCCACCTGCACCTAGCTCAACAAACTTTTCATGTGTTTATAAATGGATAGAACTGAAGATCAACATATTCAGTGAGATCAGCCAAACTCAAGAAAGGTAAATACCCCTGTGAACAACTATTTAAAGACTTTTTAAAGGAAAATATCATATATATTTGCTAATTTGTGGATCCTAGATTTAAGAATGATGAATGAAGATAATAACAAAGGTAACAATAAGAGTAATAATAATAATGAATAGGTCATAAATAGAAAGAGGGATTCTCTAGGGAAAATTTATAAGAAGAAGTAGCATAAAGAAAGTATACTGAGAAATAAAGAGGATTATAGTATTAAATACATATACAGAATAAGGAAACCTACCAAACACTTTGAAAAGGAGAAGAGGAAATATGGGAACATAACAAAGGGAATGAACTTGTGCAAAGGATACTAAAATTGAAGTAAAAATAAAATACAACTCAGTACATAATCAGAGATTACTACCAGAACTTCACCTCAAATGGTATTATATGAATAATAGAATGTTAATATGAAAATTTTAAACTCATGGCTAATGGCACATTCCAAAAAGGATGGAAAATAACAATAAAGACCACCATAAGTGATTCTTCATAATCTTTTACTTACAACAATGGCAAAAATAAGACTGGAAAAGAATTTTGAGAATTTCTTTGGACAGAGTTATACTATGAGTGCCACTCCAAAAACAAGTGATGTTATATCCTCCCTGATTCTGGACCTAGTCAAAAGAGATATCAAGAAGAACATTAGATTATACATATATATATATATATATATCAAATTATAGATAGATTATATAGATTATATTATAAAATATAGATTAAATATATATAAATATATAATATATGTTAAATATATATGTATATATTTTTTTGTGTGTGAACTGTCAGTGGGTTATGATTTACCATCTCCAACTCATGGAGTTCTTCATCCTGTTCTTCATCTCAAGATTGAAGACAGGGTTGAGACAAAAGAGTAGAGTAAAAACAGGAGCATGGTCTTTTAAATTTAATCTGAACAATCTCAAAAGCAAGATGCCAAATGTTGATCACACATTCAAGAGAGTGAACAAGAAAACCTGGAATGCTTTTTGGATCCTGTACAGAAGAGCTGACTGTAAGAGTAAGCAGCTTACCACAGGGAACATGAAGAGAGTTCGGGATGTGTAGGATGGAGGAAGGGATAGTTGATGTGCTAGGGAAAAGGCCATTGCTCTCATCAAGGCAAATTTAGTGAGGAGTGAGAAGGCAGAGATGGTCAGCAGGGAGCATAGGAAAGCTACTACTTAAATGTCAGTTTCAAATGTCTACTAAACTCCAAGATAATGGCAATGATCCCAACTCAAAAAAGAAAAATTTGTTCTGTGCACCTATTAATGACGACCCCTAGCCAAAATCCATTCCTGGGAATCAGAATCAAGAGCAGATAGACATGGGAAGAGGAGTAATGGGATAGTAAGTATTTCTATGGAGAACAATCCAGCCTGTTCCTAATCTCTCTTTTAATCTTTTAAAATTTTTTATATTTTATTGTAAAGGTGCTGTGCAGAGAGATTACAGTTACATTTCTTGTTGAACATTGTTGCCCCCTCCTTTGTTTTTCTCCTACTATCCCTTCCCTTCCCCTTCTCTACCCCACTTCTCCCCACTCCCAGAAGTTGTAAAGTTCATTTCCAACACAATGTCTTGTGAGCATCACTGTTGCAATGGATCATCCTGTGTTCTTGTAGTTCAGTAGTAGAACTCTCTTTAAAAAAAAAAAAACAAAACTGTTATTGTAAAGGTTGTGTCCAGAGAAGTTCCAGTTACATAAGTTAGGTAATGAGTATATTTCTTTTTAAACATGTCACCCTTCCCTCATTTTCCCCCATGTTTTCTCCTCCCAACTCCCTCCCCTCTAAGTTGTGTAGTTCATGCCTAACATAATGCCCAGTGAGTGTCACTGCTGAATTGGTTCATGCCTTGTTCCACTATTTCTGTGTTTCCCCTTCCCCTACCCAATTCGGGTAAACTTACATATCAAAGGGTACATAAATAGAAAACAGTGACAAAAAGGAATAAACCAAATGGGAAGGGGGAAGATATGCAAACAGTAGTATGAAAAAACCTCTTGTTTTCATTTCTAGTAGTTCGTTTTGATAAGCATCATTTTATATGATCATATGCACATAGCTATTGAGCCCTTGCGATCCTCTCCTAAGAATATCCTCCTTTGTTCTCAGTGTGTGAATGTTTAGAGTGCTATTTAATTAATTGTTTCCAAGTATAATTATTAGTCTTTGACTTCAAGTTTCATACAAGCAATCAGGGTTGTGTTAGGGGAGGCAGAAATTTTAATCTGAAAATAGGTTACAAGTTTAAGATATATATAATCTGGATATTTAATTACTGGCTTTATGATCTCATAGTATTTCCAGAAAGTGTGCATCTAAGTACAGAACTAAAATTAGGCCCCCTTAAAAAATAAAGAAGGATACAAAAGAACAGTTGCTGTAGGTTCATTATATACTAGAGAATAGTAGCATAATGTAATAATTGCAACAGTTGTACTGAGTTTAAAAAATCGTGGAATCCAGAAAGTTAAATTCCAGGTAAGAATTTTCCCTTGAGGATTTACTCTCTTTTCCCTCAAAGAAAGAATTCTCTCTCTCTCTCTCTCTCTCTCTCTCTCTCTCTCACTCTCTGTCTCTCTCTCTCTCTCTCTCTCTCTCTCTCTCTCTATCTATCTATCTATCTATCTATCTCTCTCTCTCTCTCTTCGCCCGCCCCTCTCTGGGCTTTTCCTTTCAATGACTATTCATGAGGACCTTGGCAGGTAAATCAAACCTTAACTGGAGAATAGGACAGTAAATTCTGCCATATATTTTTGAAAAGAGTACAAATTCTGTGCTGAACAGTCCAAAGAATCTCAAACAGTAAGACTTATGGATGTGTGCTTGTGAAGCTGAGAAGACATGGTACATCTTTGTCATTTTGTGCTGCCTTAATAAATAATTACCAGACAGAACCAAGATTCACACAGTTCTGGACCCTGGAAAGCCCAAGATCATGACAGCAGCTGGTTTGGTTATGGCCTTGTCTCTATCTCCAAGTTGGTACTTTGTTGCTAAATCCTCATATAGAAAAAGAGTGAAGGGGAAAAATACAAAGGCCCAACCAATCCACTCTGGCCTATTAACTGGCTAGCTACACTTAAATATGCTCTGCCTTTGTGGCTTAACCCCTCATCAAAGCTCTTCCCATTACTGCTATTATACTGAGTCTTGAATTTTGGGGAATACATACTACACATTCAAGTCATGGCTAGTAGTATATGTAATATAACAGAGTTTAAAAAAAGTGAAAATATTAAAATATTAATGGTAATAAGCAAGTTATATTAGGTAATTTCTCACTTCAATAGATTATTCTTTGTAGCCCCAGTGAGTTTTTCTGAGCTCTTCTGCTTTTCATAACATATTCAGCCACAAAGAATTATGACATGATTTTTCACATAGAGGGGCTTCGTTATTATTCCAATATTTTTGTTTGGTTGTTGTTGGTTTATTTTTCCCCTTAGGTGCTTTGTATCTTTCTCTTGTTCTTTGTTTTGTAGGAGGGTTTGAAGTTTGATTGTTATTCTCATGTAATAAAGAATAGTCAGCTGGTCTGTTTAAGAATTTGAAGAAAACAGACATTTTGTTTGTGTCTTTCAATTTAGTGTTTCCAATAGAAATGGTTGTCCAGGGGGTCCTATTAAAGCTGGTAGACTAAAAAAAATATATAATTTAGAAGTGTTACTAACTAGTAAAAAGAAGATCATTATTAAGTAAGTTATATAGACAAACATGAACCTAAAAATTAGGTCTTGAGTTCCAACTCATATTTCCCAATATCAACTGAATTGAAAATATTGTTACAAATTCTAGCTTGAGCCCAAAGCTTCAGGGGAAGATAGAAACAGTGGAGATACCACAATGTTTTCTTCCTTTCTTCTTTATTGCATTATATTCCTAGAAACAGTTTTTGATGACAAAGAAGAGAAGTGGAACAGAGAAGCAGAAAATGATGGCATTGTTCTCTTAAAGTTTTTGTTAATTTTTTTTCCCCCTGAGACCATGAAAACTGGTGTGGTCAAGAACTCAGCATCTGAGACTTTCAAGAATAAGTTGAGGATAGGAAAGGAATTGGATTCACAGTTTCAGCCTTTTACTCATTATCATCATTGTCTGGAAAACTAAAAATAAGTAAATAAAAAAAAAAAACTATTCATCATATTATGTCAGGGATCATTTCTGTCCCAGCCATGTTCCTCCTCTCCAGGCCTTAGCTTGACATTCATTGGTTCCCAAGAATCACAGCTGTAAACTCTTTATCACCTTGTTTCTGAACTTTGACATTTTTCCTTTGGTGGAAAGGTTAAAGCTAAGGGGACTCTAATAATATTTTATACAGAATTAGAGAGAGAAATATAGATTAGACAGACAGATTAAGAAATCACTTCCTTGGGTCCCTAGTAAAGAGAAAGAGCAAGCAAAAAGCTATTTGATTATCTCTGACCTCACTCAAAGGCTGAGACTTCTGGCCATTAAGCAGATGGTCCTGTCATTATTTTCTTGCTTGTATAGCACTCCTCTAGCCCTCCCGGGGGTAAGATATTTGACAAAATCCACAATGAATTTGTCCTCCTCAGTTCCTTTGGGTAGAGGATTTCATAATTTTAATAATTTAACATATAAGCTTGAGGTTCCTTGGCTTACGTTCTTTTATTATTGTTGTTTTTTTATTAGGACCAGTTGCTACAACAAAATCCCTTACAGCATGTGAGCATACCATTTGTGATCACTTTGATGATAAAGAATCGAAACTGACAAATCATATTAAGTGAGGTAAGCCAAGATCAGAGAGACGAAAGGCACATACTCTCCCTGATATGTGGAAGTTAGATCTAAAATGCACTGCTCCTCCCCTCCCCTCCCCCCCCCCCCCCCCCCCCCCCCCCCCCCCCCCCGGCTGGGAAGGTGGCTTAGTGGTTAGAGTGCTTGCCTTGAATGCATGAGGCCCTGGGTTTGATTCCTCACCACCACATAAGCAGAAAAAGCCAGAAGTGGGGCTATGGCTCAAGTGGTAGAGCACTAGCCTTGAGCTGAAAAGCTGAGGGACAGCACCCAGACCCAGGGTTCAGGTCCCATGACCAACCCCCGCCTCCTCTGCAAAAAAAAATTGCATTGGGATATGAAAAATTACACAGAATTCTAGAGGATAGTCTTAGCAGAGAGTCACGAATATGCAATACCCAAGTGCCTCATCATCCACATGTAAAATAATATAATCAAAGTCCAAAGATATGGAAACAAATGACTTTTTTCTTAGTGTGTGTTTTTTTTTCTTTTTCTGATGACTGTATTCTTTTTTTTTTTTTTTTTGGGTCCGGTCATGGGGCCTGAACTCTGGGCCTGGGCGCTGTCCCTCAGCTCTTCAGCTCAAGGCTAGCGCTCTACCACTTGAGCCACAGCACCACTTCTGGCTTTTTCTTTTTGCTTATGTGGTGCTGAGGAATCAAACCCAGGGCCTCAGGCATGCAAGGCAAGCACTCTACCACTGAGCCACCTTCCCAGCCCCATGATGACTGTATTCTTATCTTATATACAGTGACTCACATTCACATCTGAGGAAGGGTGGGGGAAAGCACAGAATCTAAGGAAAAAGGGTAAAAAGTGCAGCAGAAGAGCTCACTTGCCATTGATGAAAATGAACTATGCAACTGGTGTGTAGGGATGGGAGGGAGGGAATGGGAGAGAATGAGGGAACAGATGACACTGTATGAAAAGAAATATACTTATTACCTGACATACAGAAATGTAACTAAGCTGTATATCACATCTAAAACTACAATAAGGAATTAAAAAAAGAGAATGGTGATTGGATTAAAAGAAATAACTCAGCTGAGTGAGGGTGGCTATGCATGCAATCCTAGCTGCTCAGGAGGCTGAGATCTGAGGATCCAAGTTCAAAGCCCAGGCAGGAAAGTCTATGAGAATCTTATCTCCCATAAACTACTCAAAAATGCCAGAAGTGGCACTGTGGCTCAAGTGGTAGAATGCTAGCCTTGAACATAAACAGACTCAGGGACAGAGCCCAAGTCCTGAGTTCAAGCTCCAGGACCAGTATAAAAAAAATAATAAAATTACTACTACTACTACTACTAATAACACTTTTGAAATAGTATAAGCAAGCATAGTTGGTAAATGCCCAAATTCAATTTCGTATTTAAGCAAAATCTGTACTTCTAAGCACTTATCTCAAAAAGAAAGTCTGGGACAATTATTACTGCAATAATTCTTATGGAATGGTATGGACCCCTGACTTCCACTTAGCCTATCTGGATGAAAGGTTTCTCATTTGCCATCCAAGCTCATCTACAAGGTTCATTATCCCTCCAGTCACATCCACTACCTATCCTTTTTGCCTTTTGTCTTCTATTATCATTTTGTTAAAGGGCAGCAACCATATTGCACCTAGTCTTGATTTAGCAGCCATGTCATTTGTCAGGGAGCCAAGCAAGAAAAGTCCCCATAGTAGGCCCCTTAAGCCACTCCTGGCACTATCCCCAGAAAGCACAGTGCATCCATTCTCCATCTACTAAGCCATGTGTAAGAACTTTCAAGCCCATTAAAAGTTTCAGATGAATTTTCAATCAAATTTTATAATGCAACCTAGAGAGAAGGATCATTTTGCATTATGTTGATGTTTGAATGTAGTAAAGACTAGCTGCTTCTCAGAGGGTTTAGAACAAAGTGTGTTTCACTGTAAAAGAATGCAAAAGAGGCTACTGGAAACTCTGAACCTCTGGACTCTCCTGATTCATAGCAAAGTGAAAATAAAGTAATACAAGCTCCTTCATTAAAAAAATAGAATTGCTAGAATGCAAAATATTTATGTTATAATGATATCTGGGGACAAGGAATTAAGTATTGTACATTAGTTACAGCAGACTCCTGTCTGTTTTATGATAGGATGCATAAATTTAAAATAATTTTAAAAGAATATGTATGCATATAAATTTCAAAATAATATGCATATGGCTCAAAGTGGTAGAGTGCTAGGCTTGAATGAAAACACTCAATCTCAAGAAAGAAAAAAAACATTTGAATACTTATCTTGGGGTTCATTTCACCTCACATCAACTTATCTGAGCTTTTCTGCTTGTCTCAGACATACACTAGTTATTGCAAATAAGGGAAACCATGGTACCAATGTTTCTTTGGGACTGGTTTACTTCACTTAATATAACTCTTTCCAAGTTTTTCCATTTCCTAACAAATGGGGCAATGTCATTCTTTCTGATGGAGGCATAGAATTCCATTGTGTATATATACCACATTTTCTTGATCCATTCATCTACTGAGGGGCATCTGGGTTGGTTCCATATCTTAGTTATGATAAATAATGCTGCAATAAACATAGTTGTGCTGGTAGCTTTAGTAAGGTCTTGTTTGTGATCATTTGGGTAAATGCCCACCCCTGTTTTCACTGAATTTGATGTTGGTATACTTTGTGGAGGGGAAGGGAAAAAACAAATTGCTTAAATAGGGATACAGGTGGACCCATTGCAATAATGAGATGTACAAGACGTTATGTCGAAAAATGAACTTTACAACTTTGGCGGGGTGGGGGGAGGAGTTGGGAAGGGATGGGAAGGGGAAACAAAGGAGGAGGCAACAATGCTTGATAAGAAATGTACTCATTAATTTGCCCATGTAATTGTAAGCCTTCTGTATGGTATTTTCACAATAAAAAAATACATATAGTTAAAAAAAAAGGAAGAAAGAAAAAAGAAAACACTCAGGGACAGTGTCCAGGCCCTGAGTTCAAGCCCAGCAATTGACAAAAAATAAAATAAAATAATTTCTGAAAAAGCTGCACTGGTGGCTCGCACCTATAATCCTAGCTACTCAGGAGGCTGAGATCTGAGCACCGTGGATCAAAGCCAGGGAAAGCAGTAAAGTCTGTGAGACTCTTATCTCTAATAAATACTCATAAACACTGGAAGTGGTGCCATGGCTGAAATGGTAGAGTGCTAGCCTTGAACAAAAGAAGCTCCAGCACCTAGGCCCAGAGTTCAAGCCCCAAGACCTGCAAAATATAATGATTATATATATGTATATATGTTTGTGTGTATTTCAGATTATCTACATATGGTATGTAGATATTCTGAAACTCAATATATTTGTATGTATAAGTTAAACAATATGCCAGTTTAACTAAATTCTGTCTTAGCATGCTGTAGCAAGAGATTCTCTTGCTAGCTTTGTAGTTTTAAGGGGGTCATATGGCAAGGCCTACAACTCTGAAAACTGGCACCCCAGTAGGGAGAATTGGGATCTTCCAAACTAGACTTTATTGCAAGTAGATATCTATTTCAACTATGATTTTTTTCCCCCTCTGGAGACCATTCTAGGCATATGTAGCAAGAGGTATCACTGTGCACCAGAAAAGACATGGAGTGGAAAATGTTGCTTATTTGCATATTCCCAGAGTAATGGGATGAAGATAATAATTAATAGCTATAAGTGGTCCCTAGGAGCTGAATATATGGCCTCAGAGAGAGCCATCAAGACAGCTAGCATCTCAATCCTAAACCATAATGAACTTAATTCTAATAACAATTTCTTAAGATTAGTAAAAAATCGGACCTTAACTTAAAAAGCCAGGGCATTCTTTGTGGCCTTTTAAGATTATAAGAAGAAAACGTAGCTATGTCTATAGCATTTATTGTAAAGTTTTTAATATAACTTCAAAAACTAACCATCAAAAGAAGGTAATTTCTGTCATTGCAGGGTATGCATTTCAGCTTTCAGTCAAAGTATATTTGTTTACTACTTTAGCAGAAGCCTAATAGAAAGTGACCTTTAGTAGGAAGAAGATCCATGAAACCCATGTATTTTTCTAAATTACATGGACAGAAGCCTGTCTGAGAAATTTAAGACTGACATCAGTCTGGTAGTTAAACTTCACTCATGTTACCAAGATGGAATAAAACTGCCATTTCCATGGAACTATTAAAAATCTTAAAATAAAAATCAGACATTTATTGCTAATGCTGATTTCCTGCGGGTTTAATTTGCAAAAAATCTCATGGACTTGCATGCTTTGGTATTTGTACTTTTCTTCTTCAGATATTAACATATTTTAAAAACATAGTGTCAGGTCGTTGCCACAAACACACAGGATAATGCATATAAACATGATTTAGAACAAATTTAGCTCTGCAGCTCTACAAGAAATCATTCTCCCACCTGTAAAGGCCAATAGCTCCTCATGAATTCAATCTATGGATCATGCCTTGCATCAGTTAAAATGAGAGAAAACAGCAGAAGAATATTAAATTGCATTACTACATCAGATATTTTTAAACAAACACAAATCATTTGAAATTCAAGATATGTACTTTTCAAGGATCACAATCAAAACAGGATCAACAGAGTGGCTATATGAGGCTTATGATAAAAGGTCATACAGCCTGTGCCCACATGACTAATGCCTCTCTGTGAGGCCAAGCTTGATTCTATATCAATTAAATGCAGAAGCATTTCAGTAGGGAAACCCCAGATTACAAGGGAAGGTTGTCTTTCCATTGTTTATTTACCAGTAATACCAACCATCGGTCACTCCTGGACCATTACCAGAACACCTATGGTTTTACAAACAGTACATGGCCTACAATTCTGAAAACTGGCACCACAGTAGGGAAAATTGGGATCTTCCAAACTAAACTTTATTGTAAGTAGATATCTCTGTCTCAATTATGATTATTTTTTTCTAGAGAACATTCTAGGCAGATGTAGCAAGTGGTGTCACTGTGTACCAGAAAAGACATGGAATGGAAAATATTGCTTATTTGCATGTTCCCAGAATAATGGGATGAAGATAATAATTAATAGCTCTATTTATACCCCTTGATTTAATTAATCCCTGCTTAGATGTTTGTAAACATGTGATTTTACGTTTCATTAACTATATCAATGTGAAAAATGAGTCACTATCAGAGGCCCTCAGGAAGGATTTATTTTTTAATGTCCACAGCAAAAGGCAGGGTCCTAGGTAGTTCTCAATTTCCCACATTAGGACAACCCAGTGAAATCATTAGAGTCTCTGTATCACAGAAACAGTTTGGAGAGAGGGAGAGGGAGGCAATATGGGAGGATCAAAGGGTTAAGGAAAGAAGAATGAGGAATATTGAGAATCTGCTTCAAATCCAGATTAGTCCTGAATAGTAAAGGGCAGCATTTGAGGTGAAGTTGATCCGTGTAACTCCTCCTCTCTTTTAATCTACTCTTTTAAGGAGGTGAGATTGGAAATTGGATAACTGAAGAGTAATGTGACTGGAGAAGATACATGTTTTCCTTTGAGTCAGAAGTCATCTAAGGCTCTTGGCAAAATCAAGCTCTAAAGAAGGGCTGCCCAGAGAGACAAGATGTGTTGGTTTATTCAAATACTACATCGTGTTCACCCTGCATAGATGTGAGGCACAGTGTAAGCATCCAAATCATGCAATACAAGATGTGAAGATCAAGCCAGAGCCATGAGCATTGGCATTTTTAAAACTGATGTGCATGTAGTTGTGCAGAGGGTTTCAGTTGTACGTTGACAATTGAACATGTCAGTCTGTGAGTACAACGCATGTGTCATCATACTTCCCCTATCGCTCCCAACCCTACCCATCTCCTGAAGTTTCCTAGTTCCATTTTTACATCTATTCCATTGAATATCAAAATTAGCATTTTCATCTCCTTAAACATATAATTTCTGGGTGTTGAGAACCCTAAAATAAACACACACTAAATTAAGTGGTTACCCCCCTTGGCTATATAGAACATGAGAACACATTCCTCCTACCTGACAGTGTGTTAGCTCTCATTATTCAGCCTCCCTCGATCTCTTCTACACTTTCCAGATTCTAGTAATCACTATTCAGTTCTCTGCTTCTAGGAAATATAGATTCTACATAAAAGTGAGTCTAGGCAGCATTTGGATATCTACACCTTTCTTTTATTACTTAATAGATGATTACTGGAAGTCTTAAATTCCGAGCAGTCCTCTTATTCTACCTTAGTTGGTGAAAATCAAAGAATTTTATTTATTCTTTATGGTAGAATGCTATTCCATGAACCAGAGAGAAAGGAGAACTTACATTTCATATAATCTATTGGAGGGAAAATAAGCTAGGAGAGTCATTATGGAAAACATTCTGGGTGACTTCTTAAGACCAGAAAATAGAACTACCATGTGATTTAACTGTTCCTCTACTGGGCATATATCACTCAAGGCAACTGCATCAGCATATCAGAGGGATATGTTCCTGGAAGCAGTATTCACAATAACCAAGATATAGAATCAGAAGTGGTTTATAGTGATTAATGAATGGTAAAAGACTGCCTATTTTGTCCTTTAGGTGAGGTTTATTTGGCAAGAAAAGGTGCTCTGGGTAGGGACATACATACATTAGACACATTTGAGCTGACTAAGGGTGTGTGTGTGTGTGTGTGTGTGTGTGTGTGTGTGTGTGAGAGAGAGAGAGAGAGAGAGAGAGAGAGAGAGAGAGAGAGAGAGAGAGATTTGCATGAGTTTGTGTCTATACCTCTTGCTGCTTCAAGATGTGACCTACTTCACAACTGTGTAGTTGATCACATTAAATACAAGGAATGGACCTGAACGTCATCCCAGGATATACCCGAAGGCCTTTGCTTAGAGCTGATTAAAGCTGGGAGCACAGAGGATAAAGGCTCCCTGCTTTCAACTCAGCCAGATGCTCCAGCTCTGGGAAGGGTCAGATGGGGAAGAGAAACCTCCTATCAGAGCTAATGATCACAGCCCCGCTTTGCTAATTAACGCCACTGACTCATGTGGTGTGAAAAACCAGACTTAAAAGGCTCTGCATCAGCCAGAAGTCCAGGATGGGAAAGAAAAGGAGAGGGAACTAAAAAAAATATGAAGGAGAATCTTTAATTTTCTGTTAATTACATCTTTTAAATCTATAATTTCTGAGCAGAGCAGGTAGGCAAAATCCAATCAGTGCTACCAAGATGCAGTGGCTCCAGTGTGATTAATGCCACCACCTTCAGATTCCTTCTTATAAGACCATGTCCTTAAGCCACCTAAGCCTCATTATATATATATATATATATATATATATATATATCCTTTTAATTATTGTACAAGCAATACTAACCCTTGCCTTTTTATAGAAATAACTCTGCCATGTAGCCTTTTAATTCATAGATCCCATAAAAATGAAGGAGTATGCAGGTTTATTGACTTAGGTACCCTCTATATGAGGAGTTAAGATACACAATACTGAGTTATATTTAAGACATGGTTAGATCTAAACAGGAACTCAGAGTTCTCAAATGGTTCATAGATCTTGTGGGCTAGTTTCATTGCCAATCTCAGTATGCAAAATTGTTTCGACCAAAAATAATTTCAATACATTCAATGAGAGTGGAGTTCTAGCCTAGAAGGAAATTCAAGGAATCCTTTCATGCAAGTGCTACTTAAAACTCTGCCCAGGGGATCCGTTTTTATAGCTTACAAAATCTCTAATTGAAAAGATGCGTTAAGTGGGGAGAAAATCAATCCTAAGGAATTGAGATAAACTGGAAGAAATTTATTAAATGACAAAGCAAGCAAAGTTCTCCATTCAGGTATATTTTAGTCATCTATGTATGTATATATATATATATATAAATATATATATGAGTGCATATAAAGTTCACTTATGCATGCATATATTTTGATACAATACTTGGATGTGATAAAGACTGTCTCTATGAGCTATATTTATATTTAAGGAAAAATAAACAAGACATGTTTGTTGATTGATATTCTTTTTATACTTTCTATTGTGAAGAATTATAATCTAATATTTATTTTGAATTGTACTTTGTAACTCTTTTCATTTTTTATAACTCTAGACCATGACCATTTTTATAAAAAAGAAAAGATACACTGTGTTATCACTTATGAGACTTCTACTTCACAGGAACTCAATAGATAGACAGATAGATAAATAGATATGTAGATAGATGGATAGATGACAGATAGATAGATAGATAGATAGATAGATAGATAGATAGATAGATAGAATCATTATATTTCAGCCAGCCTCTGAAGAGCACTGGTTACTGCTTTATGACCAGAATAATAATTTTGGAATTTTGTAACCAGCTTTCTCATCCACAGATATCAAGAAATGTTAGACTTTTAGTTATGAGGTACATTTATATTTTTTCAAGGATGATGGCTTCAAATTAATATAAAATATATAGTAGCCCTAGAGACAGCCAAAACTTGGAGAATTATTCAGCACAGATTTATTCTGGGCTGTGGGTCATCACAGTGCTAGAATGTTAAATAAAAGGACCTGTTCAACTAAGTGGCCTTCTCCCTCTGAATATCTGTGACTATCCTCCTGTAACCCAATATACACATATGAATCTTTGGAAGAATGAGAAAGCAGTTCACCCAGGGAGTCACCACACAGTCCTGCTTTGTTCAAGTGCAGTCATAGCTGCGCATTGGTTTGGATGCTAATTATGCTCCACTGGTAAACACGAAGGCGGAGGACCTTGCTCACCCAAGGAGATGCTTTAAAGGGCTCACTCTGAGAAAACATCTGCAGTGCCTAATTTAAATCAAGGCTTCCAAATTACACCTTCAGGGAAAGTAAGCTACTCTTTGTAGCGAACTAAGCTCTCGTGTGAAGCTACATTAAGAATGGAAGAGAAGAAAATGCAAAAATAACCAGAGAGGAAAGGAAAAAAAAGATGGGAAGGGAGGGGATAAAAGAGAAGGAAAGACATGCCACAGACATATCTGAGGTCCAACAAAAGCAAAGAAACAGGAATGTCTCCAAAGGTAAATAAATGCTGTGGGAAATCCAAGTTGTATTTGTTCACAAAGTGGTAGTTTAGCTACTAATTGACAGTTCTGCCTCTGAAAATTTCAGGCTCATTTTATCTTCCCAGTACTTGGGTAACAAATAAAGTATTTCTCTTCTTGATGTAATAGATAACCCAGAGAAAATGTCAAGACCATATTGCTTGGGGTAATGGGTAAGGGAGTAAACCTTAAAATATACTCTGTTTCTGAAAGACTTAGAAGTTTTTCCACAAACTAATGAATCTTACCATTTTCAACCTGGGAAATGCACAGCATATACATTGAGGGGAATTATACAATTTTTGGAAAAGCTGAGTTTGTATTCTATTTAAGACATCTAGCAATATCTTTTGCTTAAAATAACAGCTACTTTTAAGTTATTAAAACTTCTGAAAAAGTTATTCAAGGATGACTTTATGGATTAAGTTTAAAAATGTTTGAGTTCAGTAATTAAAGAATCAAACTGGATCAAAAACTGATCCCTCAGGCTAGCTGTTTGTCATTTCTGTATGTTGAGATTTATTAATCTATGCAGTGAAATCATTTAGATATTCAGAACTACATTTAGTTTTAAAAATTAAGATGTATGCCTGGCACTGGTGGCTCACACCTATATTCCTAGCTACTCAGGAGGCTGAAATCTGCTTCAGAATCATGCTTCAGAGCCAGCCCTGGTAGGAAAGTCCATGAGACTTTTATCTCCAATTAAGCACCAAAAAAGCTAAAAGTAGAGCTGTGGCTCAAGTAGTAGAGTGCCAGCTTTAAGGAAAAAAGCTCAGGAACAGCATCCAGGTCCTGAGTTCAAGCCACAGGACCAGCATAAATACAAAAACAAAAAAAAGGAGAAAATTTAGCACAATAAAATAGATAGATCTCAAGAATATAGAGCAAAAGACTTCCCTACACTAAAGACTACTCCTTACAACTTACGAGTTTTAAAGTAATTAAATGCTAGTTAATTAATGTATTAACAAGTAATGTATTTGTTTTTATTACTCCTTAGTAACAACAATAAAATTATATTTAACTGCCAAAATAAATAAATAAGTAAATGAAATGAAAATAAAATTTAGTATGTTGATGTCTGGAGCTCACACCTGTAAATCTAGCTATTCAGGAGGCTAAGCTCTGAGGATTGCAGTTAGGAAAGTCTATGAGATTCTTATCTCCAATTAACTGCCAAAAAGCTAGAAGTGGAGCTGTGGTCCAAATGACAGAGTGCCAGCCTTGAACAAAATAAACTCAGGGACAGTGTTAGGTCCTGAGTTCAATCCCTAGGACCAGCACACACACACACAAAAAATTAAGTTGAAACAAGGAGAGAGTGTCAAGATATTTATAAACAAATAGAACAAATTAGAGACCTGTGTGGCATACAGCATACAGCTGTTGTTTGCTAGATATCCATTAAAAGATTTCTTTTAAGTCAATAAAATGGCTTCCACTATGCTTGACACATGTTAAGCAACCAATGGGTAGCAATTATTTGAATACATGATTGATATTAATATTTTATATATAGAAGAATAACCAAAATTATCACCTTAAAATAAGGAGAGGAAACCTACAGGAAAATTCCTATAGTGTTTCTACTATAGGTAGCAGAATGACCTTGCATTCCAGCAAATCTACTTTAATCCTCTGTCTCTGATCTAATCAACTGAGCTATCTCCCCACAGTTATAATGTAATTCAGCCAAGGGCATTCATTCTGCTAGTCTTACCAGGCATTGTTCTGTTACCTAGCATCTCCACATGGGCCTGAGTGCCTGCTTCCCCACGGGATTCAGACAATCCTGTATGTAGGCTTTACTTCTCCTACTAACTAGATAGTTGATCTTGACTGGTTTTTACCAGTCCTAAGGTTTGAAGGTGTACTCTTCAGTATTCATGTTGAAACTGAAGCCCTATTGTCTTGGCTTGAGAGAGAACTTTTGAGAAGAATTAAGTCCTCAGAATGGCATTCATGAATGAAATAGTGCTTTCTAACAAGGCTAAGAAGAATAGGTTTACTGTCTTCATCTCTCCCTTGGAGGCGGGGGCTGGGAAGAAGTAGGAGGGCAGAAAAATATTTTAGTTCAAAGTAAAGGACCTGAAGGCAGAGAATCCTGAAGTTGAGGAACTTGATGTTAACAACCTGATGATCTTTTACAAATTACATTCTTTCCTAAGCCTCAGATTGCTCTACTTGCCATAAAAAAAAACAAGGAACAATGGAATCTACCTTAAAAATGTTGAGGAGATTAATGATGATACCTGCCTGGTATGAGCATACTGCCTAGAATAGAGAAAAAAATGAAATAAATGTCAGGCACCAACATCATTACTGTATTATGTTAAAAGCCTACTGATCACAGGAAACACTAAAAAGATTGATGATTTCTGGTACATGCAGAATAGAAACTTCAAATGGATTTGTTAACACACATAAGAAATATTACAGATGTTAATGTAAACTTATTTTTTGTTTCTGTTGACCTTGGCTACTGAATTAAGGTTTATTGATCTAAATGGAATTGAAGAATAGAAGTCACTTTAACAGATGAGAGCCATATCAACAGAGCTCTTTAATTTGTATGCAACTGAGTTGCCTTAGAGTCTTAAAGAAACATTAGAAATTCATTCTTAAAACTATAACTGGAGCCCATTAGAAAGCTAGAATTCTGAAGAGATAGTATCTTGATACTGCATATGTTTATATGTGTGTATGTGTATTTCCGGTATGGAGCCATTTTTCAGAAGCAGTTATAGGAAGAATCCTTTGTGTGTGTGTGTGTGTGTGTGTGTGTGTGTGTGTGTGTGTGTGTGTGTGTGTGTGTGTGTGTGTGCGCTCACACTCTCATGCATGCATGCACGTATATGTTTGAATTTTCTTTCTACCCCTATAACAGCCACCTCCTATTTGGCCCTATGAAAATACAATACACAGAGTCAAGAGAAAAACAACCAATTGATTTTTTTTATTTCATTATACTCTATAAAATATTTTCCTACTCATTATCTCACTTACTGCTCCCAGAGGACAGGTAAAAAAATAATAAGTAATATTTCCAATTTCAAGTAGAAGGAACCAAGATCGACTGTTTTGATTAAAGTCACAGAGCCTCCCTATCCTTCAGGTTTTGGTAAATCTGGCATTTTTCAACAGCAGACCTTCCTTCCATTATAACTTGCAGCAATTATATAAAAGTAAGATGGATGAGGTATCATTAACAAGAGGGACTGCAAGAATGTGTCAAGCCCTACCGTTACCAGGTAAAATCATCTGAACATACCAAAACCTTGTGTCTTTTTCACATCAAGTTCTAACATTATAAAGTAGCGACCGTAAACAGAAGTTCTTGGTTAAACTTACCTGCTATTAGTAACTTATCACCGGGAGTCTCTCAGTCATATATAATTAAAGTTGACTATATAATCTAAATATTTTTTTTTTAATTTGTACCAAATAGTAGATTTGCTCCTTTAATATTCTGCTTTTCCAATGACTGTGGAATACCAAATAGATTTTTCTCTGGGAAATGTTCCAGAAAATTCAATCACAGTTGAATTTTCTTCTACCTGGATAAGATACAGTCCAGTTCATGCCCCTGGGTCACCTGAAGAAATATCGTAGGTAGAATTCAACATTTTAAGGAATGTTGGAGATGTATCTCACCAAAGCAGCTTCAAACTCGAGACCAACTGCTCCTCTACCGGATAATAGCAGGTAGTGCAGATTCTTAGCCTTTCACGTTGCTACAGATGAACTAAATACAAAGCCCAGCCTGCCCTGTGTGAGCATCAGGGACCAAAATGATCTTACAGATAACCAGAGCCTCTCCTAGATCATCTAGAATGCAAGGTTCTCTAAAGAGTTTTAGAATTTATATAACATTTAATCCTTTCGTTATATACTATCTTTTAAATATTCCCATTCTCTTCAACAACACAGTCTTGACTCATTTTAATTTATTTTAACTCACCAAACACCTCGCCCCTCTTACCATTATAAACATGAATTCAATATACTACCTAAGCTAGATCCTGGAGCTAGGTAATCATTGGAATAAAGAGGCCTTTTCCTTCACCGGTTTCCGAGATGGTGATGGAGACCCTCTTATTTCTAACATCAGTATGACATAGAAACCATGCTAGAGGCAGGAATATATACCTTGGAGAGAATGAAATGACAATAATTGACATGGTATTCCATAGTAGAGAAAGAAGCCAGTGGGAAATAAGTATCTCAGTTAACACTTCGTGACTAAATCCACTCAGGTTCAAAGAAGAGGCCTGATGTGTTTTGAGGACAGCATGTGGTTTAAGATGGCAACTAGCTGGGCACTGGTGGCTCACTCCTGTAATCCCAGCTACTCAGTAGGCTAAGATCTGAGGATCATGGTTCAAAGCCAGCCCGGGCAGGTAAATCTATGAAACTCTTATCTCCAATAAACCACCAGAAAACCAGAAGTGGTGCTATGGCTAAAGTGGTAGAGTGCTAGCCTTGAACTGAAGAGCTGAGGGACAGTGCCCAGGCTCAGAGTTCAAGCCCCACAATCGACAAAAAAAAATAAATAAATAAAAAGATGGAAAGCAGATGAGAGAAAACAGAGAGTCACTGCATAGCCAAGGGACTAACTCCTTACAAATTGTCAAATGTACGATCATGGAACATAACATCAGTTTGCTTTGTTCAGTTTAATAAATCAGCATCTACAACAGTGCCTAACACTTGGCAACTATCTAATAAACCTTAACAAATATCTATATGAATAAATAAATGGATGGATGAGAATTTTTTAAAGTATATTTGATGATCAAACAGGGAAAACGTGATTAGGTTGGTGTTTTAGAAGACAATCTATTTGATTCCTTGATTCTTTCCTCCAGGGTTAAAACTGCTGTAAAAGGGCTGGGAAGGTGGCTCAGTGGTAGAGTGCTTGCCTTGCATGCATGAGGCCCTGGGTTCGATTCCTCAGCACCACATAAGCAGAAAAAGCCTTAAGTGGCACTGTGGCTCAAGTGGTAGAGTGTTTGCCTTCAGCTGAAGAGCTGAGGGACAATGCTCAGGCCCAGAGTTCAAGCCCAGGACTGGCAAAAAAAAAATCGAAAAAACAAAACTGCTGTAAATACACACACACACACACACACACACACACACACACACACACACACACACACACACAACTTGTTTTATGAGTGTTTCATGCTTTCTGTACCTAGCTGGTCATAATCTTTTCTTAACAAACCAAAAGGGTAATTATTTAAGATAGAAGCTAAGTTATAAAGTTTTGATCAATTTCTCTGATCAAAGCCTACTATTGAATGATTACATTACATAAAAATTAAAGTTTTATGGATGGCCTTGAGTGTTTTGCAACATTGCTACCTCAGATTTTCCTATCTTATCCTTGTATTTCTTTTTCACTAATTCCCTTCTAGCCACACAATTTTCCTGATACCCCATAAATAGCCCAAGTTATACATCTGCTGATTCTGTCTGCTAGAAACATCTTTTCCCAGGTATCCTTGAGGCTTCATCTTCATCTCTTTCCAGTTTGGACTCAAAGGCTGTTTTCTTATAAGCCCTGCCCTACAATTTTGTACAAAACTTCATACTACACTTTCCCCCACCTTTGTTCTCCCTAAGGTAACTCTACTTTTCCTTGTTATATAGTGTGTATCTGATTCATTCATACTTCTCTTTGTTTTTCCATTTTCCCTCCCTCACTAAACAAGATAAGACATCTTTCTACTTTTATTTCAAATGCTTACATTTAGTCATGAGCCTTACATATACTGTAGATGCCCTATAGATGGTTTTTGAGTTGTAATGAATATTGGATTATTCGAACAAGGACACAATGTGTCCTTATTACCCATCTTGTTACCATCATAAACATGAATTCAGCCAGTGTGCTGCCTAAGCTAGATCCTGGAGCTATGTAGCTATGAATTTATAATGCTGTGCTCTCCAATGGCAGGAAAGAATAGAGGAGAATAAGAAGAGTTTCCAAGAACCCTAGAACCAGTCCCTTGGTGAACACATGTGGACAGATACTCTCAGTGTGGCAATTCTTCCCACCAAAGCTAGATATTAATGAAGGTAGATCATGGACATTACAAAACAAGAAGTGGGATTTGATGGTTAAGCCAGGTAAGATGGCTTGACAAAAGAGAAGCAGAAATAATCTATGGTTCTCAGTGTTAGGTACTGTGGTAAAACTGCAGCTGCTGGGTAATAAGAACAGCAGACCTATCTACCCATCTGGTGCTTACGTTAAGGGGAAGCTAGGACAGATATAAGATAGATCTAGGACAACTTATTCCATGTAGTTTCAAGGAATGAAACTGCGATATGACTTTCTGCACATATCAAAGTGTTCTATGTTGATTCCCTATCTCAATTTATATTCCAGAGTTTGCACCATAAAATCAAAGTTGCCCCACTCACCCCACCTCTAGTTTGGAATAATTTTTATCTAAGTTTGGGGGATGCAGGAAGGAGAAGGGAATAGGCAGGACTTTGGAAGGAGTTACTGAGGTCAAGGCAGGTCATGTATGTAGTTCCTCCTATCTGTGCCCTCTGTGACCTTCATATAAATCCATTGCTTTAAGGTAACTTCTTCCTTCTGGCTCCTGGTTCCTTAGAGTCTGTCCAGGCGGCAGTAATACCTCTTTGTTTTCTAGCCCCAAGTAACTTATTTCACCTTTGTGGTTCAATAAACCATCCACATATTTGAAACTGTGTTCTGTTCTTTAACTTTCTTTGAATTATACTAACTGGAATATGCTAGTAATGGAGGTCTCATCGAAACAATAAATTCTTTGATGCTTAGTTTTCATCCCAGTAAGTAAAAATTATATCCACCACCCAGGGCCACTGAGGCTATTAAAATGAGAAACCCTCGTAAAGTACCTAGCAGTAGGTAGCTGACCTGGAAGAAAATGTCCAAACAGTATGAATTTCTTGGCCTGCTTTGCTTGCAACTTATCAGAGTGCAATGTAAGCATCTGCTTGTTTGTCTTCCCCTCCTGAGAAGCTGAGGGCTCCTCAAGGGCAGGACCAGAGGAACAAAGACAAGGACCTGAGCATCTAGAGGCTGGCCTGGATGTGTCAGTGAAATGATAACTGAGCAAGTATGATACACCAGCCTCAGAGAGGAAAGAAACAGGACACCAAACAAGGCATCCCCAGTACTTGAAGATGACGATAAAGATGCTCTCATTAGAATACAGAAGCTGAATTAGAAAAACAAAGTTCTTTCATATTTTCAGTCATATGTGCTTAGCAACAGAGATAAGAAACTCTGTGTGTGTGTGTGTTAGAACATAAATAAATGATACATAGATTGATGAGTGGGCAGATATGATCGGTCAACACAGATGAAGACAGAGAGAGGGTAAAGAGAGATATATCACACTCAGTTAGTTATGTGTCATGCTTTCCTCAAACATGACATTCTGGAAATGAATGACAACTAGCTAAATAGACACTTATACCAATCATTGCCCATTTCTTATAACCTGAAACATAACTTCAATGGACTAAAGGAAAGATTGAAGTAAAGGAGCCTATGATTTCTAAAACTCAGCAGCTCAAGTCTGACTTTTTAAATCCAGTAAGGTGTTTTTTAAATAACTTTAATTCATGTGTCGGATAGAAATAATAGAAATCTATTATAAACAACACTAGTTGTACAATTAAAACTTCAAGGGATAGCGGCTTAAGGACTAACTCTACTTCATGTGGAGGTAACGTGGAAAAGACCAGCAACAAGAGGAAACAGAATGGCCCTCAGTATCTTAGCAATCACACAAGCCCCACTGGTGCACTGGTTAAGAACTAACTGTTGTGCTCATATTTCAGACAGTTCAGCCAATATAGCTGAGCCCAGATCAATGCAATGTCTGAACTTGGGGAATGTGTTCTTTGCTTAGTCCTCTGCATTCATTCATAGGGTGAAAGAAAACACTAATGCTTCATTCACTATGCTTTCTGGCTATGATCATCTATGGAGGATCTTCACTGACTGCTACTGTATCTACTGCTGTGCCAAACCAGACCCAGTCTGTTGTCTGCTTTGTTTCAAGAGCTTGACTCTTCCTCCCTAAACACAACTACCACTGACTGTGATTCTCCAAAGCATATACACCTTCTACAGCCCTTCCTCTAACACACACCTGGATTATCTAAGGCCAGAGAGCCCAACTATCTTCATCCACAGAGATCAAGGGCTAGAGACTCCTGACTAAAGCTTTTGCCTCACCCCAGCAGGAAGTGGTCAAAGACTGACTGCACTTCCCCTTTCCTAAAACATTTCAGGGTCTTAGGTCCTTGAAGCGGGGAATGATAGGTAGTAGCAGTTACTCCATAAGCAATGGGGAATAGAATGACAAATTATCTGAGAGAAAATAGTGTAATTACATTTTGTAACCAACCTACACGGCCCACTAAGGTCACAGAATGTCACAGGATGAGGTTTATTGTGTTTGTTTGTTTGTTTGTTTTGTCAGTCCTGGGGCTTGAACTTAGAGCCTGGGAGTTATCCTTGAGCTCTTTTCCTAAAGGCTAAGGATCTACCAGTTTTCTGGTACTTAATTGGAGCTGAGAGTTTCACAGACTTCCCTGATGTGGCAAGATGAATTTACTAAGTATCTCACTCACCTAAGGACTGAGGATAGGCATTGTTGCAGACTGAGGTGAGTCAAGCAACAGTTCCTGATACAATAGACCTTTAACTTATCACCCAGGACAGTAAACCATGACCTGGAAGGTATATGTAATTTATTAAACCAAATGACACAGTTCCGTTTGGGACAGTGACTCAGCCCCAAGTACTGAACTTAACCCTCCAGGATACGTCAGAAAGAACTTCTGCTGGAATTAAATTCTTTGTCATTCTCACCCTAGAGATGACTCATGTTGAGTCTATGGAGACATATTCCTTTTCTAATATTTTTTAAATCATTTCCATTTAAAAATTAAACTAATAAATTATTTATTGGGTAAAATGAATCTATTTCCATCTGCACACATTAGAAATGGAAGTAAATCATATTCTTTTTTGTTCTATTGTTGCTACTGAGGTTTGAACTCAGGGCCTCCAAACTTAGTAGACTGGTGATCTCCACCACATCTCCCCATCTCCAGCCACACCCCCCGCCACCTTTTATTTTGTTTTTCTTGGTTATTTTGGAAATAGACTCTCATGGACTTTCCTGCTTGAGCTGGCTCTGAATTGCTAGGATTGACAGGTGTTAGCCGCCAGCACTTGGTTTAAATTTTAACTCTTTTCATCTGAAAATAAGAAAGTGAAAATGACTATGATGATGATGTTAGCTGTTTCTACATTTTGCTTAGGTGGAGAGGCACGTAGAGTTTAAAACCCTCCAGATTTTACCATAGCCTTTCCCAGCTTGAGATCCACTGGTCTGTAGTAAGAGGTAGCATATGTTGAGTAGGAGAGATTCTAGCAGCATAGCCAGGAGTCTGTTATGTGTGTCACGAACCAATTCAATAGAACTGATGGACTATACCACAAAGCCCATTTCTAGGGATAATTTCCTGCTGGACTTCAGCCAGCCCTAGTTCTGTCTCATCTCTGTTGGTTTCCTCTTTCGTCTTACCTAGAGTAGATCTCCTTTTGTGTCTGTCACTTCACTTCTGATGGTCAAAAAGTGTATCCTGCAGTGGTGGTTCCTTTACTGAATTTCATGATATGTGCATGGGCGGATGTGCATGTGTTCATCTGTTTGCTATACCATGTATGTCCAGCTTGGTGCACCTTATTCAATGGAAATCACTTCCTGACATTTGTTTTGAATGTTTCATAAAGCCTCTGTAGATTTTAGTTGTATAGCATCATTAGCCAAATTTAAAAAACGAGTTAGATTAAACATGGATAGTGTCTTGCCTTTGATTACCAGCAGCACAGAAAATTCAATGATGAACAATATTTCAGATAAGAGGTGAAGTTTTGTGCTTAAGGACAAACTAACATGGATGGACATAGGTTCAAACTGTGCTTCTGATAGAACTCCTCCTGTAGGTTTGGGCAAGTCACTGACGTTTCCCTAAGCCTTTCTCTTTCTAAAAGCAATACTAGATAGTGAAAATATGTGTATTTTTTTTATAATTTTGAGAAGAAAATAAGATAATGTATTTTATTTTCTGTGGTATAAGTACTGTGGAATAACATAATATAAAAGAGAGTGTTTAATCATAAAAGTAATTAAAAAATGAAGTATTGGAAGAGCCCAATTTTATAGTAAGATGAAGAAGAATGGGAACAAGAGAGCGAGCCAGATAAGGAATATTAGGACAGGGCAGAGGGTATCCACTGTGCTTAACAGTGGCTTTAACAATACTCTTTATTGGAAATAAATAACAGAGGCCTTTAAGACTTTCAGCCCTTACACAATACTCTTTATTAGAAGTAAATAACAGAGACCTTTAAGACTTTCAGCCTTTCCCATACCTGGAAAGTATAAATTTATTATTTCCCTCAGTAATTTCATCATAAAAGCAGAAAAAAGCCCTCTTTCTGAATACACATAGCCTTTTGTCTGTATTCTCAAATGAGATTTATCATTTTCTACCTCGAACATTTCAGACATATGTACCTGTCTTATATTGTCTCCTTCCACTACACACGCCTCAAAGCCTCAAAGGTAAGTTCATCTCATCTGATTCACATCTCTGTCCTCCCTGGTATGTCTAACAAGCTCTCTGAAAGGCAATGTTTGTGTAAGTAAGCAATCACAAGTTAAAGAGGAAAGCAATAGGCTGCCAGAGGCCAGGGGTTGATTGATTGTGGGAAATAGCAAGGAGGCCCAGAGCCAAGTTTCCTAATTTGCTTGTTCATACAACAGAGAAACAAGTTTATTATAAAGAAAGAGGAGACTAAAGGAGGAAGGGAAGAAGGGAGATGAGAAGGGGAGGGGAAGAAGGTGAGAGGAGAAGAGGCAAGGAGAGAGGACTCAATAGCCAATTATTTGTCCTAGCTAGACAAAGAAAGTTTGTCCCTTCACGGTAGGTTGTATTTCTAATAGCTACTAGTGTGCTTTCATTAATATTCCCACAGAGGGGGTATATACTTATCCTATGTATAAAGGATGATTGGCCAAGTAAGTTTACATAGACACATCCTAGAAGAATAGTACTCACAATATCAGTATGAAGAATAATAGAGTACCCTGTGGATAAAACTTTATTTTGTATTGATTGATCATCCTGAAACACATTCTGTCTGTGTCTCAAACTAAGAGGGCTCATTATTATCATAGTACTAACCTGTTCTCTTCAGGATGGATGGGTTCAAAACAAAGTTCTTGTTTCTTCCTCTCCTTTATCTCTTCTTTCCTCCATCTCTTCTCCCTCCCTTTCTCTTTTCTCCCTCCTTCTATCATACCTCACTCTCTTCAACCCTCCTTTTTTTCCTTTCCCTTTCTACTTGAGAGTGTCACATATGATACTTTATATACTATTTATGAAGAAAAAGAAAAGACAGTAATAAAGACAGAAAAGGCAAAATAGTTACGTGAACTTTTCCTCCTTTGTCTTCAGTGATTTGACACTTAAGTTCCATGTTTTACCTATGCTTTATTTGAAGAAAAGGCATACTGCAAATTGTGGGGCTTTTTTCCCCTTCCTCATGCCTATGTGGCCAGCTAGAAACACGAGAGAATAAGACCTAGGTAGAGTTCATGTCTCATACAGGGAATGTGCTTTGGGACAGGCTTCTTATTTTCATGTAGATGACAAACTCAGATGTCACAAGGAGCTAAGTATAAGAGGACTTGTTATCTTGCTTCATGATCTGACAGCTAAGCTAGTTCAGCTTCGTTTGATAGCAACTGAGCAAGATAATGTGGGTAATTGAATAGTTAAACAAATCCATTTCTGGTCCATTCTTACCCAGCCATGAAAAGAGAGAGCTTAATAAGGAGTGAGATGAGAAAGTGTAGGTGGCACTTAAATGAGCAATGAGAAAGACACGGAAGGAAAATGACGCTCTGCCCACAGTGGGCAGTGGTACACAGAGCTGGTTACTCCAGCACAGCCCATGAGGACTCAAAGTCAGCTTGTCCCTTATAATGGCCTCGGTGGCCAGCCCCCTCTCATATCCTCAAGTGATGGAAAAGGAATAAGAGCGATTGAAATATTCATTAATGTGAGGAAATGCAATCATTGGGAAATTCCATTCCTAGAGGCTTTCTCTCTCTCATTAGAAAGGCTGAGTCAGATTCAATAGATCCAAATATTTAAATTTAGTTCTGCCTATTAATTTGGAGGACGTAAGATAGTCTCTAAAGGAGTAAGAAAAATGATTAACAACATAGTTATAATTTATTAAATACTACTTTAAATGGATTACATGGCATAATAACTCAATACCAAATATACTAACACTAGATGGATCTTATTCTGTACCTTTTTCCAAACTATCTCTCTTCCTGACTGGCCCTCTATCCTGGCCCGAACTGAAACACAAACCTCACATTCGACCTTTGTCCTTACCAATAGAGGACCAAAAGTTCAAACAAGCCAAAAATACAATTTATTAACCTGAGGTTCTTCATAGTACTCATACACTTTTGTAAAAATAGCACTCCTGATTTTCTGACCCTCTTGACTCTCAACTCACAGCATAGTGTCCCACTTAATTATTGCACAAAACCAATGCCACCGTACACTTTTTCCAAAAACAATCCTATTTTAGAATTTTATGCAGTGGCAAAAAGGCTATTTAAATAAATCTATTTGCATACAAAATGTCAAATGCCATGGTTTAATTTCAAAGAGAAGTTGCCCAGTCATGTTTATAGTTTGATACATTTAATAATATAATCCTACAATACAGTACAGACATCAATCTATACATAGATATCAATCAATATCTGTATACATATAGGTAGATAGAGATCCATAGATAGAACACTAAATAGATAGACAGACAGGCAGACAGACAGATAGATAGAAAAATATACACGTACAGATTTACATTAGACAAAATGAAAATTTTCCAAATGTGTAATGTGCTTGTTTCTGGCCTGATAGAGAGTTTACTTGTTCATTTGTTTATTTTAATATTCTAGTTATTTTTAAATAGTTGTACAAAGGAGTTGCCATTCAACAAAGCAGATTATGAACACAATGCATCCTAATCAATGGCACCCCATTCCAACATTCTCACCCATCCCTCCCTTTTTCTAAACTTAGTAATATATGAATTGAATTTTTGACTGAATTCTGCTCCAACTTCTCTGTTTGTTTGTTTTTAAATCTATGTCTCTCTGTATTTCTGGGTTTTCTGCAATGTTATATTTGCTGCTTAGTGATCACTTACAATGCATTCTAAGGAGATATTTTATATAGTATATCATTTAATATTCAAACAATGGGAGATGGTGGGTACTTTCATTACTCTCATTTTGTCAGCAGGGAAGCTGAGGAACGGAGAGGTTAAGAAGATTGTTAAGCTAGTAGAGGAGGTAACAGAGTATGTGTCCTCAGGGAGCTGGACTCCAGTACTTGAGTTCTTAAACTAACTTAAAAAGAATGCTACCTTTATAATCAAGACAAAAAAAAAATACTTTTAATATACTTTGCAAATTTGTTCACAAGAATACATACACTGTGTTGAGGGCAGAAGAATTTTAATGAAGGCTTTTATTGTTTATTTATTTTGTCCTCTAAGATAATCATTTTATTGGCTTGCATAGCCAACAGACTTGTTTGGGGTCATTGGACATTAATATTTGCATTTGAGTGGGGTTTTTTTCTTTGTAATTATCAACAATGAAATTACCATGGAGACACACTTTGGGGTGAGGGGAGTCAACTGGTTTTGGTTTTGGTTGTTGTTGTTTTGTTTTGTTTTCTTTTCCCATATGTCCAAGAATTTACCAAGCAACTGAGCCTGCAGATCAGAACACTCTTTTTTTTGTCATAGTCACTCGACTCATACCACCTGCCACCAAGGGAGACAGGAAAGTGGAAGTGGTTATTTGTAGGCCCGCCACTGTTCAGGTGTGTTCTTTCAAGACCTTGGGTTCTACATTGCAGTTTATGGTCTGGAACATAGCTTCTCCAACATAATCAAGCTAGGATAATGGTCTCATTATAAAACAAATCAGAAACTCCGTGCCACCTTTCCTTTTTGTTCATTGAAAGGCTGACACAACAGAATGAAAAAGAGAAACATGCTGTTGCTAGAGCTTGCAGCCTGCAAACATGAATCTCAGCGAAGGCTGAGATTTTGTACCCCTTCTCAGTCCTCAGACTACTCTCTTATCCCAAGCCTAAGGCTAAATGTCAAGGCTTGTCATTGTGCTGGAGGGTATACATTAGCCATAAAAGTTGCTGGAATTTATCATTGCAAAAATGCAAGATGAAATTCTTGAAAGAGGTCCATGGAGGGTTCCATGGAAGCCAATAGCATAGATCATAGATCATTAACAGAAGATAGAACGAGGAGTTAAGCTTAAGATAGAAACTGAATTGCAGCTATGCAATACCAGAATCAAGTGAATGCAGGAAAAAACAAAAGTTGGATAATAAGCTAACTGGTGAGATACTGGTGGCTCTTTTTTGTTCAATTAAAAAAATTATGGCAATATTGGGTTTGAACTCAAGGTTTCATGGCGGCTTGCTTTGCTTGTCTGGTGCTCCACCCCTTGAGCCATGCCCTCAGTCATGCTTTTTTTGCTGGTTATCTTTGGAAGAAGAGTCTTACTGACTTTTTGTGCCTGGGCTGTCTTTGAATAGTCATCATCCTAAGTAGTTAGAATTACAGATATGACCCACTGGTTCCCAGCTCCGTTTTGTTCTTGAACTATAACCATTCTCTGGGACTGTTCTTATTCATAACAGTGGTCCACTCAAAACTGCTTCACAGACTCAAGAAGAAAGCTTAAACCATACTAGTGGAAAGCAGCTGAGGGACTCTTGAGGCACAGTAATGTTTAACAATGAGATGTCAAATGTTCTTATAAAGGAGGACAATAGAATATTCTACATAATCCATTTTTTCTCATGAGATCAGAGGGGAAGTTCTTAAAATAATGGTTTGTATACCCTGGCACAGAGGCTCATGTTTGCAATTCCAACCGTTTGGAAGGTAGAGATGGGAATATCATAAAAGTATTAGTAAGACCTTATCTCAGAGAACAATCTAGGCATACAGGCTAGCGTCTATAAGCTCAATTATGTAGTAGGAAGTTAATAGAGTTACCGGTAATCAGAGGCCACCCCAGGAAAAAAGCAAAAGTCCCTATTTAAGATATAACTAAAGAAAAAAAAGTGGATAAAGGCATAGATCAAGTGCTATGTAATTGTAAAGCCCTGAGTTCACACTCTAATGCTCCCTAAATTAACCAATTAATTAATTAAAGATCTTTGGTCAATAACTGGAATGACACCAGAGAGAAAGAAGGTAATGATTATAAAAATGAAGAATCAGAAAATGCTAACAAGTTGAAATATGGATCAGGGAGACTCAGAAATGTAAACTATATGAAATTCCATGGCAGCCTTAGGATGATAGGCAATGGATTTGAGATCCAACAGTAACACTGTGGTAGAAACCATGAAACCAGAGCTAGATTATAAGAAAGAGATTGGTTTCAGTAGATATCAAAATTTACATCACGCCCTGTCTCTGGAGTAGGGCAGCAACATCTTTAGATGAAGACAAATGTCATCCACCTTCCAGTCTAGAACGAGTCAGTTAGCTCCATTGTCCTTTTGTGAGGGTAATTGGTGCTCAAAGGCTGCCTGCTTTTCTACAGTATTTCCTCTTACAAATCCTTTTTTCCACCCAGTCGTATCTTTCACGCAATAAAATTTAAATAATGCATGCAAAGTGAGTTTTCAATAAGTTCCAGGACAAGGTGTAAAAACTTACTGGGGAACCAATCAGTAAGAATCTGTCACCAGTTATCACCTTGGTGGAGCCATCTGAGAACAGCCTGTGGACACTGGGAGGACTTTCAGGAGGGGGGCCAAGTGACCTGTGGAGATCAGGAAGGAGGTTGGCAGGCTACTCAAGAATCAGGCTATCCTTGGACATGACTTTTTCCTCAAGCTGGTGTGATCTACCTTAATTGTCACCACTCATTGACACAGAGCTGAAAACCAGGGTTTCCAGTCTGCAGGGCCTAAGGTAACTTGTACACAGTTTTGACTGTAAGAACTCAAGAAATGTTTCCGTACTATTCCTCTCCCAACCACATTCTTTCCCAGACATGGCCAGCACAAACTTTTAATAACTTTAGGAAATGTTGCCAATTATAATCCAGTTAGAAAACTAAAATGAACTTTTACTGAAAGACATTAAGGTTAAAGTCTGAGAAGTGTGGAAAGTATTTACTCGGCTCTGACACAGTGCCAGGACCTGTGCTAGTTTTTCTTTTGATACTGAATTCACCCTTGCTATGTAGCTTATAGATTCCTTGATCCTTCTTCTTCATGAGAACATGACAGACGTTAATAATAAATAATAATAATTGGAACAAATAATAATAAATAATGGGAACACATCTGCATACTGGAGGTCTTGGAAGAGTGTGAAAGGAGGAACAGCAGAATCCCTAGATGCCTGAGGAACAATGAATATAATATCACCCAAGAGGCTGGGGTATTCTTCTCCATGCCTTCCCCCTTTCTAATGGTGCATTGACATTTTCTAATCCTTCATTATCCTCCTAGAAGCCTTCTCTCTTCTTCCCTTGCCTTACTTTTCTTAGTTACCATCTTGGCCTATTTATTTTTCACTTATCAGTACCTATAATCTGTAATTTCCTAGCTTGCTCATTTATTTCTTTATAAGACCTCTAGGAAAGCAGTGATATGCTTGGTTGTGACTCACTGTTATAGACTCAGGACTGACCTCAGGGTCTTGTCCATTATAATGGATGGTTAACAACAATTGATTGAGTGAATTATTGGATGTTTGGCTACATAAAGAACCGAATTAAGTACCAGTTGAAGACACTAAACAGACAGCATCAGTCAGATTCACCCTATTTCAGAGTTTTAGCTAATATTGTTCTTATTTCTGAGCATCTGGAAATTTCTCCAGACTTTCTTGTCTTCCAACTGTAAGCCTTTTTTCACCCCTGGCAAAGATGCCAGAGAGACAATGGAGACAGATACATTAGATAGTGAAAATAGGGACACCACTAACATGTTCTTCGTGACTGCTCCCAACTCCATCCCTGACCAAATCTCCCTGAATTGGATATTGTTAAGGCCATGAGAGTCAAAGCACAAAGCTTTTGCTTACAGTCTCTACTGTAGCTGGAGACCTCGGAATCTGGAAAGCTCTGACTGCTTGGTCACAAGGATGCTATGATGATGCCCAAGTCTGAGTCATCATCACCTTTATGTTTTCCTTCTTCAAGGGCACCAACTAGGCAATCTTCGTTCTAAGAATGGTCCGGGGGTATGGGGTTGTTGAGGTTCATCCACAGAATGGATGCTTATCACTGCCCAGAGATGATAGGTTGCCTGAAAGCCTGTCTCTCCCTGACATTGCTATAGTTTACTGGCCCAAGAAAGGAAAGATGCTGATAGATAGGGTTGGCTTCCCCTTTTTAAGCAAATCCTCTCACCTCTGCACCTTGCCACTTGGTCTCCATGTGATGGGGCTTGGATGTCAGGAAGCTTTCAGTGTAGGAGTCCATGTCTTGTGAATGGCAGGGCTGTGCCAGGGGCCATGGCAGACCTCTGCCAAGCCAGAGGACTAAGAAAGAAGCCTCGGTGACCGCTTGGGGCTGAAATCAGATCTAAATTCGAGCTACTCAGCAGTGCAAATGGAGGCAGGGCAAACCTAAACCTGACTTCTACCTTGGCTTTGGCCCCTGACTGGTTTTATGCCAAATGCAAAATTACATCTGAACTCTTAGCTGTTCTACAATAGCAGAGAAATGGTTGGTTGACAATGAGAATATTTCAAGGTGAAATGCCTTTAGGGAAATTGTTTTGTTTTGATTTTTGAATTTTTGGCTACTGGATCATTGAAACAAGTTTTAGGTCTTATATTGCCAGGGCATGTGCTATCTGCTCTTGATGTAAATATTTGGATTGAAAACCCGTGTTAAGGCCAGGTACAACTTCTGAGTCATCAGACAGGACAAATGCAAGGACAGCTCACTGCCAGCTCTGCACACAGGGCTGATTCCCTCTTGAAAAGGAGCAGCTAAGCTTCCAGGACTATAAAATACTGGTACTAGTGAGAAAGACTCTGGAGATTCACCAGGCCAGCCGTCTGTGGCTTGTTCATGGAGGAAGGAAGGCTAAGAGGAGCTGAGATTTTGGTAAGTTAGAGGTTTTGCTCATTTCTTGACTTCCTTGTGCTTTCCATGCAGCACACTGCGACCTCCTGAGTCTACTATCATCAGCTCCTCCAGCACTAGGGTGAGTAGAGGCTTCCAAATGACTTCCACAGATGAGGGACTCATACAATCAGTACCCTGTAGAGAACAGCTGTAACACTCCAGGCCCTCACTCCAAAAAGAAGCCTTGAGGAGGAAAAAGAATTGCATGAGGAAGAAGGGGAGGAAAGGTGGGCTGGGAAGGGAGATCATTTACAAGCAAGACAGGGACGAAAGGAGAGACAGAGAGAGTGGTGAATTTGGGGATCTTACATTGAGGTGTATGGGTAAAAGAGCTGTCCATGGTTCATGAATAAATCTTTCTAAAGTGAAGGATACAGAAGGAAGATATTATATATAATATATGCATATTATACACATATATACACATATAGATACATTTCAAGGCACTAAGGAGGCAATTTTAGCTATATCCAAATAGTGACAATGAATGGCTACTAGAAATCAAATGCTATCATCTCTCCACTTGAATCTCAAATTATTTTCCAAATGCAAAGGACTAAGTTATAAAGAGAAAATTGAAATTCTAACTTCCTTTTGGTCCTACAGCTCTAAATTGTGCTTGCAAAAGATTGATTTTATAGCTCTCTCTCTACATCTCAATGGGTTTCTTTATATATTTGACTAGAAAGGACTTGTGTGCACTCAATCTATTTGGCACCAAGTAATGGAAGTTTCAGTAAAAATTGGGATGGATATTTGTCCATAGAGGCCCTATTATTAAAACTACAAAGAGAAATGCAAACTGTTTTTTTAGAATTGTGCTTATCTCACTGTATTGCCTTTGCATCGTTTCCCTACCTCGTGTGTTTCTATTCATGTAGACTTTCATTGTTATCTTTTGGTTGCAAAAAAAATGCAAACACACAAAAAAAGGCTTAGAGCAGGGCTAGATTTTCTCTGTTCAAAACTGGTGCAGAGAGAACAAGATTTCTTTCTCAGCTTTACAAATCAGAGAATTACCACATTCAAATAGGAGGGAGGGAAATATACCTATCTCTGATGCCAAATACTAATTGTTGTTGTCCTGAGTCTTGGAAAGAGTCTTCAAAGTGGACTTTTATGACATGACAGGAAAAGGGTGCAAAGTTAGTTGGCCTGAAAGCTTTATTGTGCACACCAGTGCAAAGCCTTGGATATGCTATTGATTGATCACTTCTTTCAGGAATAAATTTTATTATCAAACAAAATCAGTCATGAAGTTTTTCTTTCGGCTTCTTAAATGTTCTTGCACCAGGGAGGATTTATTTTATAATGGATAAATATGAATGTGTCTACAAAACCAATCTGTTTGCTACTCCCTACTGGATCTGGGCCCAGTCTTTTTTGATGTATTTGACATCTGAAATTTAGGTCAATTACCTGAAATTCTAACTTGACCTCATGGTCTTATTTTCTTTGCATTTCTGTTGTAAACTCATAAGGATAACAAGAAAAAAAAAGACATATACTAGTTATTGCAAATAAGGGAAACCATGGGACCTGTGTTTCTTTGGGCCTGGCTTACTTCCCTTAATATAATTTTTTCCAAGTCTTTGCATTTCCTAACAAATGGGACAATGTCATTCTTTCTGATGGGGGCATAGAATTCCATTTTGTATATATACCACATTTTCTTAATCCATTCATCTAGTGATGGGTTGCTTCCATATCTTAGCTATGGTAAAAAGTGCTGTGATAAACATCGTTGTGCTCGTAGACTTAGTATGGGATTGTTTGTGATCATTTGGGTAAATGCCCAAAAGTGGGATTGCTGGGTCATAGAGGAGCTCTATGTGGAGTCTTTTGGGGAACCTCCATACTACTTTCCAAAGTGGTTGAACAATGGTAGGGGGTTATGGGAGTGGGGGTGGAGAGGGGAAGGAATGGTATGGGGAAACAAAGGAGGAGGCAACAATGCTTGATAAGAAATGTACTCACTATCTTGCCCATGTAATTGTAACTCCTCTGTATGGTATTTCCACAATAATTAATAATGATAATAATAATAATAAAAAGAAATATTTTAAATTGGAAAAAAAGATTAGATACTTTCATTACTGTCCTTTCCCTTTGCTTTTTCACAGGAGCTGGTAAGGTCTTTTATAAATTTATATTTCTTGAAAATTCTATGTCTTAAAATCTTAGTGATTCTACATTTTTGGTTCTTATTAAGGCAACTTTTATTGTGCTGTGTATCTGCCTCACACAGATTCTATGAGACAAAATAATGACAATTAACAATAATAATAATAATAATACACTGGTCTGTTTTTATAGGTAAAGAGACCTAAGTTCACACTGCTGTTTGACACACATCTTGTCACCATGGACCTCAGTTTTTATCAGTCTTAAAAGAGGAAGATAATACACTTTTTATACCATTGTATAAAATCTAGTGAAAATCTAGCCTGAAAAACACCATAAGAGACATAGGTGCTCTGCTATATAAGTAATAAATGAAAAGAAAATGCTTTTGTAAAAGAATATTGATACTTAAATTTTTACTTTATTTACACAAGTTCTCTGTGATAACTTGACCACACACACACACATACACTATATATATATATATTTATATATATATATATATATAGTTGAAAGAATAATCAGTAAAGGTAGATGAGACACTAAGAATGAGCATAATAGAAATATGTTTATGGGGGTTGGGAAGGTTGCTCAGTGGTTAGAGTGCTTGCCTTGCATACATGAGGACCTGGGTTCGATTCCTCAGCATCACACAAACAGAAAAGGCCAGAAGTGGCACTGTGGCTCAAGTGGTAGAGCACTAGCCTTGAGCTGAAGAGCTGAGGGACAGCACCCAGGCCCAGAGTTCAGGCCCCACAACTGACCCTCCCCCGCAAAAAAAAAAAAAAAATGGTTATAATCAATTCCAGTCATGAAGATAAAGCTGAGAAACATGTAGGTTTTTGAAAGAAAATACTATTTAAAACTCACTGTGTTGCTAACAAGAGTATTTTCCTTCATAAGAACTAGTCATTTTTCTAGATAGGAGCTACAGACTTTTCACTCTTGTGCAAAGAATGGTAATGACTGCATCTCCAAAGAGCAGGACATTGTAAGTGGAACTTTTCCATTCACCAACACTGAAGAAAGCCAAAGATTCACCTGTCTTTTAAAGTAAAAACAACTACAGTTCCCAGAAAGACATAAAACCATAAAGATATAGGGAGAAATAAAAGGAATGAACTGATATTATAAAGGAAAGAAGAAAAAGGAAGAACCTAGATCCCTCTGCCATTTCTTAACTAAGTTGTAATATATGTATATATATATATGTAATATATAATACAATCATATATTATATGACTGTATATATATATGTGTATATATATATATATATATATATATGTATAAAATCAGTCTGTTACTTTGCCAGTGCTGAGGGTAGTAGAGAGAGAATACTGCATTGATTTTCCAAAGTTCCTCTTGTGGCTGCTGATAGGCCTCCAAATTCAGGAGCCACTGGCCAAAGGACAAACTATGTCCTCATGCCATCACCACTCAAATCTGCCAGGCAGCTCCCTGGCACACAGCTGTGCTGCTGAATTGTAGATATGTTTTGATTAGACACAGATGCATTTAATTAGTAGTTTGTGTCATCAATTAGAACATGAACCCGGAAAGTCACCTTCTTGCTTAGATATGCTTTAAACATGAATTTTAATGTAAGTGACAATTCCTGATGAAACAGGGGCAGGGCAGGGGAATTCTAATGAAGTCATTAAAATATGTAGAGGCTCTACATGGGAATACCGTCTAGAAAGTATGAATTTCCTGAATCAGCCAACATTTGTAATTGCACATCTAGCTTTAATCAGAGAATCTGAGTGCAGTGCGATAAGGGGCAAGGGTGATAGATAATGATAGCAAAGCTATGTTCTTTTTCTTTCTTCTCTCATCCTCCCCAAATCATTTTCAATTCACCTCTAGCCCCCAAACCCCCAACCCATGTACAACTTCAAGGAGGAAAAGGCTTATGTCAAAGGCAAGTTGCAATGTGTGCTGATTTGAGAGGTCTTTAATTTCATCAAAATATATCCAGTTCATCTACTAATCTAATTCAGGACAGAATAGCAGCTACTACCACTAAGGAGGTTTTTTATGCACTCAGCATTATGATGAGCCCATCTTACATAGAACATCAGTCAACCCATACTTAATTATGTAGAAGAGAAGAAAGGAATTGAGAACATTAATGTAAAGTGGTAGGAACTGGATATTAAACCTACCCACTCCAAAGCCCAGGTACTGGTTACTTCTCCTAAACAATACCTCAAAACATTGAAATGAAAAAGACCAAACAGTTGTGTTCCTATTTTTCTCCTCCTTGGAGCAGGGGGTAGGGAGATATTCTACTCTCTCCAATACGCCTCATGCCCATTTGTCACAAATTCTAAACTTGGAATCAGTCAGAAAAATCCTCTGTGCCTCATTTCTTTGGTTTTCTTTAATATTTTAAGTTAATAAGCTATGTATATTATTTTGCATGTTTGCAAAAAGTCCTATGTTTGTGATATCAAAAGCATCATTAATGGGTGATTTTTCTTTTTCAGGAAAGCATGATGCTGCCTAAAGTTGCCCTTAGAGCAATAATTGCCCTTTATCAATAAGAACAGGCAATCAACATGACACCCACCTATTTGCCACTCAAAATTCAAGGATTTCCTTAAGTTAATAATAACTGTTGGGCCGGGTGCCAGTGGCTCATGCCTGTAATCCTAGCTACTCATGAGGCTGAGATCTGAGAATCCTGGTTCAAAGCCAGCCGGGGCAGGAAAGCCCCTGAGACTCCTATCTCCAATAAAACACTCAGAAAACTGGAAATGGAGCTGTGGGTCAAGTGGTAAAGTGCTAGCCTTGAGCTGAAGAGCTGAAGGACAGTGCCCAGGACCAGAGTTCAAGCCCCACAGCCGGCAATAATTAATAATAATAATAATAATGATAATGGTTTTAAAACTCCATTAACTTATATAAACTTGTTTGTGTTTTAATAATAAATCTATGTAGAAACTTAGTGTCTCACTTGAAAAATGTCAGCCATGTCAATATATGACCATAATGCATTTCAAGAAGCATGAAATATTCATAAAATCATTTTCATGCCAGCACCAATGGATCTCACCTATAACCCTAACTACTTAGGAGGCTGATATCTAAAGATTGTGGTTCAAAGCCAGCCTATGTAGGAAAGTCTCTAAGATTCTCATCTAAAATTAACCACAAAAAGCCAGAAGTAGGGCTGTGTCTCAAGTGGCAGAGCATTAGCGTTGAGCAAAAAATTCTCAGGGACAGAGTCCAGATTCTGAGTTCAAGCTCCAGTACCAAGACAAATATAAATATAAATGTACACATATATATGTTTCCTCTTCAATTCCAGAAGACAAAATAAAAGATTAGATTTGTAAATACACACACACACACACACACACACACACACACACACACATACACACACACACACAAATACTCATACACAGATATTTTTAGAATATGTCTGAGAGACAAAAAACGGGCCTAGAATGTGAACTCACGAAGCCTATATAATAAAGCTTATGAGTCTGGGCAATTTGTCAAAAAATCACCACAAATGGAATTCTTGGTATACTTTAGTAAAAATCTATACAGTGCCCAATGTAGAATTGAATTTATATTCTGGACGTCAAAGACATTTTATCTGAACCGGGGGTGTCATATAGCTTAAAGCATCTAAGAATGCAGCTTGTTTGTCTTTTTAACCAAGAAATTTAGAAACTAAATGGCATTTAACAAGAGCTCTTTTCTCCTTGTGGATAAGGTTTGAACAGACAAGTCAACTAAGACTTTAATAGGGAAACTTAGAAAAGATTTAGCACCAACAACTATAGGAGGAATATAGGATGAAACAAATACAATTAAAATTAAAGGTGCAAATCTCCCTCCAAAAGAGATACACTAATTTTATAACAGTTTTGAATCCTTCCCAAACTAGATAGACAATAAAGGACAATAAACCAGCTAGTATAATCTGGAGGTTAGTAAGGAAATAAATACATGCAGAAACCAAGACTAAAACCTATGATGTCATGAACTCTGCCAGTAATGGCATTCCTGAAAGTGACTACCATGGTTGTCATCAAAGTTCATGACTTATTTTTGCTCCTGTTCTCACTGTCATTTTCCTCTTCTACACAATTAGCTTCCACACTCACATATATACACACAAACATACATTCACATACACACATACAATGATGCACAACAGGAGAGGAAAAAAACACACAAAAATTTCATTTGGGGGTGCATATTTCACTAAGGAAGCAGAAATGAATTTTACATTTTACTGAAATATCTGTTCAATTAACTGACATACTGAATTTTGTCTCCAGAAAAGCATGTGACATTTAATAGTGAATATTAACTATTCACTACTATTGTAAATGTATAGTTATATCTGTATATGAACATATGGATCTGATTATAAATGTGTGTATGCATGTGGACACATGTATGAATGCTGGAGTTTAAAATCAAAGACTTATGCTATTGCTAATTAATCAGAGATGGGAGCCTTCAGGATTTGTCTGTCCAAGTTTGCTTCAAATTATGATTCTTAGATTTCAGCCTCCTGAGAAGCTAGGATTACACTACTAGTGCCCTGCTAATTTTAATTCTCCTAATGGTTCATCAAAAGTAGTTTTAACTGTGACAAAATGGACTCTAGATGTGGCTTCCTCCGTATCACTAGTAAGAATAGAAATGAAATTAAAATCAAAATTTTTATCTGGATATGGGGCTCATGTTATTTTTTGCTATATCAAACTGTATTTGAATAAAGTATGCCAATATCATTGGATATTGAAAGAATTGAACCAGGACACATCTTGGGCCCTCAATAGTAAAATAAATACTAAAGGAACTAACCTAGACCAGAACCCAGCACATTAGCCTCACTCAGAAATGCACATTTGGTTTGATGGAGAATATTATCTTAGCTTGAAACATTAAGGCTTGCATCTTGTTCAGCTTTTTTCAGTAATAATTTCTCTCTCAATAATAATATGTGACTTTGAAAGTCCATAAATAGTGCTACCTCAAGATTAGTCACCTTACTTACTCGCTCAGCTATCCAATGTGTGTTGATCAGAAGTCAGATTGTCATTCATTTACCACATCAGCTCACCCATTCTTATAATTATGTGCCTTATTTACCAAAAGATAAACTGGGTTTTTCTCGGGGCTATATATTAATATTATTAAAGGATCATTCCATCAAACGCTTTCCTTGCTCAGAAATGAGCAAAGCATCCTTGTAACTAATGAGTTGAGAGTCTTACAGCTCAGTGTGCACTTGGGATTGTCCATGAAATGAATCTATGTCCTTATCCAAATTTTCCTTTTGCTGAATATGTACCTGATCCTACTGCTCTGACAATTCTGAGCTACTTATAGTTCGTGTTCCACCACATTCTCCAAGTTTTCTGTACACAAATTCCATAAGTCAGTCATACCCCATAATACAGACCATAGCAAGCTCCTCTCTGAATTCCCAGAAACATTGATTGGAGCAATCATTTTGCTTTTTATACATTCCTTGGCATTATATTACGTGAGGAAAGTGTGTTTAATTTCCACTGTAAGCTTTGGCAGACAAAAAATTATCTCTCATAAAAACTATTTTTCATTAGTCATCTTTTTTTTAGTCTATGTCAGTACGAGATTAATTCGTCACTCATTAACCCATTATTATGAAGCACTTACTATGTGTCAAGCACTGTTATTAACACAAAATACGATAGTGATCAAAATAAATGTGATACAGAACTTATATTTAATAAGAATGAAGTGACTATTTTATCAGCACTTTCAAAGAGCAAAGTAAGTAAGAAGATAAGAATGCACATTGCTGAGGAAATACGGGTACAGAGCAGACGGGGTAAGAGGATTGAATGGACTTTTTAAACAAGTGCCATTTATTCACTGAGTACATAAACGAAGTAAGAAGAGGAGGAAGAAAATAGGAAGAAAAAGTGAAAGGGTGAGGTAGAAATGAAAGGTTTTCAGGCTTGTCCCTGAACTTCTGTTTCATTTGCATAGGTGGAAAAATAGACACAAACACACACACACATACACACACACACAGTTGTACCACAATTGTGTACCCCTGTACCCAATGCAGACGAGTAATTCTATCGCATAAATAGGCAGAATTCTACTTGCAGCAGAGATTCACCACAACAATTCCATTACACAGTTGAATTAGTGACACTCCAAGCCCAACAATTCAATGAAGCTCACCTTACTCTATTAACAGTTGCTGTGAGATAGATTCAGATCCTCCACAAATATTCTTTCTTATACAATCAATACAAATGTCCCTACTCTACATGTCAAGATGCACCACAGCATGTAATCAGTTTTTACATTTATTTATGTATTCCTTTGAGAGAGCTAAAGAAAGTCTATTCTGAAGCTCAAATAAAATTCAATTTTAAATTCCAATTCTAGGTTAAGATTTATGCCAGCTCCTATTTAGCATAGGCACCTATCCATGTCCATACACTTTTCAGGGGTCTGAAATAAGGAATAATTCTACATGTATTTATATTCTTCCAGCCTGCTTATTTAGTCAGCTTTACTAAATGGATGTAGAGTGTGCTGTGGTTAACAGAGTCAATTTGGACCTAAAAGGAATTAGAAGAGAAAGTCAGACATAAACTCAGTCCCTGACGCAGGGCTGTAACATATATGTGGTAGACAGGATCACTTTCTACAGAAAGGTGAGGGAATCTAAGTGTATAGATTGGAGATAAAGGTAGAAGAAAAGCAATCAGAGTCATCCTGAGAAAGTAATGTGAACTGAACAGAAATGAAGGAAGGCAGACCAATGTTCAGGGCCAAGGGTTATTTCTGTTGCAGGTGTTTGGAAAAGGAATTCCACTGCATAAGGCTTCAGGCTATATTTTTCCCCCCAAGAATAAAGTGTCTTATTTTTTTATCCTGATTTTTAAAAATGAGTCACTAGCTTTTAAGCTAACAAGAGCCTTCACAGACTTATTTTTAAAAGATTCTCTTTTTATTCCTTAATTTAACCTGAGTAGGTAATTAGATTGCTTCACAAAGACCAAGCCAGAGAACGCTTTACCTAGTATGAGAGCGATGATTGGTCCTTTTACAAAGATATTACACCTCTAGAGTTTGATTATCCAAGATTCCTGATGTATGTCTGCTGTCTGCTTGTTCTTTCAAATTCTGCTAATTTTTTCCAAATAATTTCCAACCTAGGAAATTTTCTCGAAGAGAAGAAACTATAGACTCAATATACTACTAGAAAATCCCAAGGATGTTCTAGAAAGAAAGAAAGAAAGGAAGGAAGGAAGGAAGGAAGGAAGGAAGGAAGGAAGGAAGGAAGGAAGGAAGGAAGGAAGGAAGGAAGGAAGGAAGGAAGGAAGGTAGGAAGGAAGGAAAGAAAGAAAGAAAGAAAGAAAGAAAGAAAGAAAGAAAGAAAGAAAGAAAGAAAGAAAGAAAGAAAGAAAGAGGGGGAGGGAGGGAGGGAGGGAGGGAGGAAGGGAGGGAAGGAGGAAGGAAGGAAGGAAGGAAGGAAGGAAGGAAGGAAGGAAGGAAGGAAGGAAGGAAGGAAGGAAGGAAGGGAGGGAGGGAGGGAGGGAGGGAGGGAGGGAGGGAGGAAGGAAGGAAGGAGGGAGAGAAGGAAGAAAAAACTCAGCAAAACAGTGTTACTTTCTAAGAAATAAGAAAGCAGGGGCAGGAAAGGTGGTTCAGTGGTAGAGTGCTTGCCTCACATGAATGAAGCCCTGGGTTCGATTCCTCAGCATCACATAAGCAAAAAAAAGCCGGAAGTGGCTCTGTGGCTCAAATGGTAGAGCGCTAGCTTTGACCTGAAGAGCTGAGGGACAGTGTCTAGGCCCAGAGTTCAGCTCCCATGATATTAAAAAAAAAGAAAAAAAGAAAAGAAAGCAAACTAGGAAAGTTACTGACTCCAGTTCACCCAGCTAAAATTTCTGGTTCTGAAATCTGAACTCAACATCCACAACCCCCAAAGAACTTGATAATAGCTGCTTCAAGGTGCTATGTTACGTACTGAACTATTAGAATAACTTTTTATCAGAACCTAGGACCAATATGGGGCTCCTTGCAAATCCAGAAAACAGCAGAAGTGCCAAGGTCAATCTCTATGCAAAAGACAGGCATAAAGGAACTCTTAGCCCTCTTTGCCTAGAAGTATAAGTCCAATAATAATAATAATAATAATTTGCACAGGCCTTGATTAGTTTCCTTTAGGTTATAGCTATTAAGTAATGGTCTGTTGTCAGTCACTTATTTTTCATCATTGTACAATTTTTATTTAAACGTAGCATAAAAAATTCACTAAGTATTTGGCTTTCATTTCTAAAGACTTTGATTAAATAAATGACTCCTGTTAGCCCGAAATTTTGTTATAAGGATACCAATGCTGACTATTTACAATTTAAAAAAATTAAAATTTTGGCTTTGAAAGCAGTCTTTCATCAAAAGTGATGAACACGAATCAATACCATCCAATTAATATGAACTGTTTAAATCTGTATACCTGAGGGTCTGATCTCTTCCTTTGGCTCTTGTACCCAGCTCTTCTCAAGCTGAATATGTGGGTCCTAAGTGCAGTATCTAGCTGAACTTTTATGCAATTAGTTTCACAGTGGCATAATGTATTTCTGTTATGCATAATTATGTGCAAATGAAATAGAAGAAAAAGAAGCAGAGATAGAAAAAGATAGAAAAAGAGACGCAGGCAAGAGACCAAGACAGAGACAGAGACAGAGAAAGAGAGAAAGGAGGGGGGAATGGGAATGGGAATGGGAATGTTATAATGTTGCCTCAGGCTCAGAAAGCAAGAGGCCTTTTCCAAACTATACTCATCTGGACTACATCCTTCGGAGAAATGCTTACTAGAGCCAAACTCAAAGGTTTTAGAGTACAGTTTACAAATACCTTATGTCATAACATCGATCTATGGAGTTGTTGCTTCTATCCTAATTCTCTTTCATCCTTTCTGTCTTTTCAAAACAACTTTTTGTTCCCCACTAACCAGAAAGAAATGCCTCATCATTTTACTGAGAGAGCAATCAAAGCAGGTAAATCTTTCTATCTTCTTCAAAGAAATGAAGACTTTCACTTTAATCCTCTGAGGCAGAGGGAGTTCTTGCATTTGATTTTAGCAATTGGGAGTATGCCTTTGAATTGGTGGCTCCTTTCTCAAAGAGTCAGTTATTCATAGACACCTTAGAAATGCATATACAAGAATGATGCAAAGGACACTCATAAGTTATCAGAAGTTCATTTTGGACAACAATACATAGTAAGGAATAGAAAGAAATTCATTTTGGAGAGAGAACTGCTTTTTATGATAGGTGTATGCTTAACCCAGTTACTCTGGAGTGGGGCTTAAACTTTGGCGCTAGGGTGGTGTAGAAGAAAGAAAAAGTTACTCTCCAATAAATGTACCCTCCCTTACCTAGTCCCCAAGGCAAACCAATTTGAATCACCCCTCGCATTTAGTTAGCTCCACTCTGCAGCTTAGAATGAAGACTAATTAGCAATAGAATGTTAGTGAAGAACTCACTTAGTAGAAACAGAAAGAACTCTGTTCAAATTTCAGTGTCTAAATGTCAGAGTTGTGTGATTTGGGACCAGGTGTTTAACACCTCAGGCCCTCATTTTCTCTCATGTAAAATACTGAGAGGTAATCTAAGTGCTTGAGCTCATTAAGGAAAACAATGTAAGGGACATAGTTAATCAATACAGTACCAAGACAGCTTTCCTCTGTAGATAGGCCAGAGGGAGACTGTGCTAGGAAGTTGAAATATTCTGTGAAGGCATAGCTGATTCACGCATGTGTGCATGTTCATATTTTCAGTGGTATATTCCCAAACCTTGAAAGTAATTACTCATTCACAAAGGAGTTGGAAGCAGAGCCAAGCAGAGAGTGATGTCTGAGTTACAATTCTCTGTGCCTAACAAATTATAAGATCACAGGCAGGTCACATAACCTTTCTGCACCTAATTTCCCTTTGTGTAAAATAAATTAGTCAGGCTAAACAGTACTCAGAGCACCCAAATTCAAAAACTCTTAAGGGTTCCTTTCATCCCCATAGGGAAAGAAGCCATTTGCTGGTTGGTAAGTGTGACAGACAGTATTTGATTAATGTCCTCAGTTTCTGTGTGATGGTCACTTATTCATTCCTATTATGGGACAATCTAAAACCAGCAGACGGGGATCTATGCCTAAAGGGAGGTATCAAAGCTATTAAGGCTAATAATCAAAGCTTGATCATTTAATGAGGAAGCTGTTGGGCAGATTCACTGCCTTTCTCTGAGAGTATTTCCCCTGGTTTAGGAGCCTGCACGGCAGGACTGAGAAAGTATCAGAAGTCCACTTCCTGCAGACGCAAGCGGGTCTTGCTTGATTTGCATTTACAGTATTAATTATGAAATCATCTGTTTAGGTTTTCCATCCTTCTTTGCAAGTCATTCTAAAAATAACACCATTAAAACACTGATTCATTTGCAGTGCCCAATTGAACTCCCAAAGGAAATCCCTGCCACCATAATATTTGAGATTGCACCTCTAAATTACACAGACTCTACTGGCAAATTCAATCATCCCTCTGCTACTGGGTATTGTTATTTGTGACTCCCCTCCAGAGTTGGAGTTCACCCACCTTCAATTTCAGGAAGTCTAAAATGATATGAATATGCTGTGCATTTAGTGGTGGTAACTACATTAATATTCATATACAATATTAATATACAATACACACAGTGTAATAAAAATGAAAGCTCCCAGCAGTATCAGGAAAGCCTTTTAAGAACAGAATAAATGTTCTAATGATAGATACATTCTTCTGCTCTTATTAGGACTCTTCAGAAATAGTGCATGACAGATTTTGTTGGTATTTACCCTTTATTCTTTCACTCAGGGGCAGAAAAAAGGGAGAGGTAGTGATGGTGTTAGTGGTTTATGGTATTTAATTAGCTCCATAATGCTTGAATTTCCCTGAGTGATGTAGTTTACTATCAAACCTAGACATTGTAAATGTTTTATTACAGGCACATCCAGGTATTTCTACCTAAGGTTGATTAATATAACTGCAGAGATGACATTTAAATTCCTGAAATCTACAAATAGGAAAAGGGAAGTAGCTGAGGCTCTTAAAGGGAAATCATATAGAAGTCAAAATAAAGGGGAAAATTATTATGAAATAGCATCTTGTATAAAAACAGGAACTTTATTCTCATGCTAGATCAATCAAAGCTTCCTTACACACACACACACACACACACACACACACACACACACACACACACACACACTGGGTAAATATTTTATCCAACCCTGTGAAGTTCCTGGTAAACAGTGCTCCCTTCCTGATCTTTATTATATTTAATATTGGGTGCTCCTGGGGCTCTGGGGCTTGAACTCAGGTCACGGGTCCTGTCCTTGAACTTTATTGCTCAGTGCCAGTAATCTATCACTTGAGCTACAGCTCTACTTTTGGCTTTTGGTGGTTAGTTGGAGATAAGTGGCTCACAGACTTTCCTGTCCAGGCTAGTTTTGAACTGTGATCCTCAGATATCAGCCTTCTGAGTAGCTAGGATTAACAGAGTAAACCCAGCTATTAAACAAAACATTCTTAGCATATATTGTTGTACAAGTGGGTGCTTTATTGTAACTTTCATCCATACACATAATATACCCCCATTCAAACCCACCCCTTCCATCTCGCTCTCTCATCCCTACCCCTTCTTTTGAAAGGAGTTTTATTGTTCTATTTTCATAAGAGTACACTTCCTTTCAGATCTTTTCTTAAGCTTTGAAAGATGTTTATTCATGTGTCATCATTTACTAACTTACGTTACATGGAGCTGTGTACTTGTGAAGCAATCTCTCTGCCAGTGAGCTAGGTCCTTAACCTTCCAATCTTTCAGGGAAAGAAGAAATCACAGATTTGAGCAGATCTTAATACTGACCCTTTCTTAATATTCACATTATTCTGTCTTTCAGCTCCAACATCCCTACTGTGTGCCTGCCTGGTCCTCTTCCTCAGTTTTACTAAACTTTTACAGGGTCTTTATGTTAGATCTCTAACACTAAAATTCTCAAGAGCATTTATTCTAGAAAACCTGTAATTACAAATCCAATAGGATCTCTTTTGACATGTAAAATGTTTTTTAAAAGTCTTCTGTGGCTTTCTTAAGAATCTAGGAACCTTCCTATAAATAATATGGGATAGCACCATATTTTCCAATTCCTGGCAGGATTAGTGAGCTGAACTTCTGTGAGCATCTTGTCTATGATTCAAACCCATCTATTTTAAAGATAGGAGATGTTTGTTTCCTCTTTGAGTTAATGCAATTAGCAGGTAAGGGTTAACCTATGTATACCACCAAAAAGTTTTCATTTGATCACCCAACCCTCAGAAAAACCTACTTCTGTCTTCTATTGAAGTAACAACCTTGGTGCTTGTCTAGTTTTATCTAGTGTTATTATTGTTTTCTTTTCTCTTTTAGCTTTAACATATCCATTCTGCCCGTGCTTGAAGCTTTCTGATGACAAGCAGCAATTCCAACACCTATTCCTTTGGGAAACCATTCCAGCCATCTTCAGACAAATTTTCCTCATAAAGAAAATTTGATCTCACTGAGAATTCTGCCCACCCACCTTAGTTAAGTACTTAAGACTACATAGAATCAACCCAACATTTTACACACACTGTAAATATGGATGGAACGTTTTTTTTTTTCAGGTAAAACCCTCCCACAGACTGATTGTCTTTGTAAGGGGACCTGCTTAAGGGAAGGCCTAAATATATAATACTGTAAGTCTTAGAGGAGTTTTGCTTCATCAGAGAAAAATAGAAAGAGATTGTATGACAGGTCAAGTTACCACTCTCAGGTCAGAAGTCCTTATAATGAACTACATATGCATGGAGCTTTCAGTAATGACACAGATAAATACTATCTATATGAGTTTTGACAATTGTCAAGACTTTCTGTTGCTAGAGAAAATCAAGAAAAAATATTATGCATTCATCTTGGAGATGAGAAGGGTAACATGGTAAATTCTTTTTAGACTATAATAAAGACTTTTAAAAAAGGTTGTTGTTCTTTTATTCTATCCTCATTTGGAGACATTGCCATATATATTCATTACATTTAAAGTCCTTCCTTCACTTCTTTAAATTATCTCATTTTAGGTTCTAGATACTTCCATAATTTGGAGGTTCATCCACATTTTTTCATACACCAAAAGTTACTCATCTACCATCCCATTCTGCCACATCACAGTCTAAAATTAAGACATACCAGGTTAGTCAAGAACTTAAATAAGTTCTTCCAATATTTACTTAAGTAGACTAACCACAGCAGAAAATAGCATCAGTAACATTGTATTAATGGCTGACTTTGAGGAGCACTCGAAGAAGGAGGGAGGTTGTAGGAGAAATTTTTTTCTTTCTAACAAGTTTATGCTACCCCAGCATGAGATGTTCTCTGATATTACAATCAAAAGTAATCCTTTCATTTCTACAATTGGTAGCATTTTATTTATGTCTTTCTTGTGTACTATGCTTTTGAAATAATTTTATTGTACCATGTATAATGATAACAGCATCACTTCTAAGTTTGGAAGGGTCAGGGCATTTATTTCTCTTATTAGCCCACAATAAGTAACATAGAGCCTACTTATCATTATCTTAAGTCAGAGTCTATTGGATGAGTGTATTTTAATGTAATAAAAACTAGGAAGAGCTGGGCACTGGTGCTCATGCCTGTAATCCTAGCTACTCAGGAGGCTGAGATCTGAGGATCGTGGATCAAAGCCAACCCAGGCAGAAAAGTATGTGGGACTCTTATCTCCAATAAACCACTCAGAAAACTGGAAATGGAACTGTGGCTCAAGAGGTAGAGCACTCATCTTGAGCTGAAGAGCTGAGGGACGGTGCCCAAGCCCAGAGTTCAAGCCCCACAATCAACCAAAAAGAAAAAAAAATGGGAAGATTAAGACAATTATCTCAATGACCACATAGGATAGAAGTTGGAGTCAGTATTTTTCACCACTTCTGAGAGAACTTAAGTGATTACCCTGTGTTCTAGGTTAAAAGTCACTCCTAAGTAGTGAACATACATCTGTCTGATGAGGGTAACTTTGTGTTCAGTGTGGCATGAAGTTGGGGGCCATGCGCAATTAGACATGAGGTTCATTGCAGGTGTCTGTCAATTCTAGTTATGTGGTGGGACACACTACAGGAAGCTAAGTCATGCAGCTATTAACATTTAGCATGTACATGCACAAGTATGTATTGGAACAGTTGAATTAACATTTCAGCTAATTTAAGCTCTCCTTTACTTGGGATTAAAACTACGTGCTCATTCCATTTGGCTCTGGAAGGAATGACTTCTCCATGATGGGCATGAAGAAGAGACATAAGTCTGGAGAGAAAGAGCTATCATTTATACTCACTTAGAAATAATCAAAGCTTAGCCAGAACTCAAGACAGATTTTTTTACTTGCAGTGGAGAATGATGTCAGTTCTCCATAAACTAGACAACTCATTTGGACCTCAAGTTTTTCAGACCAAGAAAGATAATGTTCTTGAGTTTATTTTCCAAAATTTCATTTATCTTAACACACTGTACTGATCTATCATTATTGCTGAAGTGACCTCATTCCCCCTCCTCTGGGTTGGTATTTGTACAAGTGGAGTGACCCTGAGGTACAAATAGGAAGCTTGAACAAGGAAAAGAGCTGTTCTCCAGGCTGTGGGAAACTGACTGTCACAACCATGCATAAAATCAGATGCCATGTTTGTTTGTTTTTTTAAGATCAGAATATTATGAGGCTTGCTAGAGTTACTCTGCTAATAGATCAGAATATCATGAGACTTGCTAGAGTTACTTTTCCAATATTTGGAACATCTTTGCTTTCCTAAATAAGAGCCTCCGTTTTCAAGAATTACAAGATTCCGTTAATCATCCCTCGCTTACAAATAAGGCCTGACTTCATTAGCTATGCTTTTGGCCATGGTCCTGTCAGTGCATAAATGATTCATTGGATGTCCTCAAGTCAGTTTATTCCCACTCAAGTGAAGAGCTAAAACTTGGAAAAAAAATTAAACCTAGCTGGCACAAAACGTGGTCTAGACTTTAACTTATACTAGATTTAAAATGTACAAGTCCTGGAAAATTTTATCACAAGTGAAATACGTCAGCCCCAGAGAGACAAAGTTTGTATGTTTTCTCTCATCTGTGACATCTGGAATTAGTTCACAGATATGTAAGTATTCAAGTGGTATGCAAGTGTACACAAATATATTACCTTAAACATGGTAGATTCTGGGGGGGGGGAACTCAAGTGATATGATTTCTTAGGAAAGTGAGGTCAAAGTTCAACAAAATAAATGTAAGTAAATGAGTAATTGAAAGGGGTAGAGTGAGGCCAAGGGGAGTTGAGTAGAAAAATAAAGAGAAGAAGAGGGAAGAGAAGGCAATAAGGGACTCCATGGGTTGGGAGGGATGGGTGAGAATGTTGACGGGGTACCATTGATCAAGATGCCTTGTATTTGTAACCTGCTTGGTTGAAGGGCAACTCTTGTACAAGTTCTTAAAGATAATCAAGAAGTTTTTAAAACAGCTTTCATCCAGTGACACACTATTCTTTATATGGGGCAGTCAGAAGCACTGAACCTACAACCAACGTCTCCAGTGATGGGAGCTGATTTTCCCACCTGTCACCGGATTCCCCATGTCTGATGAAGCTAGTAGATACGATGGAAACCCATGCTATTATTCTGTTTGCTGAAGTTTTCCAGAAAATGTCTAATGTCTCTACTGTATTGCATTACAATTTTTCAAAAAAAAAGTAACATCATGGCTCCATGCCCATGTAGCAATAAAGACTTGATTTTAACAATATGACATGATTAAAACAACAGATTTGTAACAGTTCAATAATGGAAAAGTCAAAATATTATAAAATAACATGGAGTAAAAGAACGCTGAGCTAAATTGCAAATGACACACTGATTTTTCCCATAGGAGAGTGGAAAGGGATTGGAAATTCTACTGAACAAGACAGAATTTGCATATCTCTCATTTACCTATAGTTTACACAAGTGTGATATAACTCAAAGGCATGGTACACATGTAGAATCAATACCCTAGATGATTGTACAATAGATCATGACTGTTTCCTCCACCAACATAGTATTAAAAAAATTGAAGTACTGTCTCAATGCCTTAAGAGGGCCCTGAAGCCTGAAAGATGTTATTTTTTTCCCCTGAGAAATTCTTATATATTCTTTGCAGAAATATTTGGCTTGTTTTGCTACAGAAACATGTGGCTTATTTTTCTACAAAAATATTAATGCATTTTAATGCTTCACTTTTAAAGATGATACATATATGTTTATATGTGTATATACATGCATATATATGCAAATTATAAATATATGTATATATACGTGTGTGCACATATATGAACATATTATCCTCAAAATGTATGTAAATTCTGAAATCTATTCATTCCTATTGTTTGCTAGTCAGCAGATAGATAGATACATATATATTTCTTACAATCTCACTTTTGTTGACTCCAACGTGAAACCTCAAAATTAGCCAAGTGGAGTGGGATCTGGATGGCTTATACCTGTCCTAGTCTCTTATCTCCAATTAAACACACACACACACACACACACACACACACACACACATACCAGAAGTGGATGTATCATTCAAGTGGTAGAATCCTAGCTTTGAGCAAGAAAGAAGCTCAGGAACAGAGTATCAAGGCACAGAGTTCAAGCCCAAAGAGCAACCAAAAAAAATTAACTAAGTGGGATGGGAAGGTATTGATACCAAAAAAAGTCAAATAGCATTATCAGACCTAGTGTGTGTGTGTGTGTGTGTGTGTGTGTGTGTGTGTGTGTGTGTGTGTGTTGGTGTATCTTAATGAGAACCAGTTAAACATTTACCACCACCACCCCTAATGGCTTGAAAGAATAAGGGATTGTTGGTCTGTTCTCCAAGCAATTTGCATGGATCCATGAATGTAAATAGGCTGTATTCTCTATCCTTAAGGAGTTCACCATCTAGTGAAGAATTTGTGGTTGAATGAATAAATTTACTTATTTATAAACATAGGGGTGTTCTATGCTTCCCATAAGACAGCTATTTTCACAACAGCTTATGCCTTCTGCCCATCATAAAATGAATTAAATATCACTGATTTCAATTCAAAAAATATGCAGGAGTGTAAGATTCTCTGAGAGATCCTTTGAAATAGTAAATCATATAAAAGACTTTACTGGAATATAAAAATATATGCATTCTGTTTGGTAATAACTGTGATAAAGGCTAAATGCATCCCTTCAAATAATGATTTTGGGGGAAGAAGAGATTACATAATCAAAACAATTTGCAGATTTTCTATTCACTCCATGCTGCGAACATAAGCATCTTTGATGGGGAATGTTTTTTGGGTTTTGTTTTTCTCATCTAACAAGAAAATATTTTCAAATTGACTATTAACAACCTTTTGCTCGGTATCAGACTTTCAGTAACAAGTAAGCTTTGCATTCTGCTACTAAGGAACTTTTATTCCAGTGGGAAATAAAAATGGAAACATAAAATCTTGATAATACACTATGATGCCTGATATAACACAAGTACTGAGCTGAACGCAGACAGAAGTAATTAACTCTCCGAGAAAGAGCTAAGGGAAATCTTTTTTTACAGGAGATACTATGAAGGAATAATAGAACTTCATCAGAGAGAGGGGGGAGACCAATGTAGGCCAAGGCAGTTACATATATAAATTTATACTCTCTTACACAACATTGGATCCTTGAATTGCAGATACTGATAGAATCAACAGCACAATGGGGACTATTAAGATTTTGATGTATCTTAAAGAAAGAAGATAAACTTAAGAATTAAGCTATTGTTTCTGAGATGTATTTTTATATGAAGATCTCACTAAACAGAGGAGAGCACAAAAGCAAATAGTCTGTTGGATACATAGGGTATAATGTGTAGTGTTTCATAATCTTTGGGAGCTTATTTGAAGTTGCTACAAAACAAATACCTTGAGCTCAGGGAACATTTTTATTTTTTAAACCTAATGAAGTATCTCATGCAGAGTAGACAGTCACTAAATGATTGGTGAACTGATGAAGAGAAAAACAAACAGTAGAACATAAAAATGGCCACCTTCCCCTGCACCAGAATCAACTCCAAATGGATCAAAGACCTTGAACTCAAAGCAGACACTCTGAAAACATTACAGGATGGAATAGGAGAAACCCTGGGTCTCCTTGGCTCAGGCCGAAATTTTCTGAATAGAGACCCGGAAACACAACAAATCAAAGAAAGGTTGGACAAATGGGATTGCATAAAGTTGCAGAGCTTCTGCAGGGCAAATGACATAGCTAGCAAGATCAATAGAAAGCCCACGGACTGGGAGAAGATCTTTACTAGCCATACAACGGACAAGTTCTCATATCTAAAATATACTTGGAACTCAAAAAATTAAACCCCCCAACAACAAATCCTCAAAGAAACAACTGCCCAATAAATAAGTGGGCGAAAGACTTAAAGAGAAACTTCTCTGAAGAAGAAAGAAGGATGGCCAATAGACACATGAAGAAATGTTCAACATCCCTAGCCATAAAAGAAATGCAAATCAAAACAACATTGAGATATCACCTCACTCCAGTTAGAACGGCAAAAATCAAGAACTCTAACAACAACAGATGCTGGAGGGGATGTGGACAGAAAGGAACCTTACTTTATTGTTGGTGGGAATGTAAACTTGTTCAACCACTTTGGAAAGCAGTATGGAGGTTCCTCAAAAGACTCCACATAGAGCTCCCCTATGACCCAGCAATCCCACTTTTGGGCATTTATCCTAATGTTTACAAACAAGACCACACTAAAGCTACCAGCACAACTATGTTTATTGCAGCATTATTTACCATAGCTAAGATATGGAACCAACCCAGATGCCCCTCAGTAGATGAATGGATCAAGAAAATGTGGTATATATACAGAATGGAATTCTATGCCTCCATCAGAAAGAATGACATTGCCCCATTTGTTAGGAAATGGAAAAACTTGGAAAAAATTATATTAAGTGAAGTAAGCCAGGCCCAAAGAAACGTAGGTCCCATGGTTTCCCTTATTTGTAATATCTAGTATATGTATGAGTCAAGCGGAAAAGGTCAGATAATGTGATGTCAGGAAAATGAACCCTTAGATGTGTATTTTAATGTTTTTTTCTTTCATGCATGTGTTTCTAACACATTTATAAGATTATCTCTTTGTTGCTTTGTATGTCCCTCCCCCACAGTATAATCCTTGCTTTCACTATATTTGATGTCAATATAACTTGTGGAGGAGATGGGGAAAAACCAGTTGTTTAAGGATACAGGTGGACCTGTTGCAACAATGAGAAGTACAAGTTGTCATGTCCAAAACGAACTTTACAACGTTGGTGGGGGGGGGGGGCTGGGGGGGGAGGAAGGAGAAGGATTGGGATTAGGGGGGGAGGGGGGAGGCTGGGAAGGGATGTGAAGGGTAAACAAAGGAGGAGGCTGCAATGCTTGGTAAGAAATGTACACATTATCCTGCCCATGTAACTGTAACTCCTCTGTACAGTATGTTCACAAATAAAATTAAATTAAATTAAAAAAAAAATGGCCACCTTCATTTTCTGCTCTGCTTTGGCTATTGTAGGGTGCTTAGCAATGTTCTAGGAAGTGTAGGGGATTAGGGATCATTTCCCCTCTTGGTCTACTTAACTCTGCCCCTTCATTTCCTACAACTCTCACATTACAGCTTTGAATTTCAGTTTCCTCGTCCTGAACACTTGTTTCCAGAGTACTTCAAGAATAAGCTCCTTAAAGACCTTTCTCTTGAGGCCATTTGCATTAATTTTCTCTACTGGAATGCCTATTCCTCTTAAAAGAAAGAAAGAAAAAACAGCACTCCTTATCATTCAACTACAGTCCTTTAATCTGCTTTACTTACCACAACAGGCATTTACAGATTTCTGTCAATGTCCTTATCATCTGTGAGCCTGTTGTTTGTATATACTTTACCTTGGCCTCTCTTAACTCTCAGTATCTGTATTTGTTTCTGATACATAAAAAGTACATAGTAGGTTTATGCTAGATGGATGAAGGAAAAGATTACCCAATGGAATTTTCCTCATTTCTCTTTGTAAGAAAAAAAAAATCAGGGGCTGGGAAGGTGGCTCAGTGGTACAGCACTTGCCTTGCATGCCTGAGGCCCTGGGTTCGATTCCTCAGCACCACATAAGCAAAAAAGAAAAAGCTGGAAGTGGCACTGTGGCTCAAGTGGTAGAGCGCTAGCCTTGAGCTGAAGAGCTGAGGGACAGCACCCAGGCCCAGAGTTCAGGCCCCACGACCGGACCCAAAAAAATAAAACAAAAAAAAAGAAAAAAAATCACTCATTATAAAGAGATTTCAAAGGATATACAAACATACTTCATAAGAAGTATATATGATGTACTGTGTGATTTTTTTTGTTTCTTTTGTGTGTTCTTTCCTCATGGTATAACCCCTGTTCTCACTGTATTTGATTCCAGTGCCCTGCATCTTTTATATACATTTTTTTCTGATTTGGGGAGGGGAAGAGAAATAAAATGCTGAAATAAGGATACAAGTTGGTCCATTGTAACAATGAGATGTACAAGACACTATGTTGAAAATGCACTTTACAGCTTCAGGGGCAGGGGGAGAAGTTAGGGAGGTGGGGAGAGAAGGGATGGTAGGGGAAAAACAAAGAAGGGAATACAAATGCTCCATAGGAAATGTACTCATTACCTTACTCATGTAACTATAAACACTTTGTACAATATCTTCACAATAACAAAATATGTTTTAAAAAAGAAGTATATATAAACCTTAAGGAAAACCAACAAAATGCAAGGTACCCCCCCCCAAAAAAAGGGATTTACAATTGATGATCGCCCACACAATGTTCATTTCCCATGTCTAAATTAAAATCTTAAGACTTTAAGGATGGGAATGAGCCTCAAGGCTCATTTCCAAGAATCTTTTGTATGATGTTGAATTTATACTCTAGTTATCAAAAAAAAAATGAAAGAAAAAAGTAAGAAAGAGAAAAAGAGAAAGGAAGGAAAGGAGGGAAGGAGTGTGGGAAGGAGAGAGGAAAAAAGAGAAGAAGGCAGGGAAGGAGAGGGAGGGAGGGAAAGAAGAAAAAGAAACTCCTGTAGTTACGTGATTAAGGTATAATTATGAGTGAGACATAAGGCAAACTCGGAAATTCAAAGAATGATAATTTAATTCGAATCTGAGATGATTTCATAATGCACTCTCTCCACTGTTTATTTCTGCACTGGAATGTGTACAACGATGGCTGGAACTTCAGCAGCTATCAAGTATCATATTTTGAATCTGAGCCTGACAATGTCAAGCTAGAAAGTTGAGAGAAGACACAAAAAACAGGCTGAATTCCTGCCAATTCTGTATAGTCCTCATGTCCGCTCAATACTATTTACAAACTTCTCCAGAGTGCATAACCCTGTGTACAAATGTTACTGCTATTTTTAATTTTCAATACTGTGTTTTGAAATAAAATTTGTATTTCATGGGAACATCTGAAAATACTCTTTTAATTGTGCTTATTTGCTTCCCTGTATGTTTTGCAGATCAAAGAGTAAACATGAAAGTGTTTTTCCAGGCCAGGTAGTGAGTTGGAGAAGGAAAGAAACCCTATTGTATCATAGCTGTTGTCACTGCGATTGTTGATATATCCAACCACCTGCTTTAGGTAAGGACATCTGTTAATTTTCATGATTTCACTAAGTCTCGCATAAATATTAATTAAGCACAATGGCTCTGAAAACAAACTAAATGCTTGTTGTTGTGGATTTAGGAGCAAAGCCCTCAGGGTAATTACATGTTCAGATTGGAAACTTTAAGTAGTTTGAAAATAAACACACAACTTTCATCATTCTAGGCAAGACAAATTCAAGGGAAATAAAAGAAATGTAAGAATGGGAGACAAAACAAAACAACACACACACACACACACACACACACACACACACACACACACACACCTCTAAAGTTATCAGAAAGCTAAGTGTTTGGGAAATTGTAGAAAAATTGATATATCAGCTTCAGAATATACAAGTTGGATTTAGACTTTGCTCCAAAACTTCAGTGTCTACTAGATGTGGCACTTACACACACACACACACACACACACACACACATACACACACACACACAAATGTGTCTGGAGCCAAGATAGGAATCTCAGCCAGGATGCTGCACATCCCATGTGCTTATACGTTCATCATGCTTTATGAGATGATCATGAAGAGAAGGGGAACAATCACTGACATGTTCTTCTGAATCAGCTAATTTGCATATACCACCAAATAAAGGGAATTAGGAAATGATATCCAGGATAGACAGGATGGATGGAGTACAATTCAAGTGGAACCAGGCAATGTCTTGAAACCACTTTGCCAGCACCACCTGGAAATACTGCCTTGTCTTGCCTTTGATAAAAGCTGAATGTATGGCCACAGTTCCAGAGTAGAACCAGCTAAAGGCAAAAACTCTCTACCTATATTGCTAAAGAACTGTGGACTGCTACTTTGAAGAGTGAATGTGTCAAGAAATCTGTTACAGTAACAATGCAAGTTGGGAAAAGTGTATTTATTCATCTTTAAAATTAGAGGATACTGGAAGTTATGGCTCTTAATAGTTGCTTTCCCTTGCTTGTATTTGACAGGTTTTTTTTTGAGTAAGATCAACACGAAGGCTTTTTTGGCTAAGGCAATGGAAAAGAGCTTGGTTAGGAAAGACAGGAACCATTATATGTGTTACAGTAGCAAAAAGTTGAGAATTCCTGAGGAACTTCATGGAAGCAGATTAGAATCAGGAGAACAACACTCCTGGCTCTGCTATTTAGGAACTGAGATAATTATTGAAACTTTATGTAGATTCATTCAAACTATGCTTACATTTCAAATAGGTTTACTTTTCTAGTAGGTAGTAATGGAGCATTGTATACAGACTTTCATCTCTGATCTATCCTATCTTATCACAATGATGGTCTGTTCAATAAGCAGACAACCTTTTTACTCAGAGAATCTGTTGGCATATTTAAATCTCAAGTGACAGAGTAGAATGTTGACATATGATAAGATGAATACTGTTTCTTTCCTTCCAGGTAATTAGTAAAGGGATTGAACATATACTAACTCCAAGTTATCTTGTATGTATGTTATATGCTTAATAATTTTTAATACAGAAAATTTCAGCCTGTACCAAGGAGGCCTACAGTTTCTCCTAATTGCCAGAGTGTTTATTGTAACTCACTAAGGAAAGCATGAAAAGCAAAAGGACCCATGGACTTAGGGTGCTCATTCAAATCAGATTAAAATTAAAAGGGAAAGAGACAAATTTAATTGGTAGCAAACTAGAATAGAGAATTGAACCTCAGACCCACCTGAACATATGCTATAGACTTGAATTATATACACCCTAAATTCATGTGTTCAAAGTCTAACCACACACATGACTGTATTTGAGAAGGAGCCATTACAGAAGTCATTATAAAGATAGGAGTTTATAAAGGTAGGACCTTGACTGAAAGAGAGTAGCATTCTCATATGAAGAGACATCAGAAATGTTTGAGCCACGTGAGGATACAGAGGACAGGGGATAGTCTGCAAGGAGAAACTAGGAAAAGGGCCCTGCCAGGACTCAATCTTCCCAGCACACTGGCCTCAGGATGAGGAGAAAACAACTTCCTGTCGTGTAAGTTACTCAGGCTGTAGTATTTTCTCATAGCTGCCCAAGCAGACTAGAATACTCCAATAGTTTTCTTTGTTCTTTTACTAATTCAAGCCTCGTGTATGATTCAGATACGCTTGAGAAAGAGGAAGGAGAGCTGATGGATATTTTGGCCAAGGCAACTGCCTTAGAATTGTACTGTGTAGATCCTGTAAAAGAAATAATGTGGTTTGGGACATCTGCATCATTCACATTTACAAGTAAAAATGAATACATCACTGGGTACCAAATGCTTAATGTTAGTACTCTCTAGGATAATTATGTTTAGTGCTAATTTCTATCCTCTCTGCCACTCCCTATGGACTACCAATACTCCAAATTTGAGGATACATTAAATAAAATTACTCACAACTTACTCTGATTTAAACTCTTCTCCTTGTGCCTGACACACATATGATCATCACATTACAGATAAGAAAGGGAGCGTTCAAGTGGAGCTTCTGACTGTTTCTAAGATAGTGAATGACCAAGTGAATGCACACAGCGAGGTCCCTGGATACCGCTCTAAGTGCTGTCCTGTACCCTCCTCTAAGCTTGCCTGTATACCAGTCATACTGTACTAAGCACTTCCACACTCACTACTTTATTTTTTAGAAAACATGTCCCTCATAAAACTATTATTTCAACAAAGAAAATGTAATCTCCGGGGGAGAAAATGGCTGCTCAAAGCATGTCTACTAATGTGTGGGACACTGGTGACTCAAGCCTGTCATCCTAACCATTTAGGAATCTAAGCTTTGAAGAAAGGCATTCAAAGCCAGCCCAGACAGAAAAAAAAAATTGTGAGATTCTTACCTTCAGTTAACCAGAAAAATATCAGAGGTAGACCTGTGGCTCATATTCTAGAGTTCCAGCCTTGAGTATGCTCAAGGACAAGGCCCAGACCATGAGTTCAAGCCCCCAGTATGGCACAGTAAATAAAAAAATAAACAAATAAAATTTAAACTAATAATTAATGAAACTGAATTCAGTCCTTGGGAGTTCTACCAACTAGCTGCAATCACTTGTCCAGATAGTTCTTGGCATTACAATACTTGAACAAGGTCAGAAAAATTCATTAGATTGATTACTCCAATTAACTCAGAAACTGATATACAAAACAAGCAGGAAGCCCCCGCTGAGCCCAAGAAATAAATAAAAGGCATGCCCCAGACCTTGACTGTATAAATATGAAAGGGCCCATGGAAATTTCCTCACTGAGTGCCAACACAAAAGCAAGTCTGGGAAAGGACCAAGCTCAGGACTGGCTCAAGAAAGAAACAAAGAAAAGAATTAAGTACTGCTAGGAAGGCAAAAAGCCTACAGAGAGCTCAAAGAACAGGCACTCCTTTGGCAGGCCCAGAAGCTAAAGAGCTGAGAAAGAAATTTGCAGCACATTCAAGAAAACTGAGAGGGAAGGGGCCTGTGAGTTGAGAAACATGGCCTGCTTTGTTCAAAGCTGGTAATGAGATTAATCTGGTATCTGTGTGAACAAATAGAGCAAATAAAAATAAGAAAGGAAATTCCCCCTGTTCAGAGATTATTAGTCAAACACTGATGCTTCTTGTCTAATACACTGTTGTGGACCTCGGATCTCATCAGCACTGCTTTAAGTAGAACTTTAACATACATGTAAAGGAAACTATCCTTATTTCCTTTCTTTTCCTTCCTTCCTTCCTTCCTTCCTTCCTTCCTTCCTTCCTTCCTTCCTTCCTTCCTTCCTTCCTTCCTTCCTTCCTTCCTTCCTTCCTTCCTTCCTTTCCTCCTTCCTTCCTTCCTTCCTATCTTGCTTTCCTTCCTGGTCATAGAGCTAGAACTCAGGGCTTCTTATGTCCTATAAGAAGTGCTCTACCATACATCCTATCTTTTATTTGAGTATGTAGCTGCTAAAGCTGTATTTTTCTATAATGTCTAGGACCCTGGTTGAACTCCAACATTCTTGTTGCTACTTCTACTTGAATAAACAAGACTAACTTACCATTTTGTTTGTAAAGGGCAATGGGAAATTGAATCTGATTCTTCTTGTCAGAGTCCCAGATGTCTTCAGGTGCTAAAACTTTTCCATTTGTGTCCTCCAGTAGGCCAGTTAAGAAGACTTAGTGTCCATCCAAACACTGGCTTCCCTTAATCTCTAATTGTCTTAGGTCTATGAATCAGGTCTTGACCCAGGAGGTGTCCTGGTGGAGGAGGGTAGGATACCTCCACAGTTTATCCTCTGACACAATTTCTTCCAGGAAAGACAACGTTTTCAGGAGAAATGGATCATGTGATCATTTGACTACAATAGGTTAATTCTCTGCTAAAGTGTCTTTAAAACTACAAGATACAACACAGGCAAAAGGAAGAACAAACCAAAAAGAACATAGCAGGGCAAGGAAACCACAGAGGGTATCCCCAGAAACAGGAAGACTAGGCATAAATTTGTCTGGTTCCCCACTCGCTAAACAAGTGGCAATGAAAGAATGAATGGCATCATCAACATGTCCATCAATATTCTGTATTACTGTAAAAACAAAAGACCTCAACTTTTGTGAAGCTGGGCCATACACAGGCAGGGAAGAGAATGCCAAAGTCAATCTTTACTGAAAGCTCTGATTACTGGCAGAGGGCACCAAGCAGAGAGCCTCTGAGGAAATTCAGGATCATTTTCAGTTCTGGGGAAGGAAGTCATTAGGATGTTAATCAATTTTCCTTTAAGCTCATTAATAATGGTATCTGGTTGCACATAATCTGTAAATTATGGAAGATCCAAATGAAAGAGTGTGTGGTTGGGAAGACAGAAGGAAAGTTTAAAAAGATCTGTTCAATTTGGCCATGTAGCATTAACAGAATTTTTGTAATACAAATACATAATTTTTCTATTACATCTGCAGAAACTCAGATAAAATGGTAAGCTAGCATTAACAAAGTGTGTATGCTCTTCTAAGTACTTTTCTTCTTACAGATGAATTATCTCATAATATATTCATCCTTATTTTATAAATAGCATTATAACATTTTAACATAATAGTTCCATATTAGTGAGAAGAAAACTAAGATCCAGTATGACAAGGTACCTTTAGTTAGAGAAAGTCAATGGTCTGTGGCCATACCAATCAGGACACACCTAATGTCATTAGAAACGGAAATTGCAAAACCAGGAGATGAAAGTATTATTTTTCAGATAGTAGTAAGTTATCATGAGAGAGAAAAATAATGAAAGAAACAGGTTTTCTGGTTTAAATGGTTTTAGGATGAATTCTGCTAGCATTATGCACTGATGTGTGCATTTGGGAAAATTTCTGCATCTTGTTCATTTATCTTGAGTAAGAAAGGCCTACTAGCTATCCTGCAAGCTAAATGAAAGAGGAAGGGTGGACAAATACAGCCATTCGCTTCAATGTACAAATGTAAAATGGAACCATGTAACTTGAGAATATGGTTGGGATTGCAAAAGTTGGGGAGAACAATGATCAAGATGCATTGTATTCACAATCTGACTTGTTGAACTGAAACACATTTGTACAACTACTGTAAAAAAATGTTAAACCAGCCAAGAGCCGGTAGCTCATGCCTGTAATCCTAGCTACTTAGGAGGCTGAAATCTGAGGATCATGGTTCAAAGCCAGACTGGGCAGGAAAGTTTGTGAAACTTTTATTTCCAATAAACTACCAGAAAAATGTAAGTGGCACTGTGGCTCAAATGGTAGAGCACTAGCCTTGAGCTGAAGAGCTGAGGGACAGTGCCAGGCCCAGAGCTCAAACCCCATGACCAAAAAATAAATAAATAAAAAGTTAAACCAGATCATGCATATTGAGTGCATAATATATATAATACATATTATATATATACTATAATATATAATAGATACTGTATTTATGTATAAAGTATAATGCTGAAGGGAATGTTAATGTTTTCTGCCTTACTGTCAAATCAATGACAGAATTTTAGCAACTAGAATATTATTCAGACCTCAAATAAAGGTAGTGCTGGTTTTTTTACTCATCTTTTCCCATTTCCCTTATATAAAGTCTACTCACTAGTGACATAGATAGCTGATTAGACAAAAGAATAAAGAAAGCAAATTTATAAGTGATAATTTCAAAACACTGAAGTTTAAATATAGAATGCTATAGCCCTGTTTAAACATTTTCTTGATTAAAAATAAACATTGCAAAGGGGGGACATTATTTTCCTTACAAAAAAAAAATCCAATGAAGTTGGAAAGCCCAGTCCTAAGATAAAAGTTTATTAGATGGTGAGGAAGGGTTTGTAAGTGTTAAGAAGGTTTAATGAGTGAGAGGTGAATTTAAGTGAGATGTAATTTAACTTTCTGTGCAGTTTTGGGGATTTGTTTTTACAATTTCATTTTCAGATCTCCTGCACTATGATAATTTTACAATAATCTCACTATGAAAATGGACATAGTTTCCTCTTTAACACAATCTTTACAGTTGAGTTTTAAAGATGAGAGAAATCTCAAAAAAACGGGGGGGGGGAGGAATTTTTGCCACAAGAATGACCTAAAGAGACTTGGGCCATGAATATTATTCAACATGGTAGGGAAATGCAAGTTCTAAATCTGCTTTGAGAATCACAGAACATTGAATATCATAAACTCAATCAATCTGAAATTAAAATACAATCTGGTGAAATATTCCAGTGAGACTCCATGTCAACAAAGGGCTTTAGAAGGGATAAGAAGTTTCATGAATTCTAAATCTTAAACTAGACATTGAGAATGAACAGACAACCATTAATGCCGGGATAAAGCTCCTGACTCTTTGCCACCCATGAAACCTTTCTGGTTTGGGTCTAAGCATTCACCTTGTTGTATCCACAGTACTCAAGCCACACCTCTTACAAGTCAGGTGAAACCCACCACACTTGCCAAATTCTCTGCCCAGAACATCTTTCTTCTCACCTCCTGAAGGGTTTGCTTTTAGATATTTACACAAATGTGTCCTTAGGATGACTTTTTAACCACACATCACTCCTCTATACCTCAGCTATCCCCCCCTCCCCCCAGGTCTGTACTGTTAGTAGGTAGGTGGTTTGGTTGGTTGGTTGATTGGTTGGTTAGTTAGACAGGATCTCACTATTTGGTACAGGATGTCCTTGAACCCCCATCATCTCACTCTATCTCCACAAGTACGGGGATTAGAGGCGTGGGGCTACATGGAGACCACTGCTTTCCAATAATATTCAACACTAGTGCCATGTGCCTAGTTAATTAAAATTAAGCAAGTTTAATATTGAAGTTTTGCCAGGTGCCAGTGGGAAAATGCCTTATTATTAGCTACTCAGGAGGCTGAGATCTGAAGATTTTGGGTTGAAGCAGGCCTGGGCAAGGAAAGTCTGTGTGACTCTTATCTTCAATAAACTACTCAGAAAAAGATGGAAGTGGTGCTATGTCTCCAGTGGTAGAGTGCTGGCGTTGAGCAAGAAAAACTCAGGAACAGAGTGCAGGCCCAGAATTCAAGCTCCAGGACTGGGTAAACAAATACATATATACATGCATACATACATACAAATATACTTTAGTCATACTTAGGATATTTCAAAATTTTTTGTAGTCATTTGTCACCAGTAGTATCCATATTGCACAATACACATAAGCAAGATTCTAGTCACTAAAGGAAGTTCTTTGTGGATAATGTAGCTTTTGGAATATCCATATCTATATACATATCTATGTCTAGAATTTGTATCTAATCTATATTTATCTGTCTATATATAAAACTATGAATAATGAGCACACATACACAAAGAAAATAATATATATGTATATATATTACAGATACACTAAATATATTTGTTTCCTTTCTTGCATTTTTCTGCTGACCCATCTGTATGTACAGTACAGTGTAGCTTGAGAAAAAGTCACATATAACTAAATACCTATTGGAAAGAGTAAGATGATTTCTTTGTTGCTTTGTATGTCCCTCCCCCATGGTATAGCCCCTGTTTTCACTGTATTTGATGTTGGTATCATTTGGGGAGGGGAAGGGAAAAATTGTTTTAAATAGGGATACAGGTGGCCCCATTGCAACAATGAGATGTACAAGACGTTATGTCGAAAATGAACTCTACAACTTTGACACTGGGGGCTGGGGATGGGAAGGAATGGGAAGGGGAAACAAAGGAGGAGGCAACAATGCTTGATAAGAAATGTACTCATCAAATATAGTGAAAGCAGGGGTTATAGTATGGGGGAGGGACATACAAAGCAACAAAGAGATAATCTTATAAATGCATTAGAAACACATGCATGAAAGAAAAAAACATTAAAATACATATCTAAGGGTTCATTTTCCTGATATCACATTGGGGAAAAACCAGTTGTTTAAGGATACAGGTGGACCTGTTGCTACAATGAGAAGTACAAGTTGTCATGTCCAAAACAAGCTTTACAATGTCGGTGGGGGGGGGGGGGAAGGAGAAGGATTGGGATTGGGGGGGAGAGGGGAGGCTGGGAAGGGATGTGAAGGGTAAACAAAGGAGGAGGCTGCAATGCTTGATAAGAAATGTACGCATTATCCTGCCCATGTAATTGTAACCCCTCTGTACAGTATGTTCACAAATAAAATAAAATTAAATTAAAAAAAAAAGAAATGTACTCATTACCTTGCTCAAGTAATTATAACCCCTCTGTACAGTATTTTCACAATAAAAAAGAAAAAAAAAGAAGAAAAAATGAATTAAAAAAGAATCATTTTTTAGGAGAATGAGAAACAGAGAAGAAAATGGAAGGAAGGAAGGAAGGGAAGGAGGGAGGGAGGAAGGAAGGGAGGGGAAGGGAGGAAGGAAAATAAAGAAATAAGTGATGGAGGGAAAGAAGAGAAAAAGATAAGGAGAATGAGAGGAAAAGAAGGAAGGAAGAAGAAAGGAGAGAAGGCAGTAGGGATGGAGATTGGGAGGGGAGGAGAAAGGGAGTAAAAGAAAAAAAAGAGAGAGTTCAATTGCTCATCCATTGGGAGAATTTCAACCTGCCAGATTATCCTAAACTGACTTCTTTACCACAGCTATGTATTTGTTGCTTATAATGGTCCAAATACCTCTGAATGAGTAACTCTTTTAAGACTGTTTTCCTAAGAGCACAAATGTGTGCTCTTAGCTGGAAAGAGAATTACTGAAATGTGTCAAGGTTTATGGCAGAAAAGTCTGTCAACTTCTAAGCTTGCCAAAATGATTAACTATCATAAAGCTCTTAGAATTGAAAAGGCTTCTTATATTGACACTATTTATAAACACACACACACACACACACACACACTTAAAAACTGGTGGATGGATGGCTCCAGTTGATCTATTTTACTTTAAAAGCTCAGATATTCATTTGCCATGCAGAAATCATTTTTTTAAATTCCTAATGATAGTAATTAGAATACAGGCCTGCCTGTGAGTGGTCACTGATTTCCCTAGTGGCCTTGTAGGGAACAGCTAGTGCTGGGGAGTTATAGATTCGTTGTAGAGGATCATTTGATTCATACCAAAGACTTAAAGCAATGCTTTCGTGAGAAATCTAGCCCTAAAAAAACTCTAGATCTAGATCAATAGCTAGTTAATTCAGTATTGTTACGTTTGAAGACACTAAGGTTTTTGTTTTTTGTTTCTGTTTGTTTGTTGGGTCGGTCGTGGGGCTTGAACTCTGGGCCTGGTCACTGTCCCTCAGCTTTTCAGCTCAAGGCTAGTGCTCTACACATCTGAGCCACAGCGCCACTTTCAGTTTTCTGAGTGGTTTATTGGAGATGAGAGTCACACCCTTTCCTTCCCAGGCTGGCTTTGTACCATGATCATCAGATCTCAGACTCTTGAGTAGCTAGAATTATAGTCAAGAGCCACCACACCTGGCATGACACCAGGGTTTTAAAACTCGTATTTTCTTACTATAAACAGAATGAAAATTAGAATTTCAAAAGGTATACACTTGTTTTCCTTTTTATTATCTTTAAGTACTTGTACAAAGCAGTTGGAATTTAACTCAGTAGTTTATAAATATAATACATTCCCTCCATACCCCTCCTTCACTCTCTCTTCATAATTTTGTAGAAGATACATTGAATTCTTGACTTCATTTCCCCTTCCTCTTCTCTTCATTCATCTACCCCTTTCCCCTTGACCCCACCTTACCAACTCTATACAAATGTATTAGCTAAAATATTGTAGATTCAGGAGAGAGCTCAAATAGTATATAATTCCTTCAAAAGGCAGAAACTTTAAATTATCTGAAAGGTGCTGAAAGGTGCATCACATATAAGTTGGTTATCAAGACAGAATCCTTCCCTGTTAATATTTCAGTGTGTTTCCCAGTTCTTTACAATCATTTTCCATCTCAACTTCTTTAATTAAAAAAAAAATCTGTATCATTTTTATCAACGCATGATATTTTGTTCATCTTTACAGGGCACAGTATTGTAATTTAATACATGCAAACAATGTGTAAAGATCATATCAGGGCAATTAACTCTTAAAATTCCTCAAATACTTCTTATTTATTTCTGTGTATTGGAAACTTTCATATTCTTCTTTTCTAGATAGTTTGAAATGCATAATCAATTTTGGTAGATTGTAATTCCTCTACTGTGCTATAAATAATTTCTGCTGTGTAACTTTACTTTGGTACCCATAACCTAAGCTTTCAGTGTTTCTGCAATGAGATTCTGTCCTCTAGTAACCTCTCAGCATCACTCTTCTTCAAGGACAAACTTAACATCCTATATATCTGTAATGAACATTCAGCTTCCTCTCCTCACCGTTGCAATAGCTTTTGACATTCACACATTTGCACATTTTACTGTTATCATATTCAAAATATTTCTGACCTGCGATGATATTTTTAACTTTTATTTTGAGACAGGGAGTCCAACCTGACCTTGAACTCTCTGCATAGCTTGGACTGCCTTTCAATTCTATCTTCTTGTTATAGCCTCTTGAGTGCTGTGATTACAGCTGTGTGAAGACTGGTCTTTCTCTTTTCTATTCTTCTTTTCATCATTCCTTTAATCCTTCCCTCCTTATTTCTTTCTTCCATCCTCCCTCCCTCCTTTTTCCTTCCTTCCTTCCTTCCTTTCTTTTCTTTCTTCTTTCTTTGATGTGGTACTGGGAACTGAACTCAGAGCCTCATGCTTACTCTCTTTGCCTTGGCTAGTTTTAGGTCTGGGCTTCTTTTATTCTCAAATTGGGCTAAAATGGAATTCTTCTACCTCATGCCACTCACTCCACCTTGCCTAGCCATTGGTTGAGATGGAGTCTGTAAACTTCTTTCTGTCTAGCCTGGCCTCTTAATCCTGATACCCTGGTCTCTCCAGTAGGATAACAGGCTTGAACCACAGTACCAAGCTGATCTGTAGTTTGCAAAGAAACAAATATTAAAATGGCTGATGAATGAATTTGTTAGATTTTTCTCAGTTTGAACATCAATATGAGCATTGTGTGTTGTACTCGTTGCTGTGTGTGTAGTAACTCACATCAGTGAGGGGGATGTCTTTGAGAGGGAGCTGAAAACTTCAGTGAAGATCACCAGTCAGATTTGACTTTTTTATTCTATCCCTTCATTCAGATTAAAGATTGTTGTTTAGCCAGGTATGATCCTAGCTTCTGAACACACAAACTGTTTAATTTTAACTAGAGCTTTCTATATGGCAGGTGTTATGCTAAATACTTTATTTACTTTAGAGTTTTAAAACTGATGCAGAGAAAGAAGTCATTTGCAAGGGGTAGAGAAATGTCTCTATTTATTTATTTATTTATTTTTCTGTTGGTCTTGGGGTTTGACTGAAAGGACTGGGCATTTCCCTGAATTCTTTCCCTCAAAGCTAGCACTCCACCACTTTGAGCTACAGTGCCACTTCTGTTTTCTGGTCGTCAATTGGAGATAAGAGTCTCACAGGCTTTTCTGCTCAAGCTGGCTTCAAACCACTGTCCTCAGATCTCCTCCTGAGTAGGTAGGATTAGAGGCATGAGTCACTGGCATTTGCTCAAATTTTTTTTTTTTCAGTATGCCTAATCATGATACCTCATTACTACACATGAAGTGTTTGATCTATAGAAAGATCATTGAAATGTTTTGAATTTCTGTTTATTTTCTGGTTCAAATAAGATGCAAGACAAGGACTCCAAGATCACAATAAATATCTATTAAGTGGTAGCTAATATTATTATGCAATTATGAAAAATCCAAGTAATTACTAAAGTAAACAAGGAAAAATGTTTGTGGGTGTCAAGAATTTATTTTATATCATAGTCCTATTCCTGTAGTTTTAAAGCTATTTTCCAACTTAATTTTAATGATGACAATATAATCCTTATATATGAATGTGTGAACAATACATTTGTCCCCATTCCTGATACTTGTGGACACTTTTTTTTATTTCTGAACCCAAGTTTTACTAGAATAAACTTGTACATTCAACAACGATTCACCCATCAGCTCCTTGTTAAAAGTTTCTAATAGTTGCTGGGAATAATGCAGAAGTGATGATTGAACAGGCTGTATCAACAGAGAAGATACCAGGCAAGGAATATGCAGGTTTAGAATAGACAAGGGCTCCATTTAGGAGGGGAAAACATCAAGATCTGATTTTAGGAGATGATAGTAAAGATGCAATAGCTTGATAATGTGAACAGACCAGAGAAAACCAAACTATAAGAAAGACAGAGTGAGTAAAAGTAGGAGAGTAGCAAAGCATAAGCCAATAGGCAGAAACAGCGACAAGTCATTAGTCTGACGGAAGCAAAGGAAAATGGAGAAAAAGGTTAAGAAATACTGAAAGAGAAGCATAAGAAGTGCAACAAAAAGTTAGAAATGCATATTGTGTCCACATTATAAGAAATTTTTGAAAGGCAGGTGAGCCCTTGCTGTAATATGCTTACAAAGTGGGACTCGTGATAGATTTCATTGAATCCAGTTGGTAGTTAGTTACTCAAATGCCCTAAGCAACATCACATCTCCCATAATCAGAGGAACCACTGAACCCTGACTGTTTCAGCTGTATGACAAGAAAACATACAGAAACCTTAAAAAGAAGAGGGAAAAAAGGAAAAGAAGAAGAGGAGGAGATAAAGTATGGAGATTAGGAGGAGAATAAGGAGGTAGAAAAAGGAAAAGAAATAGAGCAGAAAGAGAAAGAGGAGGAAGAGCAGGAGGAGGAGAAGCAGGAAGAAGAGGAGGAAAAGAACACCTGAACATAAAAGTGCAAGGAGAAAACACGAAGACTCCTATTGTCTGTGTGACCAGGGATCTAGGGATTGATAGCAAATAAGTAAGAAGTGAAAAAAGGTTGAGTGGTCTTTTTTATATTCATTCCTAAGTAAGAAGCACACAAAGGGATTGAGTATGATATAGAAACATCATGGAACCCAAAATTCTGGGAAATGTTTGTGCCGTTTCTATTTTAGACTCCTTTAAGAAGGGATCGGCCAACACTGGGCTTAAGGTGCCTGTTCAGCGTGGAAATGTCTGAAAGGTGCCTTTCTTATTTGCATTAATAGACAATCATTAGAGTACACACTCATTCAAAATATCACCCCAGAGAACAGACAAGCTTCCAATAGAAGGTGTATCTGCAGAACAAAATATGCCAACCACAATTTTATCGGCAGTGCTTTGTGGGAAATTAATTTTCTGCTTCCTTTCCAGGACTTTCCATTCATGTATCCCTTCACTCAACTAATTATTTTTAAATGACTATACACTTCTCATGCAACTATATGGAATGTTTAGTCTCTACAACGCATTTTACAACAGTTTTGCATCTACCCACAAATTAATTTTTACAAAGGTTTTCTCTTTTTGGTGTTTTTCCTGCCTCACTTATATTAAAAGCATTATTTAAATACATCGAGGTACACATTCTATGTGAAATTAAAAGTACTTTTGAATAACCTGTGTGTCTGTGTGTTTTACAAAGATAAATCTTTTTGAGACTAGAGATACATTTTATCCAATTTAACTTTACATTCTTCAAGCGATTCAGGTTCTAATATTTCCCAAGAGATGACTGGAAATCCTTCAGCTTTCTACACTGTGGAGATTCTTAATAGTCTCCACATGCATTAAAGCCTTACTATGTATTGCCTTTCTGGGTAATTGATAACTTCAGGTACATTTAGCATTTATGACTTTTACCATGTATGTTTCAATCCTCACCTCAGTTTGGCTTTGTTCAGTAATCTATTTGTGTATGTCCTCATATCCAATTCTTTCACTCTTAGCCTATTTCTTTAGCTTTCTCCAATTTACACATTTTATAACTTGTAGTGCTTACAATAAATACAACATGACAAATGCCCCTGAGTACAAAGACAATGGCAGATTCCCAAATCACAGCCTTTTTTACTCAAGTAACCCAGATTCTGATTTCCAGCTCTTCACCTACTATCTATATGCAATGAAATATACCTAACTGTTCATAGCATCAAAATCTGTATTTACTGATTTATCTCTAGGTTTCAAATAATAATATGACCTTATAGTTTTGTTGTGTGTTAAATGAGAAAAAATATTTTAAAAATGTTTAGCATGCATTTATTTCTAACTGTACAAGTGATATTTATATTGCCATCATTTTTGCCATCAAACACCTCTCCCATACACATGTAATCCTCAGTCTTAGATCTCATTTTTGATGTCTGTAATCTTCTGTGATTTTTGGTCTGTTCTCTCAGTTGTTATTTAAGGGTCATCAGAGAAAAAGAAAATAATGCTTTATGGTACTCAATTACTAGAGAGATGTTATAAAACAGAAACAAGTGGCTGACATTCTTTCTTTAATATTCCTATCCTGATTAATTCCTACTCATTTAAGCCTTGGCCTAGGCATTAGCTCTTTTGGGAAACATTCCCAGAAACTCTTCCATCCAAATTAACTGAACAATTAATCCTATTGGAATTTGCAGCGTACCCAATAACCTCTCTAGATTCTATGACCCAAAATCCTTGAAGCTGCTTCATATACAGAATATATTTTAACCCATTTGTCTATCATACAAAAACATGGTTGGCACTTAGTAAATTAATGATTTTTTTTAAATAAATAGAAGCCATCAATAACAACATAAGACCCTTATCCATGCATGTATTCATTTTATTCTCACAGGTTCATAAAGTTAAAATATTTCTTAAGTGTCATTGCTTTTATCTTTTCTCTAGTGTTTCAGAATCTCACCTAGATGATGTAAACAGAAGGAAGTCAAACTTACCCTCATAGACTAATGTGGAGTTACTAAAGTGGGGATCTTGGCCATCTTGGCCATGCTGTGGATAAGGAATTGTGTTTAACTGGTGCCATCTTGTGTTCATGCTGGAGGAAGGGGAACTCCCACTTCCCTGGTGATAGGTATGCCTGAACTTCTAGAAGCAAGGGTGGGGACTTGGATGATAGGTTACTGAACCTGTCAGTCCTGAGCCTTGAACTTGGGAGACTCTGGAATTTCCTTGACCCTGCCACCTGCCCCTGACCCTATTTTAAGGTCAGACTGGCTCAGATGCCATTATAGCAGGCCTCCTGTGCTGTTTCCTGTCTCCTGGCTTTCCTCAGGTCAACACACTATCCCACATCAGGTCCCCATTGGAGTTGGTCTGGATTGTTGATTTTGTTTTTCTGCTCTTTCTTTCCTCTCCTGCTCTCAAGGCTCAGTGGTAACTGTATTCATGGCTGCAGGTCTTTGTGATAGGTGTCCACCTGAAGATGCTAGCTTTCTAATAAAGACTCTCAATTCAACTTCTCAAAATATGGCTTCTTTGTGGATTTACCTTACAATATTACTACATGAGCTCCCCAAGAACCTCTTGGATAGGCCAGACTAAAGAAATTGTAAAATACGATCGGACTAATAACAAACCTTGTTGAAATGAATTGCCCAGATAGTTAATGCTACTTGATTCAGTGACTTAAGTCCATTATTTCTTGAGAAACAGACATCTAGCTATTTGAAGAGCTAAAACTTTGGTTATGAGTAAGCCTGGGGTCCATTAGAAAATCCAAAGAAAAACAGTGGTGAATGTGGTTTCTTGGAGACTTTAGGATTCATTGATTAAACTGAGTCCAGGGCCAAAGTAAATGTATACATATGTAAATATGTGTACATATGCATTCATTCATGTGACACAAAGTGAACTAGGTAATAGCTTCTATTGTCTCTCTTACCCCTTACTTGCTTGTAAAGAAATGGATGGAAATCCCTAGACATATGACCAAGTAGTTCCAAGTAGTTCCTGAGTAATGTTACATAATGTTGCATAAACACTTCCTTGCCACCTCAAGAGAATGGTTTTCTACGTAACAAACCTCTAATATGTTTCCTAATCCTTACTGACATCTTTCTTTAGATTTAGATTCAGAATGATGTGTCTATAGAATTTATTACAGTTGAGAGTTTACTATAAGCTATAATACACTTTACCCAAGTCATCTCAGATATCTCACCCTAAAACCACATGATCTAGAAAATATTTGTTTAGTCTTAAACAGAGTACTTGGAAGTACAGAGAGATAAGAGGAGACTCTCTAAATCTGTCTTATCATTTGAAATAGAAGAAATCTGGGACCTCTTCATGGGTGAGACAGAAAGAACACATGGCAAGTCTTGTAAAAAGGAAGTGCTAGAAGTGACCTGTGCTTTACGTGGGTACCACCTATGTTATCCGCCCAGGAAATTTTGTCTAAAGTTTAGGAGTGCCAGACCACATGCACTTACCTAGCTCAAAAAGTATAAAAGTGAAGAACCACCATTCTGAGGGAAATGTTTCCCTTGCTCTTTTCCATTTCGACTTACTTTAAACTTGTTTTATGAAAAGAAATCCTTATTATAACATTGGCCCAGCTGGGTACCAGTGGTTCACGCCTCTAATCCTAGCTACTCAGAAAGCTGAGTTCTGAGGACCATAGTTCAAAGCCAGATCCGGAAGGAAAGTCTATAAGACTCTGATCTCCAATTAACCACCAGAAAACTGGAAGTGGTGCTGTGGCTCAAGTGGTAGAGCATTCACCTTGAGCTGAAGAGCTCAGGGACAGCGCCCAGACCCAGAGTTCAAGACCCACATCCAACAACAACAACAACAAAATTGGCCTGTGAAACTGACCTTTTTTTTTTGGAAATACCCTGAAATGCTTTTCATGAGAGATCTAAAGGAATTAACTTTGCGCAGAAATTGAGAAGCTGAGGGAACTTTCATCTACCTTCCAGGGATAATGCAGTCTTGTCAATTGACATGGATTATTGCCAGCAATACTTCCTAGCATGGAGTTGACTACAAATTAATCTTTTCTTTTATGGTACATTGGGATGAAAAGCTATATATGATCTTTCATACAATAATAACCCTGCTTATTCTTGAAAGTAGTTTAAGGATATTCTCAAACCATATCTCGTTTAATGATTGATTCGATTCCATATCTATTTATCTGTATGTCTATATGTCAGTATCTATCTATTGATAACATCTGTCCTGAGACCCTCTTAGATATGACACAAGCTGTGTTCTACAAATCTGTGTTCTAGTCTAGCATCTGAACCTAGTCAGTTTTGATTGTGGAAGTATTTTCGTGAGCCTCAAATTTTAAAAGTGGACCATGAAAGAACTGCTTAACTCTCCTTTCCAGGATTAAAATGGAATTTTATTTCATGTGCATACATATGTATATACACATGTTGCACATTTTGCATTTCAATTCTTATTAAAATGCCTGTTTGCTCAGTAGGAATGCATAGAAGACAAGGGAAATCGCATCTTTTATTTCAAGATCCTGGAGAATTTTACAACATTAATCTTGTCACCCTTCCTGAAAGGTAAAACCCAAAGGCTGTTATTCCTTGTCATTAGCCATATGGTGACATCACATGACATAGACTTTGGAACATAGATCATTGAAAATGTAGCTACTCTTAAGGCAAGCCAGAACACTCAGCCTATGAACTAGATGGAGACTCTACAGTGTACAGGTTTACTGCTTCATTTCTAAGGTGCTAACCTGTGGGGCAGGAGATTAGTGTTAAAATGGATAAAGCATTTTCCCTTTGTCTCTTTCCCTATAGATGAGCAATATCATGTTACACCCATGCTATATTTATCTTTCCCATTCTACATAATCAGGTGAAGCTTCTTTGAAAGATGAGGATTCTGATGATGACAGTTTTCAGCCTACTTGTATCTCTATTCTCTCTTCCTTCAAACATAGCTTTTGTATAGAGCTAGAATTTAGGCCAGTAAGTTAACTACTGACAGCATTTCCCATCTTTATTGATGTATATATGTACCAAAAGGTCAAAGAACTAAAGCATCAGTTTGTTTTCAATAAAGGGAATGGGGATGGGAGGATATAAAGTCCTAAGTTGATAAAAGGTTTGCATTCTCATTTAAATGCAAGATCACTCCCCTGCATTCTTGAGTCAATTATTCCTTGTTGAGAGCAGAGGGTTGTGGTTATGTAAACTTCAGAAACAATGGGTTCTAAAAAGAGAAGAAAAAGAGAACGAGAAATACTGAGAAAAATAAAATAAAAAGGAAGCACCACAGAGTATCATAGCTTTCTAAATGAGGTTAGTTAAAAATATGAAAGCTTGAAATAGAATGAGGATTTTAATTTTAATCTTTTAGGAAAGATTTCTTACAAACAGGATAAGGTTTAACACTCTGGGTGGACCTGTAGCTAGTTCCATAAGGAGCCTAATGAATGGAGAGGTTAACCCATCATAATCCATATAACATTCTGCATAAGGCTTATTATGATTGGCTCTTTTGCTGTAATGAGTCTAGAAGAAGGGATGGTTAACATGGATGATTCAAACCCATGTCTTTCTGACTCTAGAATCTCCATACTAGAGCCAGAAGCCCTTTCCCTTTCCATTCATTCATGCCTTTTCCATTGTTCATCCTTTCCTCGTGTTGAATCATCTTTTCTTTTTTGTTTTTTGTCGGTCATGGGGTTTGAACTCTGGGCCTGGGTGCTGTCCTTGCGTTCTTCAGTTCAAGGTGAGCACTCTACCGCTTGAGCCACAGTGCCACTTCCAGTCATCTAGTGCTTTATTGGAGATAAGAGACTCATAGACTTTCCTCCTCAGGCTGGCTTTGAACCATGATCCTCAGATCTCAGCCTCCTGAGTAGCTAGGATTACAGGCATAAGCCACAGGCACCTGGCTCAATCATCTTTTTAAAATAAAGCCCCATTAGCTATTTGCCACCAAGTATTATCAGAAAGGCTATGACATTTCTCAACTTACTTCCATATTTAAAGCGCTGCATTAAAGAGTTAAATCTATTTGAATTTGGATTCCCATATATGCCAGTGTTTCTGTGCCTTCCAGATAAATTAGCAGAGCAAAATAGACTGGGGTTTAGACTTCATTCTAAGGAAATGACACCAGGCACTATGACTTAGTCTTTTTAAAAACAAGAATCTTAGTCAAAGTGAAACAAAGCTATCTCCAGGGAAGGAGAAAGCAGGTAATAAACTTTGCCTCTGCTTCCATATTGAAAGCTGTAATGTTATACAAACAATCCTACATTCATCTGTTCTACAGAAAGCCAAAAAATGCAACATAATGATGAGCAGTCATCTTTTCCTTAAGTGCTTCACTGTGCATTGCAAGCAACCACTAACAATGGTCCTTTGCTTGTGTGGTGATGCTCACAGGCCATTCTTTCAGTCCATGACTCTTGTCTGCACTCTGAGGTTTGTTTGTGAATCACACGACTTTTCCTTGGGCACAGATTTGCCTTCTCTCACTTTGAAAATATGATAGCATACTGATAAAGGAAGAAGTAAATCCCATTGTCAGTGTTTTCCCTGGGTACTCTGGGAAATGATCTGTTTAGGATGGCTGCACCGAATCTATTTGCTCAACAAACATAATTTTAGCTGACGACCAATAAATATGTATATTGCAAAGACATCACTGTTTGCTAACAATACCAGGTACCATGCCAGATCAGGATATACACGCCAAAAAGGATATGAAATATTAAAGTACATCAAAAGCCTTAATTCTTTCATAAAGAAAAGCACAAAAAAGTAGTCACTTAGGATCTCAGACAGTAATAACCCTTTTACTTGAAAAAAATTCAAAACAAATTTAACTGTCCTTTTTTACTAGCCATTCAAGGAACAACGGTCTTATCCATTCCATCTCCTCCTTACAGCTTTCTTCTCAGTGATGTTTGCTTTATAGCCTTTAAAACATCACAATTTAAAGGTAAATTCTGATCTTTAATGTTAATTCTAAAATAACCCTTCCTACATATTTTTCAGGATATCAAGCCATTTAAAAATATATAAAGCCTGAAAGAAGAGGAAAATAAAACCTTATCACTGTTCTTCCAATGTATTTTATTTAGGAATTCAGAAGGATCTTCCTGGATTTAGAGGAAAAAAATTTTAAATGTGTTTATGCATATGTACAGACATGTCCATAATAACAAGCTATGTGACATAAGTATCTTTATGTGTATGTAGCAGCAGCAACTATTATGTTCCAAATTGTGATCCAGTTTTATGCTTATGAATTAAGAAATGACTTTAAAGAGCCTGGACTAGAAGGAAAATTTAAGAACTCACAGAAATATTACAGATGTTCATCATTTCTTTTCAATGGTAGTATCAATGAAGAGAACATTTCACCACAAATATGAACGACAGTCCTACCTCGAAGTTACTCATGTCCAGAGCAGATGGACATTTGAAAAAGACTCAGATACATAGCTAGAATTCCCCTTAAAAGAATCAAAAACCAGGAAATGGGAGGGAAAGATATTCAGCTGGTATATCAATGTAAAGATGTGTATGGAGATGGTTTTTAAGGTTACAGATCAAGGGAAGTTAAAATTATTATTCTATTTTAAAGAGAAGCATTTTCAACTCTCAGAAAAAGAGGCAACGCAGTGATGGTAGTTGACAACCAAGTCACTGACTTAATTTCTGAAGCTTTCTCTTCAACTGCTGCTGCCTAGCAACTTGAAAATTGCTTTTTATCCTACTAATTTAGGGCATAAGGGGTGTGTGTGCATGTGTTTACCCAGGAGAGAAAAGCAAAAAAAAAAAAAAATTGGCATGGGATGAGGAGAATTTGATGACCAATTAGCTGTGGGGTATGGGCTGGCACCAAACATTGACTGAAACTCCCAGATTTCAAATGAATTAACATTTCAGCTGTTCATACATTTCACAGGTATTAGACATCTAGAAAGAGAAACAATTTATGTATGTGAGAGAGAGGAAGAGGAAGGGACATGATGAATTTTATTTTAAACCAAGTGACTTTGAGAAATCTATGGAACATCAACCTACAGATTGCCAAAGTCAGATGGAAATAAATTCTTGGGTAAGACAAAGTGATAGCAATTACTGATAATCACTTGAATGTATTTAGCAGTATGTAGGTGGTAGATGAAGACAAGATGAATAAAATATAGATCAGTAAAAAGAACTCCTCCCTTAAGTTTGTTCTACTTTGTTCCTCTTCTTTATTGATGGGTTTAACAATAGACAAATGTGTCCATCATACCATGCAAAACCTTCTTGCTTTCAAAGCCTGGTTCGTATTCACAGCATTCACATAACTTTCCTGTAGTTGTTTGCTTTCATGCTTATTTCCCACCTGACTGTAAGATTCTTTAGAGCAAGTTACAGTGGCTGGCTTAGAATAGTGATCCGTATACGTCTGTTAAATATGAAAAAGGGGATGAATGAATAATAGAGGGTAAGGAGAATATAAAGATGATGCTAAGAATCTCACCTCAGGAGAAGTCAGGTCTTCATGGCTGGCATTCAGCTTTGTTTCACAGAAACTATGAGGATAGAAATAGCCAAAATGTAAGCATAATTAAAGATGGCCCTAAGGTGCCTTTATATGCCATTTGCAACGTTTATGAAAAAGCTATTATATTTGTAATACTCAATACACAATTTAACATATGTATGTAAGCATTTGGATACTTGAATCTAAAAAATTCTCATAGTAAGTCATAAAAGTGTATTTTAATCATAAATTATATGGTCCATTTTTATAATAAAAGCTGTATTTAAGTATGTACTTTGAAGTTATTAAGGATTATTATATGCCAGATACCAAATGAAACATTCTAAATTATTATCAAGAAAACAATCTGCATGCCTATTTTAGAAGTATTTTGGAAATAGGCACCCAAATAGGTATAATAGCTGCTTAAAATGGAATATTCAATTTAAAATGGGATATTTGGTTCCTTATGTATGAAATCCAATGCCTCACATAGTTTTCTATATGTGTATATACACTTATACATGTAGTATTTTCAGTCTTTTGTCACTGAGCATGTAATTTCTCCCATTTTTTAATGCATAGATATAGGTAACTCTTCATTTCAGTATGTGAAATTTGTTTTTTTTTATTAAAGTGTGCTAACAGTTAAAATAGGAATAAGTCATGTTGGTATATATCATCCTCCGAAGTGAATCTTAAAAATGAAAGATTATGTTACTTAATTTCAATTATCTCAATAAGAAACAAATGCCTCTTATACATAAAGGCTTATTGGGGGGGGGGGTCAGTCTCATTAATGTTTTAATCTAAGCATTTATTTATTTATTCATTTATGCCATTCAGCAAAGCAGTTTATGAATAAAATGTGTTTTTGTTAATGTCATTCCTTTCAACACTCTAAGCCATCCCTTCCAATCCATCCCTTCTCTCACTTTTCTTAACGTTGTAGGATATACATTGAATTTAAGATATATTCTTCTTGGAGACAGGGAACAGAAATCATTTATGAGGAAAATATGCTGATCGAGTGCAGTAGTATTTAGTTTTATGTATTATACAAATGAAATTTCATTTTTATTATTGCTGTGTATCTTTATTTTCAATATTTTGAAAGAGGTGCTTATTCACCAATCATCTGGAATGTAGTCAAGAACAAAGTAGAACAGTAAAAAAAGAAAATCCAAGTCTTTAATATAGTCTTTCTATGTTGATGAACTACACATCAGCCCTCATCTCACAGAACAGATTTTTGTTATTTTTTCTCAGAAACCCTTTACTTCTATCAAAGATATGACTTCAAACTGCTTTCATTATATCTTACCACAGGTAACATGTTGTGTGTGTGTGTTTGTATACGTGTGTTTTAGATCTGGGGCTTGAACTCAGAGCCTTGGGTGCTGGACTCTAACACTTGAGCCACAGCTCCACTTCTGGTATTTTAGTGGTTAATTGAAGATTAAAGTCTCATGGGGCTTTCTTGCCTGGTCTGGCTTTTAATGTCAACTCTCAGATCTCAGCCTCCTAAATAGCTAGGATTACAGGTGTGAACCACCGGTGCCCAGCTTATTTCCTACTTCTAAACCATTTTCCTCCTGAAAATCTATTGTATAATTCAGAGGATTAACATTCCCTGGGTTACTGTAGTTTATTGTATAAAGTATACTGTGAATTATATTGTTTTAGAACACTAGGGATTAGTTGAAACCCTAGTTATCTGTCTAGCATCTTCAATGCCACCATCATATCATGATTGATATTTTTGTCTCTCTCTAGTCATAGTGAGATATAAAGCCTTTCCTTAATTAATTTGCCTTTGTCCCTAGTCAGGACCATTACTCGTCTGCATCGTCCACCTGCCATGATACTCGATCTCTTCACCTTGCTAATGCTAGCTCACTTTTCAGGTAGTACTATCAAAACTTCTTCTCTGGAGCCAGAAAGATCTAAAGAATAGCAGTTTGACACTAGCACAACAGAAAAGCCTGTTCATTTCAAAAGGAGGGCTGGAAATGGAGTTAAGTGGTAGAGAGCATCAACCTACCAATCATTAGGCCTTTGAGTTCAAACACCAGTATCACTACCACCATCATCACCATCAAAATCAGACCCGTTCCCCAGTTCCCTAACAATCTTGTCTCATAATTCATATTAGAAGGGTTTGCCTCTAGTGTAACAACTGTTACTATTTGAGCATATGCAGTCCACATTTGAATTGGTGATTATTTAAAGGGCCATTGTGTCTTGATCATGTACTTCTAATAAAATGAAGACCCCAAGAAAGGGTCTCTTTGTTTCAGTCACTCACATTCCTTAGACATACATCATATATTTTAATATGTGTTGCTGATCACCTGATAAAATGTAAGAATCTAGGAAAAGCAAGATAGAGGAAGTTATATGATCCAGATGAGGCAAAACAGTGATATTTTTATTTTGTTCTGTTTTGAAAGCTACAAAAGAATGAAAAACATCTCAGAGTTAGGAAAATCCTCATAGTCTGAACTTTAGGTATCATGATTTTGTATAAGGAATGATATTTTGTGCTGGAGGCTCATGTCTGTTATCCTACCTATTTAGGAGGCTGAGATGTGAGGATCATGGTTTAAAGCCATCCCAGGCAGGAAAATCTGTGAGACTCCTATCTCCAATTAACCACCAGAAAACTGGAAGAGGCTCTGGGGCTCAAAGTATTAGAGCACTAGCCTTGAGCAAAAAAGCTCAAGGACAGCGCTCAGGCCCTGAGTTTAAGACCCATGACCAACAAAATAAAATAAAATACTAAAATAACTGGTATTCTAAGTTAACAATGAAATGTGAAAAAGTACTTGGGCATTTGTTTTTGAATAATCAACGGCTTCAAAAATAACTACAGAGTAATTTTAGTCACTCTAATAAAACAAAGGACAGGTTTCAAGAGGTGATGTTCAGCTACCTAGAAAATTAACTTTTCTGCTTTGCCTTATCTAATATTAGTAAATGAAGAAGTAGAGCTAAGAATGCCTGCTTAGAGGCATTCTTTTGACTCGCACTCCTCTGAGTTCTTTACAACTAAACTTTTATTGAAGATTTGCAGAATTCCTGGCAGATACAAATTCTTCACTACCTCATCAGCTGCATGGGAAACTGAAGCCCTGAACATTCTACAAGGAGTCAAAAACAAGTCATACTTAAAGAGAAACTTCTCTGAAGAGAAAATAAGAATGGCCAATAGACATAAAGAAATGCTCAACATCTCTAGCCATAAAAGAAATGCAAATCAAAACAACATTGAGATACCACTTCACCCCAGTTAGAATGGCTATAATCAAGAAATCTAATAACAACAGATGCTGGAGGGGATGTGGACAGAAGGGAACCTTACTGCATTGTTGGTGGGAGTGTAAACTTGTTCAACCACTTTGGAAAGCATTTTGGAGATTTCTCAAAAGACTCCACATAGAGCTCCCCTATGACCCAGCAATCCCACTTTTGGGCATTTACCCTAATGATCACAAACAAGACCATACTAAAGCTACCAGCACAAGTATGTTTATTGCAGCATTATTTACCATAGCTAAGATCTGGAGCCAACCCAGATGCCCCTCAGTAGATGAATGTATCAAGAAAATGTGGTATATAGACACAATGAAATTCTGTGCCTCCATCAGAAAAAATGGCATTGCCTTATTTGTTAGGAAATGAAAAGACTTGGAAAAAAATTATATTAAGTGAAGTAAGCCAGGCCCAAAGAAACATAGGTCCCATGCTTTCCCTTATTTGTAATAACTACTCTATGGGAGAAAAGATCAGATAAGATGATGTTAAGTGAAATAAAACCCAAGATAGGGACACAGTGGTTTTTTTTTGTTGTTTGTTCTTTGTTTTCTTTCTTGCTATTGTTTCTAATGTATTTATAAGGCACCATGGGATTTTTTTGTTTCTTTGTATGTTCCTCTCCCACGGTATAACCCCTGTTTTCACTGTATTTGACATTGGTATAATTTGGGGAGAAGAAGGGAAAAACCAAATTGTTTAAATAGGGCTACAGGGTGACCCATTGAACAATAGATACACAAGATGCTATGTTGAAAAACCGAACTTTGCAATTTAGGCAGGGGGCGGGGAGTGTAGTTGTGGAGGTGGGAGGGAAGGGATGAAAGGAGGAGGCAACAATGCTTGATAAGAAATGTACTCATTACCTTGCTCACGTAACTATAACCCCTCTTACAGTATTCTCATAATAAAAAACTCATTAAAAAAACAAGGTCATAGATTTTCATAAGTAAAGAAAAGAGGATTCAAAACAAAATCTTTTGATTTGAAAATAGCACTTTTCACCACTTAACAGCAGTCCTAAAGGATCTCCATAGAACTCAACAACATTGTTCAGTGTTTCTCATTCTCTCAGCTAGAATGAATGATTAGGAATACCAGACCTTGCTCATCACTTTGCATCTATTTTTTAATCTTTGAATAAAACTTGTAGGGTATGTGTTATCATTATTTCCAACTTATCAATAGTTAAATAAAGGCAGAAAGTGGTTAGTCCACTAAGTCAAGTAGTAAACAAGAACTCTGAGCATCAGATTCTCTGACAAAGATTAAGTTTGTAATTACCTAAGAGTTCATTCATGAAATAATCTTTTATATAAGAATAAATCCAGCACTATGGACAATTGGAGAGAATAAAGCGAAGCTGGGGTGCACTGTACATTGCCGGATATGTAGCACATCGTTGGTCTCTATCCAAGAAATGCTTGTCAGGCCCAACTGCTTTGTCATGGCAACCAAAATGATCCCCAGACTTTGCCAACTATCTGCCCTAAGGATAGAAGCAAAATTTCTCCCTCTGGAAAAAATCATCCAGAAAGTAGAGGATTCTTCCATTCTGGGTAAAAACTGAATGCAGTCTCATCGTTTCATTTCAAATTCCAAATGTTATTCTAACCATAGCACTTCTGTTAGAATTCACTTATTAATCCACATTTAAAAACCACAGTTTATCTTGGGGTTCATTTCACTTAGCATCATCTTATATGGTCGTATGTTCATAGCTTTTGACCTTTTCTGCTTGTCCTAGACATATACTAGTTATTGCAAATAAGGAAAACCTTGGGATCTAGATTTCTTTGGGCCTGACTTACTTCACTTAAAATAATTTTTCCCAAGCTTTTCCATTTCCTAACAGTGTCATTCTTTCTGATGGAGGCATAGAATTCCATTGTATAGAGACACAAGTTGTTTTTTTATCTTTTTTGCTGTTGGTTTTAATGTACTTATAATGTACCATATGATTTTTTCATTTCTTTTGTATGTTCTTTCCCCATGGTATAACCCCTGTTGTCACTGTATTTGATTCCAGTGTCCTGAATCTTGTATATACATTTTTCTAATTTGGGGAAGGGAAGGGAAACAACAAAATGCTGAAATAAAGATATAGGTTGACCCAGTGTAACAATGAGATGTACAAGACACTACATTGAAAATGAAATTTACAACTTCTCCGGGTGGGGAGGGGGGAGTTGGGGAGGTGGGAAGGGAAGGGATGGTAGGGGAAAAACAAAGGAGGAGCCAACAATGCTTGATAAGAAATGTACTCATTCCCTTATTCATATAAATGTAATCCCTCTGTATAGTATTTTTACAATAAAAATATATACAAAAAAAACACAGTTTAAGCAGTGATGTTTTTCTTTAGTTATATTTTGTGTTTTTTCTCTTTCTTTTTCTTTTCCTTCCTTCCTTCCTTCTTTCCTTCTTTCCTTCCTTCCTTCCTTCCTTCCTTCCTTCCTTCCTTCCTTCCTTCCTTCCTCTCTCTTTCTTTCATAGATTTTTTTTCAGAAAAGTTGGCTAACTTTCAATATCTCAAAAGTGCTTGAGGGCAAAAAATTGGGAAATTTTAACCTTACTTCATTGTTGGTGGGAATGTAAACTTGTTCAACCACTTTGGAAAGCAGTATGGAGGTTCCTCAAAAGACTTCACATAGAACTCCCCTATGACCCAGCAATCCCACTTTTGGGCATTTACCCAAATGTTTACAAACAAGACCACACTAAAGCTACCAGCACAACTATGTTTATTGCAGCATTATTTACCATAGCTAAGATATGGAACCAACCCAGATGCCCCTCAGTAGATGAATGGATCAAGAAAATGTGGTATATAGACACAATGGAATTCTATGCCTCCATCAGAAAGAATGACATTGCCCCATTTGTTAGGAAATGGAAAAACTTGGAAAAAATTATATTAAGTGAAGTAAGCCAGGCCCAAAGAAACATAGGTCCCATGGTTTCCCTTATTTGCAATATCTAGTATATGTATGAGTCAAGCGAAAAAGGTCAGATAATGTGATGTCTGGAAAATGAACCCTTAGATATGTATTTTAATGTTTTTTTCTTTCATGCATGTGTTTCTAACGCATTTATAAGATTATCTCTTTGTTGCTTTGTATGTCCCTCCCCCACAGTATAACCCCTGCTTTCAGTATATTTGATGTCAGTATAACTTGTGGAGGAGATGGGGAAAAACCAGTTGTTTAAGTTGCAACAATGAGAAGTACAAGTTGTCATGTCGAAAACGAGCTTTACAACGTCGGTGCGGGGGGGGGGGGGGGGGGAGTGGGGGGAGGGAAGGGGGGGAAGGGGGGGAAGGAGAAGGATTGGGATTGGGGGGGATGGGGGAGGCTGGGAAGGGATGTGAAGGGTAAACCAAAGGAGGAGGCTGCAATGCTTGGTAAGAAATGTACGCATTATCCTGCCCATGTAATTGTAACCCCTCTGTACAGTATGTTCACAAATAAAATTAAATTAAACTAAAAAAAAAAAAATTGGGAAATTTTAACATCTCTTAAAATCCATTGTTATATTAGATTTAAAAAGCACTTGTCACCTATGCTTATATAGATTTAATGAAAATATGTTTGGTAAACGCTAAGCTCAATACCTGGAATAAAATCAATACCTAATACATATTCATTAATATGTATTAATATTACCATCAGTATTACTTGTGTCATAATCACAATTTACCTTTCTAGTTTATATTCAAATCCCCAGAAACTATTATACTTCCTCTCCAGACTCACTAAAAACATTGAGGCATGTGAAAGGGCCAAAGCAAAGCAAGCCCCATGTATATATATATATATATATATATATATATACATATATATATATATGTATATATATATATATATAAAATGTATGTACATGTATATATAATCTTAGAGTCAATGGTTGCATTGAAAATTAAGATTCAAGGGCAGATTGTTGAGAAAAAAACCCACTATCATTATGAATAAAACACAACCATGCAAAGAAATTCCAATGTAAGAAAAACCATCAAAAGATCTGGGAATGTGGCTTAGTGATAGAGTACTTGCCTAGAAGGGATGAAGCCATCGGTTCGATTCCTCAGTACCACATAAATAGAAAAATGTCAAAAGTGGTGCTGTGGCTCAAGTGGTAGAGTGCTAGCCTTGAGCAAAACAAGCTCAGGGACAATGCCCAGACCCTGAGTTCAAGCCCCAGGACTGACAAAAGTAAATAAATAAGTAAATAAAAACCTTCCAATCATGGTACATAACTTTCAAATCAACATGGCACTCTATGACAATTATGATCTCTTTAACAATTGTTTTTCAGTTAAAAAAAAGTATTGAGACATGAACATAGGACCATAAACAAGCATAAAAAGTTCTACATTCTATTATGCTAGTTTGTACTCTTTTACCCAGCTCTTTGGGACTATCCTGATCTGAATCCTAAGCATATTTGCCTAACTGTATTAATATTTTAAAACTACTCTAGTATTTCCTCACCATGGAGATTCCTCTTACTTACAAAATGTAGATCTCAAAGCCTACACTTGGCTATTTCATATGTCCTAGATCAGAAAATTCTCTCAATATTTGCCTATGCCATGCATAAATGCTGAGATCTTATAAGAAACAGGTGTCAATAAAGAAAAAGCTACCAGGACACACAGCTTCATTTTGCCCTTCATGACACACAGATACTGAAAATTCTCTTAATTTTATGGAAAAAAAATTGCTTCCACAGGGCAATAACTTAAGATGGGGACAAAGAAATAAAAGAGCTCCCAAGATCTGGGCTTGGTTTCTAAACCCATTCTGACCTTCATTTAAAGAAAACAGAGTAGGCAGTATGAGCATAAAGAGAACATAGGCATTTTAAAAGTGCAAGTTAATTATTTCAGATGAAAAAGAAACTCTCCTGATGAACCAACAGCTGCTGGCTTAAGGAGCTAGAGGCCCTGCCAAATTGTAAGATGGCCCTAAATACTGACCCCTGTAATTACTAATTTCCTCCTATGACTGCATAGCTCTCAGAGAAGGAGATACACTTTAAAATCTAATCTTTGTTCCTCTAAGAACGTGGTATAGCAGCCACATCCCCTCCCCGTCCCCCCACTCCCATCATCCCCAACCTCTGGTGGGGCCATGAACCTCACTCTGACAAGAGGATGGTGAACAGAATGCAAGTGTGTCCCTTTGAGAAGAGGGCAGAGAAATATCCCTGAGGTACCGCCAGATCTCTCTCCCCACGTGATAGCAGTTGATCTAGAAGTCAGATCTTGAGAAGATAAAGGTACATGCAGACTGACTGCTTGGTTTATGCCCCTAGAAGGAACTACCTTGGTTGGACAGGAGCTCTCAGAACGTTTGGCATGTACAAAAACAAAAAAAAGCAAAACAAAAGCCACCGTGTTAGTCAGCTGTGATTTCAGAATTCATTTGCTATCCTAGCAGACTTCTTGACTAGAGTAATAGTAAGTACTTAATACATCCCTCTCTAAAAGTACAAATGTGAGAAGCTTGAGGATATATATTCTTTACCAGTAACATGAAAGTTTTGACACAGACTACAACAGAAAAAAAAAAAGGCTTGATTTATTTTAGAAAGCAGTAGCTGCATATTCAGCATGCAAGACTATTTATCAATGCTCTATAAACAGCCTAAGGAGTACCAAGCACAGTTCCATATTGCTGACTAAGATCATATTCATGGCAAAAGATTATTATTACCATGAGGCTGCCTATATATACCAGGTACAAACAGAATGGAGAGAGCAGTCTATTTGGCAGGGAATGGATCTGTAACAGATTCATTTCCCATCCTTCTTCTACAGTTTATCTAAATTGCTTCTTTTGCCACAGTTCAGGCTATTTTGTGAAAGAGAATGAAACCTTTACAGCAGCTACCACCAACCCAGGAGTCAGGGATCCAGACCCTCCTCTCACTCTGCTGGGTGTGGCCCCTTAACTTGAATCTCTGGCTATCCTAGTTTTTATTATTTATTTTCTCACTGTTGAAATGGGTCCAATGATAGACCTAACACTAGATCATAGCAAAGATAAAGTAGTACCTCCCCCTCACACACATACAATCTAGCATAAATAGCAATATTTGTTGGCAGCCCAAAAATGTTGACTTCTTTTCCTACTTCTCTTTCTCTCACAACCTTTTTTTTAATATCCTGCCTGTAACTCATTTCTATGTCATACTTTTCTTGTTTAACCGGGAAATTAAAAGAAATGAATATTAGATGGCCAGCAATACCCCTACCATTACAGACTATGCATACCTTTCCTTGTACTTCGAATATATTCCTTAATTTAGAATGTGCAACATGTCTTGAGAGAATCACAGTCTGAGGTAAGAAGTTAAAGAAAGTATGGCAAAGAAAACACTAGCATGAGAAGACTTATTGGGAACTGGGAACAGATTCCACTGAAAGCAGCTTATAAAATATTAGAAGCTCATTGGCACACGATGGTCTGTCGTTTCCCGCATTGCAGGTAATGCAGATGAATTTGAAATACATTTAGCACAATTGGTATATTGTTCTGCTCAGTGGAACACAAAAGAATCTGAAGTTTTTATAGCAGCACAAGTCTCATATTGCTCTTCTGTGCTCTGAAGAGAATGGCTTTCAACAGTAGGAGATGGGGGAGTGCCTTCAAATCTGTTCTTATACCTTTATGCCAGTCTCAGCTAGTTCAGGTCTCAGCTAGAGCAGGTCTCTAGCCATTGTTTCTTAATATCATCATTGACATTTCTGAAATTTGAACTGATATCATCTCCTGACCAAAGACTCAAACTTGCCCTTGGATTCAATACAATTAATATCCTCTGGCTATTCTCACTGTGTCTACATTGGATATTGAATCTATATTGATTCTGGAAAACCTGTGTAAGAATCCATCCCCATCCTATTGAGGTCACAGCATTATCCACAGTGATAAGATCTCAACAGCTGAAGAACCATTTAAAAAATGATAATAAATAGCCAGGCACCAGCATATCAAACAAGGGGAGAGATAAGAAGTTTCTCCTTTATGCCTAATACAAAACTTTATTTGAAAGACAATTTTTTTCATCTCAAGTAGGGAAACGAAAATCCTTAGCAGAGTGGGGGGGGATCAATGTTGTAAAGAAGACAAACTTAATGAATAAACAAGCCAATGAAAATGCATGTTGTGAAGGGAATTGGGAATCATTTCTCGCTCATGCGCCTACCACAATGTGGTGTGCTACATGCTAAAGGAAAGTGGTTATACTCATGTGATCTTTCCTCCTGAACGCCCAGATTAATAGTCTAATGGCAAAAATCAAAGTTTGGAGAAAGAGGCAGTTGCTAACATACCTACCTATCCTACCCTGTGAGGGCTCCTATTGGATCCAACCATCATCCCACACAACATCTGGCTTTAGGACGAGCTCCAAAGAATGACATCTTCCACTTAGCACAGAGCAAAGTGAACAAATCACCCAGATAATTATGCTTTTGCACCCCATTTATATACCCGTAGTATGACAATGACTTTCTCTTAAGCTATTTTCTCTCCCTGTGTTAAAAGGTTATTAAAAAATACTTTCTCAAATTCTTCTTGGTCCACAAGCATTTCCTTGGCAGATCCAATTTCATTTTTTTAAGCTCTCTGTGCATACTATTTCCAGATCTAGTATTTTTAAGTTCAAACCTCCCAGATATTGGCTGAGGTATGTCTTGTACCTCCCAAGTAGCTAATTTAACAGGCATGAATGCTAGTACCTAGCCAGCATTAAGCATCCTTCTTTGCCTTATCTAGGAAGCCTATTAGGTAAGACTTGTCAACAAACAACAGGAAACTCAATTGCATAAGCTCTCTAGATATTGCTTATTTCTATTTTTGTTGCATACAAACCTCTACCTTGCTATCATTTATCATCCAGAAACAGCCAAAAAGCAGAAACTGAGTTCCAATAACAAAACCACAAAAGGACCAAGCTCCTTTATGGTAGGTCTAGATGGGTGCTAGCCAAGCCAAATTGAACTTTCTTGATACACAAACCCCAGCAAATATGCCTGCCTGCCTGCCTGCCTGCCTGCCTTCCTCCCTCCCTCCCTCCCTCCCTCCCTCCCCCCTTCCTTCTTTCCTTCCATTCTACTTAGGTGACCCTTGCTTATAACTGTTAACTTAAAGGCATACTACCTTGCTACTCAGCATGCCAAAGATCAGCAGAAGCAGCATGTGGGAGTTTTTAGGAAATGAAAAATCTCAGAATTCATCCCAGATAGCTTGAATGAGAATTTGCATTTTAATGCCATTCCTGAGTGATTCCTAGGGGTGAAGACACTTGAAGCATGGTCATTGGATCTTTTAGCAGCAGCACTGTATTTGCTTTCAGGAAGTCTCTTGGGCATGAGCCAGATTTTATTGGAAGAGTTGCATAATTCAGTCCCACACCATCACTTTGTCTATTTCTCAATGTCTTTAAATGCACTGATCTATATGTTTTAATATACAGTACAAAAATGACAAAACAATCTTTCAAATGCCTTGTGACATACCTTGTCACATATCACCTATGTAATTAATGTCTAGGACTTCATATGGAATAATTTGAATACGCAAACTTCCAATGCAAAAATCATTGAATTCTATGGTGCTAAATTACCCCCAGGGCCCAGAAGTCAAAAGCCCAGATTCTTCTTATTCTTGAATCTTCTGCTCTTTTGACTAAAATAACCAAGCTTATCCCATATAGAAACACCAAGCAATCATACTCTTGATAAAAGTTTTAATAACAGCCATCACATAATGGAATTGCTGTTAAGTCTAAAGTTTGCAACAACAACAAAAACAACAAAAATCTCCCCGAACATCTCAGTCCTCCATAGCCTGACTTCTTTAGTTCCTTTACACATGCAATAGAGTCCATAATACCACACATGTATTTATAGCATCATCAGAACATATTTATTCTGTTAGGATACTATGCAGTAAGTTTTCAACCATGGTCAGATTCAGGATGCAATTTCAGAATGTTTATCCCGAATGCAGGCCACATTTTGAAATAAACATGTACACGATGCAGAATACTAATCAGAACATTAGCATTCACCAGTTTGCTTCGCAGTTGCCACTTAGGTATAAAAATGAATCATTCTATAAAAGCCTCTTGATCACTGCAGAATAGACAAGTGTCAAAACTCTGATTTTTACCTCACAGAAATAGGATATTAGAATGAGAAAGAATCAAGGAGATCCTCTAGATATACCCTCATTTCCATTTATATATGGCAAAAGAAAAGGTCAGTGAGACCAAGACTTAGGGTAGAACTTATCCAAAGTTCTATTCTACCCTGTGAGTGATGAGGTGAGTAAATTTCAGTCTTAGTTTCTAGATTTGCATGTTGGAATCATTGAACAAGATGACAGAAGAGCTCACATGCATTGAAACATATCATATAGCATCCTGGGTTCAAAAACAATTTTTTAAAAGGAAGATAAAATAATTAAAATATATTTGATATTATTGATGTTCCACCATGTTGATAGGTAACTTGTTTAATATTTCAGAACTACAAGCTTTGCAATTACCTCTCCCACCAACAAAACAAAACAAAATAAAACAACCCAACCCCCCACAAAAGCAGAAGAAAAAAGCTGTTGGCACAGACTGCCAGTGAAGTGCTCAAGGGAAATTCAAGCCCAGACTGATGGTAAGTCTCTTGCTTCCCAGTATTTAGTGACTCTCTCTGTCTGGGTTTTGCCTTATGAACTTCTTTCCCAGTTCACTGGAGCCCTTGGTGCCCAACCCTTAACCCTGAAAATCTATCTCTTCCTGGAAGACTCCTGCTTGGACACATCATTCAAATTCAGCTTTCAAGGATTCTAGGCTCCAGGAACTTATACATTTGTTTTTGCATCTTTTAAGCAGCTGTCTGGTTTTATATGATCTTTTGTGAAAACTTTCTAAAATTTTTTATAACTATTTCATTATGTTAATAAACAGAGTTGGTATGTATAATAAAGATGACAAATTCAGCTTCTGAGGGCTCTATCATTATGGTTTAACTACATTTATGTATCTTTCATTCTTCATTCCTATATAGAGTAGTATCTTTGAAATGGCTTCTTTTTAATGAGCTCCATTTCCCCCCTTTCATTATTACTACTTTCTAGTGGGAAATCAGAAAAGCAATGGCTTAGATTTTTAAAAGGAGACTTACGTATACAATTCAATAAAGCAAAACTCAGAATTAGGTATGCAAAGATGGATACTAGACTGTCTCTACCGTATTGTCTTAAGCCAATTATTAAACCTATATTTAAGTGATTTGGCTAGTTTTTAGGGTATGTACAAATGAACCTAAAATACTGTGTCAGTTAGCATTAGTATAACAAAAGAAAGCTACTTGTCTATTCCTAAACAATTGTACACAAAATTAAGTCAACAAAATTAAATCAATAAAATTAAGTCAACAAAAATTCTAGAAAGAATTTTCACATCCGATGTGTAACAATTATGTTATTAGTATCGTTATTCTTGTTATTTACCACTTAGATTGCTTAGAATATGCTGGGCGATTGTCTTAAACACTTGTTTCCATAGTTTTAACTTTCTTAGAAACATTGCAGTGTCAGTCCTAAAACAAAACATGAAAATAAGAAGGCTCTGAAAGGTAACCTAAGAGATAAACCAACTTGTTGGTAGAGAGTGATAATGAATTATAATTGGTTCTATGAAGTACAACTAAAGATGGATGATATAGGTAAGTTGAATTGACCTCAATTACCATCTACAGGATCCAAAGTAGTATATATTTCCTGCCTACTGGGATGACTACTTATTTCTAAAACCTCTCAATGACAGGCCTCCATGACCAGCTTCCAAGGATGTGTCTGTAAGGTTTGACCTTCTTCATGGTGGGATGAAGTTACTGGGGGAAGTCTAAAAATCTGCCAACCTTAAAATGTAGAACAAAAAGAATACTGCCAACACTTAAAAAGCAATCACAGCACAAATAGACAAGTGAATCATAAGTGAGTCAACAAACTTATAGAACTTGTTAAATTCTCCTTTCTGAGAGACCTATGTGTGTCCTTTTGTTTTTATTTCTATTATACAGTATATTCATAGAATCCTGAATCAATTCACAGGGTAAGTTAAGCTTGAGAAAAGCCTTCACTTACCTCTCTTATCACAATGTCATATAGATGCCAATCCAAATATTAGATATTTGTATTGTATATTTTAAGGATTGTATATTTAAAGGATGGGGCCCAGTGCTTGGCACCAGAAAGTAACAAATGCTGCTCTTAACAATGACTATTTTTACCACTATCATTTACTATTCATCTTACTAACATTATTGTAAAACCAGAGATAAATATTTCAAGTCAAACATCCTTGATTTTAGAGTCTAACAAAAACTACTCATCTTTAGTTCTGTAAGGTTGCCTCATGTCTATAATCCTAACTACTCAAGAGACTGAGATCTGAGGATTTTGGTTCAAAGCCATGGCAGAAAAGTCTGTTGACATTCTTATCTCCAATTAAGCAGCAAAAAGCCAGAAGTAGAGATGTGACTCAAGTGGTAGAGCACCAGCCTTGAGTGAAAAAGCTCAGGGATAGAGCTCAGGTCCTAAGGTCAAGCCCCAATTCCATCAAAATAAATAAGTATAATTTTGAAAGGATCATTTTCTAACATTCTGATAGAATAATCAATAGAATTATCAAAGCACAAAAACGTTCCATGAAAAAAAAACTGGTCATATAAGTTATCTGTAGAGAGGGAAATATGTCCAAACTATGTAATAATTCGTTAAAGAAAGAGTTGATAGCATTTTTAGTATGCTGCTCTTTAACAAAAGAATATAGAGGAAAGCAAAAAGAAACTCTGGACTCCATTCTGAAAAAAAAATATTTGAAGGTCTTCATAGTGTGCATAACAAATGAGAATATGTTTTTTTCTCCTCTAAAAAAAGACACTCTTACATGTCTTTATAATTAATTAACATTGCTTTCAATACTTTCTCTGAAATGAGTGTCAATGTATTTAGCTGTGGATTCTAAAATAACAAGACATCTTGTAAATTGCTTGCAAGATGGGTTTAAGGACAGTAATAAACTTATTATTTATTTGTCTTATATTTTTATTGTAAAGATAGTGTACAGAGGGTTACAGTTACCTGAGGAAGGTAATGAGTCCATTTCCTTTCGAGCATTGTTACACCTTTCTTTATTTTTCCCCTACATCTCTTTCCTCCTCACCTCCTCCCTCCCCTCTTCCTCCTCCCACCCCCATAAAGTTGTAAAGTTTGTTTTCAACATACTGTCTTGTACATCTCATTGTGACAATGGGCATCCTGTATCCTTATTTCAACGTTTTGTTATTTTCCTTCCCCTCCCCAAATTAGAAAAATAGATGGGTCTAAGGACAGTAATAAATTTATAAATTATTAAACTTGTGTGTGTGTGTGTGTGTGTGTGTGTGTGTGTATGTGTTTTCCCTTTGGTCAGTAGTGGGGCTTGAACTCTGAGCCTGGGCACTGTCCCTGAGCTCTTTAGCTTAAAGTGAGTGGCTTCCACTCGAGCCACAGCACCACTTCCAGTTTTCTAGTGGTTTATTGGAGATAGGAGTCTCACATACTTTCTTACCCAGGCTGGCTTTGAACCGCAATCTTCAGATCTCAGTCTCCTGAGTAGCTAAGATTATAGGCGTAAGCCACCTGCACCCAGCTTTTAAAAATAATAAGTGAATATTCTGGTTTCTCTTCGGATCGTATAAATCTTTCGCCTTTTACTAAAAATAACAAGGGATAATTTGGTTGTACAAAGGTAAATTTTGACACTGAAATCTACAGCAGTACATTCCAAACATTTTTTCCCCCGGGGAAACACTTCCTTTTAAAGTACCTTCATGCTAACATAATCAAAGGCACTCTAAATATCCCTCTTCTCATCATAGGCTAAGAAAACATTCCATTCCTTCTAGAAGTCATGAAGTACCTTCCTAGAATACGAAAGGTAGTTAAAGTCTGTTTTGTGGTTCTTTTTTTGTTTTTGTTTTGTTTTTTGTTGTTGTTGAAACACCTTATATTACATATAAGAAATCTGAGATTCCCAAAGGGGGAAATATTTGACCATGTCTCTCAATTAGTTAATAAATTACAGTTCATGACTTGTTCATTCATTCATGGAAACCCGGCTGTAAAGAATTCCATATATTTATTTAGTACTAGGTGTCATATACATATTGTGCTTACTTTTTCAACAAATCAATTCCCATTGCACCAATATTCATTTAATATCTACTACTGTTTAGAGTTGTATAAATAGAAACCCAAGTTTTATGTCTGCCACAAACATTCTAAAAACTAGCTGGAAATGTATCAAGTGTATAAAATTGCTAAAGTAATTGGCACAATGTAGTTAACAGCATGAAAAAGCAAGAAAGCTTGACAAGAGTTAATTTAACCAATTATAAAATTTGTGCTCATCACGTAGTATGGACCAAGAACTAGGAATGTGATTAGCAAAAGTCAAGAGCAGCTAAAATTTATAATCTGTTTATGTATCTGAGATTCAGGGACAGAAATTCATTTTCAAAGTCAAGACAGTATTTAAATGCTAAGTATAATGGAGCAGTGTGTAAGCTCTCAAAGAGAGAACTTTATGTACTGACATTAAGCGTCTGAATGGGCTTCAGAATGTAACTTATTTATTACTAGCAGATACTGTGACTAGAGATACATAGAGGTATATTCACTGTAGCTGGATTTCTTAACATATGCTCATTGGAATAACTATATCAACAGATTTTCTTTTTCAATTAGCTTTCTTGAATAGCTAGGACAATACATTATAGTGTCAATGAGTTTCTAAAGAGTCATTCAGAAGCTGGACAGTTCATGTTTCATCTACATCTACTTTGTGATATGTGCCATGACAGTCTTGAGTTTTTCATCCGTTAAACTAGTGAGCACATTAAAAAAAAAAACTACCAGATTTTTTTTTTTTACAGTGTTGATCATATAATGAGATCATGTCAAAAGTGGATTAAGGTCTATTTCTTCCACTTTTTCCTTTAAACATTGTAACTGTATGTTATATTTGGAAACTCTGTTTCTCAACCTATTATTTGCATGCTATTTTCTCTCATTTATATTATAAACCTAATTCAATTGACATATTTACAGTGTTTTGACAGTCTGCAAGTTGCTATTTCTTATACTTACTAATATGGCTTTAAACTCATAAGAGAAAGGGAAAAGAAATACCAGCCCCACAAAAAAAGTTAACAGTAACTGGTATTTATATTTTACTCCAAAATAAGCCCACTAGTAACTGTGCCATCTTTGATTAGGAAGCAAGTCTATTCCATTTTCTATTTCTTCTTACGCAGTTCACTAGCATTGGCTCAGACAGTGAGCAAGATGATTCTTTCTGCCTTTGAAATAATCCAAGTCATCAAGAAGACAGAAAGTAAGGAATTTACTGTATTCAATAATAATATTGGGGTAGTGGCAAAGAATATTATCTAGTGTTATTTTTATAAAATTCTAGTCATTGTATTATATCTTCTAATAAATTAATTTTAGTGCTAGAGTACTGTCTTAAGTGGCAAAACCTTGCTAATGTCCTGGGTTTAGTCCTGAATACCATCTGTGGGGGGGTGGGGGTAATCTACTTTACAGTACAACTCCTCTTCTTTTGCTCCCTCTCCTTCTCTCTCCTCCCTCCTCTTCCATCATATCTGGAAACGTAAGTCCAATCACACCATCAATCTACTCTAAAATATTTTTTTCTCACTTGCAGAATTGCATAAGACTTTTTCTTGCATTGGATTGTTTAATATTCAATAAAATACTGCAACTAGCACTGGAGTAGGGTTTACTGTTCAATACAGAAATAATGGTATATAGTTTATTATTATGTTTATAGCTACATCACTATTAGAAACCTCTATATGGTATTTGGGATTTTAATTTAAACATTCTTATAAACATGGACCAAATTACTCAATTCCTAAATTTTTATTTTCAGAGGAAAAGAAAAAACAAAACAAAACAGGATGGGTAGTATTAGCCCATCATTTTTTCTCATGTCCATACACTTACTACTCAATGTTATTTTGTTTTTCGTTAATTCTGCAGTCTGAATCCTTAATTGTGATAGTGATAAGAGATTTGAAAAAAGAACAGATATTTATAGATGCTCTATAGGGCAATATATATGACAAATTCTTTTTTATCACTGTGATAAAAGCCAGCTCATCTTTAGCAGGAGAAATAGGAGCAGAAGCAAATTGTTACCCTTTTCTCTGACATACCAGGCAGAAAGATACTAAGTAATATAAACTGAAATACCATTTTCTAAGTTCTAAATAATTCCATTGTGAACTCTCAAACCACTATTCACATAAGAGATTATAAGTGGGGCTGGGAAGGTGGCTCAGTGGTAGAGCGTTTGCCTTGCATGCATGAGGCCCTGGGTTCGATTCCTCAGCACCACATAAGCAAAAAGAAAAAAAAAGCCAGAAGTGGCACTGTGGCTCAAGTGGTAGAGTGCTAGCCTTGAGTTGAAGGGCTGAGGGACAGTGCCCAGGCCCAGAGTTCAGGCCCCATGACTGGACCCCCCCCCCAAAAAAAAATAGATTATAAGTAAAAAGTATCATAGTTTAACTTTATATTTTAAATTATAGAAACAAGTATTTACAAAGAGATTTGCTATTGATGTATTTTCAACTTAAAAATGCAAACAATAGAAACAAAAGGCATATGTGTGTGAGATGTATATTCATACCTCTTTCCAACATTTATACTTACAAAAGGGAGGAAATGATTTGTTTACTATTTCTGCCAGCACTTAACAGTAATCTGAACAGTTAACACACAACAAAGGAGAGACACAGTACCCACTGTTCAGTGGGAGATAAAGTGATCCCCACAGTGGAGCTTATCATTATTTTCTTTTAATCTTTCAGAATTTGTCTTTAATCTGCACTAAGGTTGCTTTCAACCTTACTTACCTTGAGTCTATAACTCCTTCCTTTTCCTATATATATTTTTTTTCCTAATTTAAATACAGACCTTTTATATTACCATGTCCACCACAGCACGGATATTTCAAAAGATCCCTTCAGCACACCCACTGAGTGTACACAGTCGTTCCATTTTGTTAAGTAAATGGCTCTTAAACAGCCTCATTATCTGCCCGCAGCATTTAGCATTTTCCTCTTAGAAAGCTATCTTTCTCAATGTCTTCTCTAGGATACCCAAGAAGGCTAGAGGCTTCCCTTAGGATGTCTGTTGAAGCATAGACTGGGCTTTAAGCAAACTCCCAGATACCCAAATTCTAATGAAACAAATGAAGTGAATTAGTACGAGTACCTACCACATTGCAGGCAGTCCAAGGAATAATCATTTTCAAAACTACTTTGTAATATGGATATTTTGATGCCCATGAAATGAAGGAAACACACAGACACACAGACACACAGACACACACATACATACAGACGCAAGATAAGTTGTTGAAGTAAACTCTCAGCTTCTCTGCTCTGGGCCTCTGTGGTGTCATGGAGGTTAAAGAAACATTAATACAATCTGTGTAGACAAACCAGGTACAGAACAGGACAACTAAAGCTAGGGAGCCTAGAAAGCTGACTGCTCCTCGTATGGAATATTTTCATGTCTCTTTTCTTAGGAAGTTTCACATATGCAATATAAATTTATATAAGGAAAAACTCCCATATGGAGTTAACCTAATTTGTATGTAACTGTGTCAAAGTCTACCTCCCTAGTAAGCCCACATATTTAAAGCACACTGGCATGACATCATCTGTCTTTGCCCCTCAACTCGAGTGCTGCTCTGCCTTGCAGCCTTCAGCTGGTTTAAACCATGCTTATTTCCCTGGGTCAGACCTCAGCATCCATCACCAACAACATCTTTTTTGCCATTGCTCTGCTCCCAAATCTCTCTTTGTGAGCTCACCCAACACTTCATTCACATCCCCAAAATAACACTTGCCCCAATATAGGATATATTTCTCACACAAGGTTCTTCAACTTCAACTGTTGACTTTAGGAGCTATTTAACTATTTTTTTTTATAGGTCTGTCTTCTATGTTATAGGATTTTTTGTTTGTTTGTTTTTAGCAGACTCTCTGATCTATCACCCCTAGATAGCAATAGCAATAGTCTTGTAGGACAAGTGACTATGTCTCTATATACTGTTCCCTGAGGGACAAGGGCTGGTAAAGTGGACAGTGGGAAAGTGCTTCCTGGGCTACTTCCTCAGCATCACAAACTAAAAAAGTAAAAGAAAAATGAACCAGCATTTGTGATCCTGAGGTGTGAGCTCTTGGCCACCACAGGGGCAAGCATTCCTGGGCCTTATCAGTTATATCCAAGAATAGCAGGCCAAAGCCACCCCATGTCATCAACCTCTGTTTGAAGTTATGTGAGTCTCAGCACCAAGTAAAACACACTGCATTACAGACTGCACAGGAATCACAGTTCATTCAAAATTAGGTACTCAGGAAGCTGAGATCGGAGAATTATGGTTCAAAGCCAGTCCATGTATTTTTTCCAATTAACTAGCACAAAGCTGGAAGTGGAGTTGTGGCTCAAGTGGTAGAGGACTAGACGTCAGTGGAAGAGGCAAAGGGACAACACTCAGGCCCTGAGTTCAAACCCCAGTACCAGTGTGAGCAAACACACACACACACACACACACACACACACACACACACACACGAGTAAAAAAAGAGTGACTCTTAAATTGTACTATTGGTTCCAATAAAATGAGATCAAACCTCATTGGATGAACTATGTATGGTAGCAATGCCTCAGTACATGGAGGTGAGACAAGACAGATTCAAGTCAAGGCCACCCTGGACTCTATAGTGAGATATTGTCTCCAAAAAAAAAAAAATGTTGGGCATGAGTGAAAGAAAATACCATGCTTCCTAGATAAATAAATGCATACATAATGTACATATTTAATGACATATATATTCCTGAAAATATACTGTGAATATTATGTTAAATATACACACCAATCATGATCCTTGTTGGGAATGTGTATTTAGAAAAGGTGATGAAACCAAAGTGAAATCTCTGCTGGATTGATTTTTTTTTTTTTTGTCAGTCATGGGGCCTGAACTCTGGGCCTGGGCACTGTCCCTCAGCTCTTCAGCTCAAGGCTAGCACTCTACCACTTGGGCCACAGCACCACTTCTGACTTTTTCTGCTTATGGTGTGCTGAGGAATTGAACCCAGGGCCTCATGCATGCAAGGCAAGCACTCTACCACTGAGCCACCTTCCCAGCCCCCAAAGTGAAATCTCTAAGTATATCCAACTACTCTTACAAAAAATGTTCTATGAGCTTCTCAACTTTTTTTTTTTCCCCCAGAGACCCATTTAGGGGGAAAAAATGATAGCTATTTTGAAATTTCAACATCAGAGGGAGTTGATCACTGATAGGATGACAGTGTCTTTTTCCTTGATAGAACAGTCATCGCTTCCCAATTGGGTGCAAAAAAAAAAATCTTAGAATCATTTAACTTTGCTGGTTTCTGTAGAATAGGATTTCTATGGAATAAGTCAAAATATGTTTGGACTGTAAACCAAAACCTCTGTGATCTTAGTGCCAATTGTGATGAACTTATTTTTTTCCCTCATCACATAAATGAACCAGCCAGACATGGCTTCACTTATTTCCATCCTGAGGTTTAAATTAAAATTCTAAAAGTGAACTAGATTTGTCTTTAGGTAGTTTCAAATACCATGCAAAATCTTTTACTCTTACCAAGATGCTAAAAGCATTTGGTAAGACTAAGTCATTTCATGCACAAAAATAAGAATAGAACTTCCCAGTATCACACAGGAAGAACCTCAGAATCGGGAGGCAAAACCTCTTGATAATGAAACAGTATCATTATTTCAATGGCCACATGTCTCTTTCTTTCTTCCTCTCTCTCTTTTTCTCTCTCTCTTTCTTTCTTTCTGTTTTTCTTTCTTTCTTTCCCTCATCCTTTCTTTCATTGCTTCTTTCCTTTCTTCTTTCTTTTCTTCTATTTTTGTAAAACTGAGGTTTGAATTTAGAGCCTCAGCTTCATAGAATGACTCTACCACTAAGCCACAATCTGAACCCTACTTTTTACTGGATATTTTTCAGAAAGGTTCTCATTTCCTACTCAGGAACATGCCTGCCTGCCATCTGCCCATTTTAGGCTTCCCGTAGCTACATGGTATCAGAGCCTTGCTAGATGCATCTGGCTTCCCTCAATGGAGATAAAGTCACTTGGATTTTTCTGCCCAGAATAGCTTTGAATCATGATCCTCCCAATCTCAGTCTCCCAAGTAGCTAGGATTACAGGCATGAACCAGTAGTGCCTGGCTCAGTGGTTACTTTTTTATTGGTTGTATCCTTTCTGTTTTTGATATACCAACTATACATTTCATTATTAGTTAGAAGTTATTTAGCTCCTATAAAAAGGAGGTAATTAAATATCTGCACAAATAGAGAAATTTTGCGTCATCATCATCATCATGTACTAAGTGGGTCAACTACTAAGTGGGTGAGTCCAAATTCACCTTATAATTCTTTGCTGATACTGAGTGCATCTCCGAGGACATAACAGCCTTCTTTGTACCCACTTCTCCAAACACACGTCTACAGCAATACTTCCAACTCTCCCTCCTCTCCTGTCCTGCCCTACTCCCTAACGCATTTTCCAGCTGTAGATGCCAAAGGGTAGCTCCAATGAAAGTAAGTAAGTAAATAAATAAATAAATAACTGTATGCACTTGCAATTGTAGAGCAGTTCAATTTAGAGGTCAAAGTCCCTGCATACCTGAGATAAGAAACAAACAAAGAAACAGCACTTCCACTGCCTTCTTTTGTATTGAAGTGGCTTCTGCTCTGTGATTACATGTAGGAAACTCCTTGGCACTAATAAGTTACTTTAGGTTTTAAACAGCTTGCATCAGGCCTCACGAGTGCTTTGGAGGGAAAGGACAAGCAAGTCCTTGCTTGCTTTTTTTTTTTTTTAACTGTAGTATTTATTGTGACCTAGCAAAAACCCACAGGCCTATCTGGGCCTCTGATATTTTATGTATATGGTCAGGATGGCCCCCTCTGATAGAGGATATCTGCACTTTGCTTCTGATGGGCTACATGGACTTAGCTTTCTTGAGCCTTAATGATGCATTTGTGATTATATTCTGTGTAACTTATTTACAATGCATATAATATATAAGTATCATATAATACGTATCATATAACAAGTATCATATATATTCCATATACTTATCTATCTATGTATATGACACAGAATATTATTCATATTTATTGATGTTGGGATGTAGTGGAACAGGAATGGACTGATCCCCTTAAGCAGAGGTGTTTACATAGCATGAACACACACTCACTCACTCACACATGCACATAGTACCCAGAGGAACAGAGAGATTACAAAACATATAGATCTTAACATACATTTTATAGTTCTTTGTCAGCATAGATAGACACCATTTCATCTCAACATGGGTGTGGAAAAGCAAAGTATTGATTTAGATTTCCAAGAAAAGAACACAACAACAACAAGAAAAAGCCCATTCTAAAAATACTTATTACATTTTTGCTTTCATTCAGGGTTTCTATGTCTAGGAGAAATGATTTAAAAGCCATAGGATGGCAAAAATAAAATGGTGTTGATCATAAACTGGGTCCTAGGATTGATTTTTCCCTGTTCCTTTGACCTTTAATACACAAAATGGAAAGTTCCTATACAGTTGTAATGGAGAAAATCTGAGATATGAAAGTAAGACTGTCCAAAGTGTTATGCATACTATGGTTGAAAATATATAGTATGTTTTATTTGTATTCACACAAACAGTGTGTTTTGTACAGGCACTTTTATATAGACCTATCACTGACCATATAAAACAAAACATTCTTGGCAGAAATTAGGGACCTGATATTCTTCTTCCCATGATTCAAGTAATCTCTCTCACCAAGAAATGAAGTATTCTCAGAGATGTATTAATGATAGTTTGGTGAGTTTTTAAAAGAGATCTGTGACAATGGACAAAACGAATTTGAGATCAGAAGAAATTTCCCCCATCCTCAGATAGTCAAGCTGCTTGGCCAAAAAAAAAAAAAAAAATCCATTTCTAAAAAAGGAGAATATCTTTCTTGGTTGAAGAAGTATTCTTTTGTTTATTTTTCCAAAGCTGTCATTCGAATAGGTTGTCAATCTATACTGTCCTCCTGTGTTCAAACATTCAAGACTTCGTCTGGAAAAGAAATTTTAATAAGGGCTGTAAAAGAGTTTAAGCCGTAGGCATATGACTCAGAGGCATGATTAAGAAACAGAGTGTTCCATGACAACATAAAAAAAAAAAGATCTTTCTTGTTTACTTGGTGGTGGAGCTGAATGACATGCAAAAAAGCAGGTATTGTTCTTTCATTGTATGGGCTCCATCTCCAGTGCTTATTTTGGAGTCCCAGGTATGATTTTTTTTTTCTAGCAGAAGAAACTAAGATTTGCTAGCAAATCTTCACTAGATCTCCATTATCTTATCTATAAAACAAGAGTAATAGTAATTATCTAAGGAAAGAACATGCCACACAACTTTTTGAAGGCAATAATAGGTGTGTATGCATGCACACATATGGACACATCTTTTCGGTTACTATGTAACAATATTTTTATCTGTCAACATTCTGTCACTACAGTGAAATACCTGAGATAATTTTAAGTTAAAAGGAGAAAAGGGTTTTATTGACTCAGTTCTGAAGAGGCCAGTCTATTAGGAATTGACCTCATAATTTTGGGTTTGTTATAACTAGTCCTCTAAGACGTCAATGTAGTAAAAATACCAAATACCAAATACAAAGTAATAAACACCAAATACAAATACAATCTCTCTATAGCCCTAATCAAGTCCTATGGAATCCATTCAAATATGTCTATGGTCTATAGGAGAGATTAAAGAAGAACTATGTAAAATAATTTATTCAGTCCAATAATACCTAACCCAAGTACTGCTTAGGTAATGGAGGGGCTCTACCCTCCAGCTATGTGCCCTTATGCCAATATCATAGTCTTTCACTCACCAGTTTCTCCATTCATGCCACTGAATATTTCTGCCCTTAGGTTTGGCAATTTTAATTGGCACCCAAAAATGCAAAAGATTTTTGGTGAAAGCCCATTAACACACAAACCATTTATTTGTCTATAAACTTCACTTATATAGGAGACAGCTAAATCTTTAAAGCTAAAAATACAGATATCCTGTAGAAAACTAACTTGACATATCATCAACATATCAAATTCATAGTTTACTTTTCACAAAGCTGTGAAGAATCTCCTCAGGGATTTTTTTTTTTCATTCCTGAAGCATAGTCCCCAAATTCTGGAATATAAAGTTTGCTAGCATGGCCACGGCTTGACTTCTGTGTTGAGATGTGCAACTCTTTTGTTACATAAGATTGGTTGTGTTGAATCACATGTCTTACAGAGCTAGATCTAATAACTAATGAACAAGTAAAACTCTCCAAGTATTTAGAGACAAGACACATATCTATGATTACAGTAGAGGAAAAATATACTTAGTGATTTCATGATGCAAGTTCTGGAATAATATGATCCCGAATTCAAAAGTTAATAACACCACCAACAATTAGTTACATTTAATAGATTCATGATCTCTGAGGCTCAGTATCCTGTTCTAGAGACTAGAGTTTATGGTAATGGTCCCAAAGAGAAATGCTACCAAAAAGTTTGTGGAGGGAATCTTGGTAGAATGCATGCTACCTTTATTTATTTCACTGCCCTACAGGCATGACCCCAAATCTCAGGACCTTGTATTCAACAACATGTACATGTCTACCATATGTATTTGTGATTGGAAATGAGCAGACTTGTGAGAAATTACAAGAATATATGAATCAATGAGTGAATGGATGAAATGGATGAATGAAGGAATGAAGAAAGAATTATATAACTCAACTCATCCACTCTGTAGACTACAACAGCTCTTGAATCCTGACAAATCACAAAGAAAGATGTCACATCCCTCCATCATGTCCTCTCTTTCTAAGTACTAAAGGATGTAGTATTTATGTCTGTGTATATACATTCTTTCTTATCTTCACATGATCTTAATCTAGTAAGCATAAAGATATCAGGCTGAGAAATATGCTCCTAGGTACTTTGGCAGAAAGTAGGAAGTCATTTTCTTTAGATGAGTACTCTAGCCTCAGCCACTGTTATTCATTCTCTTTTACAAGGATAAATCCATTTATGCCTTGAAGAGACAGATGTATCAAGCCATCAGGTGCTTCTGCCAATCACCTCCTGCCAAAGTCTTGATGTTTTATTTCATTACTGCAGGCACTTTCCATTAATTTGGAAACTGTTTAAGAGTGTGAGTTCCAAAGGACATAGTTTCTTGGCATTGGTAGTTTGAAAGGCTATTTAATACATTACTGAAATAAGTTGATCTCTTGCCAAGAAAGAAGCAGTGGCCACCCAGTTCTCATCAGTTTCTGACAATATGATTCTAATTCTTGGCCTATTGATATCTTCATCATGCTCTATCTGGAATTGGTAGAAGCAAATCAGAAAACTCTACTGGGTGAGTAAAAAGGAATAAACAAGCATTTTGTGCATAAATCTGACTTCCTTCATTTCACCCCTATCTCTTCCTTCCTTCTTTTATTCCTTCCTTTTTTCATTCTTCCCTCCCTCCCTCCTTCCCTCCGCCCCTCTCTCCCTTTGTTCCTTCCCTTTCCCCTTCTTTTGATTATTTCTCCTCTCCCTTCCTTTTTCGCTTGCTTTCTTGCTTGCTTCCTTCCTTCCTTTTTCCTTCCCTTGCTTCTCTTCTCTCTTCTTTCCTTCCTGCTTTTCCTTTGCCTTCCTTCTCTTTTTCTTTTTCTCTTTCCTTCCTTCTTTCTTCTCATCCATACTTTCCCTTCTTTTGATTACTTGTCTCTCTTCCTTCCTTCTTCACTTGTTTTCTTGCTTGGTTCCTTCCTCTTTCCCCCCTCCCCTCTGTTCTTTCCTTCCTTCCTTTCCTTTGCCTTCCTTCTCATGTTCATTTCCTCTTTCCTTCCTTCTCATCTGTCCTCCTTTTTTCCTTTCCTTTTCCTTCCTTCCTCCTGTCCCTTCCTCCTTTTCCCTCCCACCTTTCCTTTCTTCCCTTCTTTCCTTTTGGCCTTCTCACTTCCCTTTCTTTTTCCTCCCTCCCTTCCTTCATTTCCTTCCACCCATCCTCTATTTCCACTTTGCTCTTTCCTCTACTTCATCCTATAAAATAAGAAAATAGTAACATTTGTTCATTATAGAAATAAATTTGTTCATTATAGAAATAAAGGAGAATTTTCCATATACCAAGTGTACTAGATACCATTATTGCAAAACTATATATATATATATATATATATATGTATATATGTATATATCTGTATCCTGCCATTCTAATTCATGTCAGTTTTATTAAAAACAATCTTTTCTTTCCCATGTGGTCACATCTTTGGAGAGCTTCCTGTATAGCCCTCATAGATGGGCTAGACTCATTTGAGATGATCATGGTTGCCTCATAGCTTTTTCTGATGACTAGTTTGGGGATAAATTCTAGACAAGAAAATATAAAGGGAGACTTTGTGGGTATTATTGAGGAAGGTCCTCTTACTCTCAAAGAGGTGAGGAATACATTTACCCTTTTCACTTGGACCACATCTGGATATGATAACTATAATAACTATAACTTCTGTGATCACAGGGTTATTTTGCCTAAAGAGAAGGTGGATAATGCAGAATAATAAATTATCAGAAAGATGTTTGTCTTGGCTGCTATTGGCAATAAGGCAATAAGCCAGATTCACTTTTCTGCTGAACACCTTGTTCTGTAGGAAAATTAATTCCCTTACTGTTTAAAAGCCAACAGAGATAAGTCCCACTCAGTGTTTTGCCAGAAGGCTTCAGGTAGGTCTTCCTTGGAGTACCTGGCTTTGTAATATAATTTGCCTTTCAAACCTTGTAGAAATGCAATATGAGGCATTTGGTATATTTAAATATCACAATGATGGACTTAGCTCTTTAAAATTAACAAAATGGAGCATTGGGTGCAGCATACATCCCACAGGTGTCTTCCACGTACATCATAATTGCAAGGAGAAAACATTTTATACAGATGCACCAACTAGCTCTGGTCCTCAAGAATTGATCTGGATTCAATCAAAATACTCAGATGCTTGTATCACCTTTCATCAGCAATAGCTGTGCAGTTGGGAAATAAGAAAACCTACCCATAGAATAACTTCTATCTATACTCTCCAATTCTTGCAGTAGTTTTCAAGTTTCCCAAAATATATTTGGAGAAAGTTAGGTATTCAAATCATCCGATTACAGTACTACCAAAATGCATATCATGCTGATATGAAGAATATTTTTTCTTATGTGTCAGTGTTATTTTTATCAACTAGAATTTAAGATGTCTAGATGCAGTTCTCACAGTGTTATTGCACCACGTTGGTAGGATCTAACAAAAAGCTACCTATAGAGAAAATATCCAATTCTATTTTGTGACCATTTTACTATGTAGATATGGAAAAACAGCAAAACTTTCAGCAATTTTCCCCCCCATTTTACCTTGAGCTTATCTTTTATTAAGCCTATAATTGCAGTTGAATACAACCTAAATCTAAGTAGGAAGGGTGGAATAACTGGGGAAACTTTTAACTATTCCTCATTTCTTTATCTCCTATGCAGAGTACACCAAAATGGATGAGGACAAAGAAATCAGGAATAGTTAACTTGCTAGAATAGAACTTCTGTAAGTCAGCAAATCAATATATTTATGAATCAGCACATTATCACAAAGAATAACAACATGGGTATTATCCAAGTCCACACTAAGATGATAATAAAAATGATGAAACTAAAGAGCTACAGTGTACTGTGTGCCAGATGAAATACCCATTAACTTCTGAAATCCTCACAACAATTCTTAAAGTTGAATCTAATTGTTACACAAGTTTTGCAATATAACCAAGACTGAGAATGTACTGGCTCAATCGATGTGTGCTAGCTTACCGGTGGAAATTTGAAGCCATAATTTAGGAAAAACAGTTATTTCTACTTATGCCCTAAAATGTCTGCAAAAGTATTCTCCATGCAGGTGAAAGAAATATAGAAAAAAAGGATAGTTGTCCAAAAATCTTTCCTTACAGGAGAACAGGACTACCATCAGAAAATATCATTTATCTACCTGGAAATAATAGAAATAAAGCAGTTGATGTTGGTATAATCTGGGGAGGGGAAGAGAAAAAACAAAAATGTTTAAATAGGGATACAGGTTCACCCATTGCAACAATGAGATGTATAAGACACTCTGTTGAAAAACAATTTTACAATTTAGGCAGCAGTGGGGTGGGGGGAGTAATAGTTGTGGAGATGGGAGGGAAGGGAGGGTAGGGGAAAAACAAAGGAGGAGGGAACAATGCTTGATAAGAAATATACTCATTACCTTGCTCATGTAACTGTAACCTCTCTGTACAGTATTTTCACAATAAAAACTTATTTTAAAAAAAGAAAGAAAGCAGGTTGCTAATAACTACCTTAGATAGGTATCTTCCTTTTGCTCTGGCTTCTTTCCATAGAGAAACAGAAATCTAAGTAAAATATGTGCTATCAATACAAACAAAATATAAAAATGATTTTTAAAAAATATGCCATCACATGAAAATTCAAAGAATGAACACTCAATATTTCAGGCTAAAGAGAAGAAAGGCCAGGGTGGAGAGACGTGGAGAAAATGAGGGAGAGGGTGTCACTGCTCACAAAGCAATGTCCCCATTCTGTTACTTATGCAACTGCAACCCCTCCGCACATCACCTTGACAATACAATTTACATTGCTTTAAAAAAAGGCCCGATGAAAATTGAGATTTGTTTTTGTCATAATAAAGAAGTCCAGTACCATTCCGATGACAAATATGTTTTATCAGACAGGAAGACCATTATGGTATTTGATTACTTCCTGGGACAGAAAAGAAGGAAGCCTGTGGAATTCTTCAGTAGGAAAGCCCGCCATGTGTGACTTCATGGGAAGACAACAGAAACCATTTCCATCGTAACTAAACCACATTTCATGTTATAATGAATCTGGGTGATAAAATCGAGTTTCAGATGATATAGAGTGTGTGAAAGATACACATTGTCAACTTACAGTTATGTCAGATTCAACTATTAGAAACCTATCCTGCAAAGAGGCATCATCATATAGCATGGGGAACAAAAATCCTATGTAGCTATCGAAAATATACTTACAACTCAAAAAATTAAATCCCCCAACAACAAATCCTCAAAGAATCAATTGCTGATAAATAAATGGGCTAAAAACTTAAAGAGAAACTTCTCTGAAGAGAAAATAAGAATGGCCAATAGACACATGAAGCAATGCTCAACTTCTCTAGCCATAAAAGAAATGCAAATCAAAACAACATTGAGACTCCACCTCAGCCCAGTTAGAATAGCTATAACCAAAAACTCTAATAACAACAGATGCTGGAGGGGATGTGGCCAAAAGGGAACCCTACTGCACTGCTGATGGGAGTGTAAACTTGTAAACCACTTTAGAAAGCAGTATGGAGGTTCCTCAAAAGACTCCACATAGAGCTCCCCTATGACCTAGCAATCCCACACTTGGGCATTTACCTGAATGATCACAAACAAGACCATACTAAAGATACCAGCACAACTATGTTTATTGCAGCAATATTTATCAGAGATAAGATATGTAACCAACTCAGATGCCCCTCAGTAGATGAATGGATCAAGAAAATGTGATATATATATATATGTATATATATATATATATATATATGTATTCATAAAGTGAAATTCTATTTTTTATTTTTTTGGGTCCGGTCATGGGGCCTGAACTCTGGGCCTAGGCACTGTCCCTCAGCTCTTCAGCTCAAGGCTAGCGCTCTACCACTTGAGCCACAGCACCACTTCCGGCTTTTTTCTTTTTGCTTATGTGGTGCTGAGGAATCAAACCTAGGGCCTCATGCATGCAAGGCAAGCACTCTACCACTGAACCACCTTCCCGGCCCCATAAAGTGAAATTCTATGCCTCCATCAGAAAGATGACATCGCCCCATTTGTTAGGAAATGGAAAGACTTGGAAAAATATTATATTAAGTGAAGTAAGCTAGGCCCAAAGAAACATAAGCCCCATGGTTTCCCTTAGTTGCAATAAACTAGTATATGTCTAGGACAAGCAGAAAAGGTAAAAAACTACATACATATGATCATATAAGATGATTTTAAGCTAAATGAACCCCAAGATAGGGACACAAGTTTTTTTTCTTGCTTGCTATTGTTTTTAATGTATTTATAAAGTACTATGTGATTTTTTTTTTGTTTCTTTGGTATTCTTCCCCCACAGTATAACCCCTGTTTTCGTTGAATTTGATTTCAGTGTCCTGCATCTTGTATGTACATTTTTCTAATTTGGGGAGGGGATGGGAAATAACAAAATGCTTAAAATTGAAAACCCTCTATACAGTATTTTTACAATAAAAATATTTAAAAAGAAGGAATAATCATAGACATGAAAAAATTCTATATAAAGATGAAACAAACAAACAAAAAGAGGCCTTCTTGGACCATAGCTTGGACTCTCTCTATACTCCATGGTTTACGCTACCCCAATACACAGCAGAAATAAACAAAACAATCAAAATATTACACCATTCCCCGAACACAGGATGATCTTAATGAACATGGACAAGTTGACTGGATCTGATTCTTATAGCATTAACAACATTAGGATCTGAGTTAAAAGAGAAATACAATAGTGACTCTGTGACAAGTAATATGTCAGATTTGTCTGAATATCATAGTGCTATGGGACCTGGGCAAAGTGATTTTTTTTAACAACAAAATGACTGAATCCCTTTTATAGTGAAGACAAAACTCATAGGATTTGTGCGAGCTAAGTAAGTGAATATGTCATGAACCATGATGTGCTTGCCTGTACACAGTCTACACTTCTTTTTGGCAGTTCCCATGCCTGGATGACCATCAATCACACACATAGTAACCTATATGTATGAAAGAATCAGGAAGCATCTAATGTATGATCACACATTTTAGCAAAGAACACAGCTACCAACTGCAGACTAGATCCCCGCCATCCACACCACTGGGAAGACTGCTCATGTGACCAAATTCTGAATGATAGAATATAAACACAAATGAAGTGTCCACTTCAGAGTCTTAAAGGGAAGTTTATCATCTCACAGTCTGATGCCCATTAAAGGTTTGCAGGTCCAGTGTTACCCAGACATCATGGAGAACACAATGTAAAAAGAATCTGGATTCTATAGAAAAGTTTATCTACCATTGTGAGATGTTAGCTACCAATTAAATAAGTGGTAATTTAAGGGGTGGCTTTTGAAGAGAGCATTGGGTGCCTAAATATACCCAGCTCTTTTCTTTTCTCTTTTTTGGGGGGTGTCCAGTCATGGGGCCTGAACTCTGGGCCTGGTCACTGTCCCTCAGCTCTTCAGCTCAAGGCTAGCGTTCTACCACTTGAGCCATAGCACCACTTCCGGCTTTTTTTCCTTTTGCTTATGTGGTGCTGAAGAATCGAACCCAGGGCCTCATGAATGCAAGGCAAGCGCTCTACCACTGAGCCACCTTCCCAGCCCCACGTAGTTCTTTTCTTTCTTGGAAGGAAAACTGTTTCCAGTGTACCAAAACAGAAAATTCAGCTTTTTTTTTTTTTTAAGCATGTGATTGATCAACTGCCAACATCTTAAAATTCTCTTAAACTGGTAAGGTTTTCTTTTTTCACATCCCTTAATTAAAAGAAATTCAATTCAAAATGATCATTTACCAAAAAAAAAATGGTTTTCAACTAAGCTTGGCAAAATCTTTTGAGTTCTTGGATAGTGTACTTTTGACTCATTCATTCCAGTATGCCACATAAATAAAACAGTGTCATGAGAAAAACAGGACCCCTAAATGATCTACCCACCTATCCTTAGCCTGAATTTTCAGATTGTTCAATATAACAGACTTACATTGTGTAACCATAAATGCTCTTTTTTTTTTTTCATTTTAATATGGTGATGCAATGCCTTTTGCTTATTTGGATAGGAATTTCTATACTACCATTCTGTGTATCCACTCAGTATTTATACTGGGCTCAGCTGCCAGGAAAAGAATCTTATCCTGAGAATGAAATGTGCTTGCTGTTCTAGAGCCTGTCCTCATTATCCATCCAGTCCTAGAAGAGTGAGGCCACTAACTATATCTTCTTGTAGATAATCAATTGCCCTATTTACCCATCACTCTGGAATTTCACAAATTTGTGACCTACACAGACCCACCATTCTTACACATATTAGGCTACTTCAGGGAAATAGCGAAGCACATTGCTTAGTGTTGATTTACTACACTGGATTAAACAGAAAAAAGTCAGGGTCTCGGGCCACTTACTTGAAAGGTCTGCCCAAGTGAATTTTGTTCTACTGGAAAGTCTGTCATTTGGAGGTAATGTAGATTTAAGTAAAGCCTTCTCCTCTCCCAGTCCTCCTCCTACCTTGGGCACAATTAATATTTCCCTCCTTCCACTTTCCCACAGCACTTTGTGAAAATTTCTAGCAACATTTCTTCCATTGTGCTATAAATATCTGCTCCCCTGTCTTTTCCCTGAGTGGCTCAGCAGCTCTGTCTTTCATTATCCTCTTGGCAAGATTGATCTCATTACTTTGCCCTTTTACTTTGCCTCATGTATTTCATGCTGGTACTTTCTAGTGTCATTTCATTACTGCGGCTGTGGAAGTAACTTAAATGTGCTCAGAGAATATACGTAACGTTAAGAAACTTCTTGTTCAAAGAGAACATCACAATTTTAGATATTTCAACAGGGCTTTAACTTTTGCTCTGCTTTTTCAAATCTCCCTTAAATGTGCTGGTATCACATTTATAACCTCAACGTGTCTCAAATTAAAAACTACACTTCAACTGAAGTCACAATCAATAAGGGAGAATGGATTGTTCTATTTTCTGAGAGACGGACACAAGCAGGTATTGGGTATTTCAGCTAAACTCAAATCCTAATACTGCTAATAGTGCCATTTGGTACTAATACGTTGTTAGGAATTAAATGTGAAAAGTAGAATTAGGAGCAAGAAAAAGAAACATGTCAATAAAATTCAGCTTAGGCAGACAAATATGTGGTCTGCATTTGATGAAGAGGCGATATGCACACATAAATAAATCATTAAAATCTACCCACTAGCAGTCTGCTCAGTTTACAGTGATTTGAGTTGCTTCTAGGAGTAAGGGAAAAGCTAAACATGATTTGTTTGGTTTGCAGAATGAAGGGGGGAAAAGAATTTAACACATTTTAAACATATGCATAGTACAATACTACATTTATAGAATTACTAAGATGATATTAGTAAACAGGTGGGACATATCTTCTGATATAGTGTCATATGAAAAGAAGAAGGGGAATAAGAGGAGGAAGGAGGAAGAAGAGGAGCAGGAGGAGGAAGAAGAGAGGAGGAGGAGGAGGAGGAGGAGGAGGAAGAGGAAGAGGAGAAGAAGAAAGAAGAGGAGGAGGAAGAAGAAGAAGAAGAAGGAGAAGAAGGAGAAGAAGGAGAAGAAGGAGAAGAAGGAGAAGAAGGAGAAGAAGGAGAAGAAGGAGAAGAAGGAGAAGAAGGAGAAGAAGAAGAGATGAAAAAGAATAAAAGTGTTGCAGTAAAGTTCTATCCACATAGTCTTTCTAAGACATCATCAAAATACTTTGGCAAGTCTATCACATAAACCTGAAGATGGTGTTGCTTCAAGCCACAGGAGGTGGGTGAGGAACATTACAGACATTGATTTCTCTGCCTTGGAATATTATGGGCTGTTTGCCTAACTCACTAAAGCAGGTTTATTAAGCACATTTAAAAGTGGGAACAGCACAAAACAATTATCAGGAAGCTTAGTCTTGAGTAAATGGGGGAGGTTAAGCAGAGGATGACAGACTAATGGTGGGTGAATGCAGCCCTAATATCCAATGTAAATATGTGAAGATGAATTAGGAAAAATTGAAGTCAAGTGTGGTTTGGGAGAGATGGGAGAGAATAATGAAAGCAATGACCTTGATCAAGATGTATTGCACTCCTAAACTGACATGCTGAATTGAAACCCCTTGTATAATTACTTAAAGATTCTAAAATTTTAAAAAGAAGTTAACATCTATGTATATATAGGTTAACATATATATACACACATATATATATGTGTGTATATATATGTTAACCTATATATGTTAACATATATACATATATACATAGATGTTAACTTCTTTTTAAAATTTTGGAATCTTTACATCTATATTAACTTCTTTGTTTAAATTGTAGAATACATATGTATATATATATATGTATATGTATACACACACACACACACACACACACACACACACACACACAAAAGGAAGGAACCTATCTTGTTTACCAAATGGAAAACATTTGGTCTATAACAGTGATAATGTCAGTCTCAGACTTTTTTGGCTCTGATACCTATGGTCCTTCCACTGCCTTAATAGAAAATCCACCTTCAGACTTTTGGATTTCAATGCCTGGTCTACTGCCTCTCATTCCTTCTTTTTCTTCCTCTTCCTCCTGTGCCTCTGCTTCATCTTTCTCATCTCTCCCTCTCCCCCACTCTTTTCTCAATACCCAGTTTAACCTTAAGTGTTTCCTTCTACAATATTCAGCTTCTATTATACAATTTTCCTTTTAAGAATATACTATTATTGAAGAAGATGGAGGACAGACTCATTCTTTCTTGGAATTGGAATAAAATAATAGCCCACCTATTATGCCAAATTTGATTTTTGTCTCAGCAGCATACTTAATCTTAGCCCTTAGTAAGTAGTTTATGAAAACTCATTAATTAAGTCATAACTGAATTACTATATGATCTTAATGAGCAGTACTTTATTTCATATATTAATGCTATTTTGATGAAGTTGGACATAATTTTTTATTAAGAATTTGCTTAAACTTAACATAAACTCCCCTATGACTAAGCAATCCCAATCCTGGACATTTACCCAAATGACCACAAACAAGGCCACACTAAAGCTACCAGCACAACCATGTTCATTACAGTATTATTTACAATAACTAAGATATGTAACCAACCTAGATGCCCCCAATAGATGAAAGAATCAAGAAAATGTGATATACATATATATATATATATATAAACAATGGAATTCTATGCTTCTGCCAGAAAGACTGACATTGCCCCATTCGTAAGGAAATGGAAAGACCTGGAAAAAATTATACTATGCAAAGTAAGCCAGGCCCAAAGAAAAGTAGGTTGCATTGCAACCTCATTTGCAATAACTAGAATATGTCTGTGATATTCTTAGCAGGGGATCACAATATCCCAATCACTAAGTGCATAGGACCCTATATAATGAAGTGTATCAAAATGAACTCCAAGAATTGGAAACAAGAGGTTATTGTTATGTCCTATATGCAGTAATTTCTATTTTTTTCTTTCTGTTTTAGTTATCTGCACCCTTTGTTTTGCATATAAGCTTATCTGATCAATGGAAGGGAAAGGGAATCACAGAAACAGCAGGAGAAAGAATGAACTAATGCACCAATGATTCTCACTAGACACTATGTTGGAGATGAACTTTGCAACTTGGGGGGAAGAGGAGTGGGGAGGGATAAGCGGGAAGAAATAAGAGATGGGGTAACAGTGCTTAAAATGAAATGTACTCATTATCTCACTTATGCAACTGTTGTCCCCTGTTCATCACCTTTAGAATATTTTTTTAACAAGAAAAGAAACAAATTTGCTCAGATGAAGTGTTTGATAGGATCTTATGGTGCTTTTGTTTTCTGTGTAAAGTAAATATTAGTGTCTCAGTTATGTTTAAGCATTAGGTTTGCTTCGAAGAGGGTAGACATAAACTTAAAAAGAAAGTAGGGATGCACAGAATGAAGTTCAATGGAAATAATCCGAGGTTCGCATACTAGAAAAAGTGAACGACTCACTGCTATCCACAGGAACATATTTAACATTCTACACTTACTGGCTTTCTGCTTCATAAACTCCCTGCTTCAAATCTTTGTTGCTTTCCCTGCTTTCTTCCTGCTGGAGACGAAATTACATATGGACAGCAAGTCAATGAGAGGAAAGATAATTCAATCCTTTATGAAAGTGGCACAGTTTCTTAGTGACTAAAACACCGTTTACCCTTGTGCTATGACTGTTTTTCCAGGGAACACTGGAAAAGACAAGAACAGCTTTCTGAGTGTGGGGTGGCGTCTTCATCTTGCATGCCACCCTCCCATGTGGTGAAAACACAAGCTATGCTCTAAAATATAAGCTAGGCTCTTGGTTTGGTTATCCACTTGAGGATATCTTTTCACAATGAGAAATTAAGTCTATGAACGACTGTAACCAATGGCACCTCAGAGTGAGAGAAAAGGTCGTAAGATTGCATTTCACTACAGACCTTCAAGAATCTTTGGGAAAAAATGTCAGAATGTACACTAAATTGAATACAAAGGAAACTGTTGTGATTCTGAGTTTACATTAGGAGACATTCTGTGCAACTCACACCTGTATCCTTCATCTGACTTCATACACAGAGCTGTACAATTCTTTGGGGGAATTCTGGATGCATTATTCCCCTTTAAGTGTATGTTAAAAAAAATGAACATGGGGAGACACTGAAAATATAAACAAGCATTCCTTCAAAGAAATGGTTTTTAAAAACATGGCTTTAAATACCTGACATTGGGGGACACATCTGGAGAGTGTCTTTGAACCCATGGTACTAAACATGGGCTGTATACACTTCTGTCTCACTTGTAGAGCTTCTTAAAACAATTCATAGGCATACGTCCTTCCTGTCAAATGGATAATTTCAAATTTCTTTCGGACAGTCTGATACACCATCAGAAATGAGAACCATTGGTTTAGTCTCTAGGAAGAATCACTTGGGTACCTTGCATTTTGGCTCCTGCTGTTCTCCTTGTAAAAGTTGATTTGAATTCCATACTTGTCAGCTTTCACTTTCTGAAGGAGGAAGCGAATATTAATTCTTAAAGGCTCTGTATTTGAGGTAGAACCTTTGTTTCCAGGCCTCAAATAGGATTATTCTGAATTTATTTAAAATCAACAGCCTAGAGACTTTTTTTTTAGTCTCAGCCCAGCTGTATGCTCCTCATGGTATAAATTGAGATGCAATAGGCTGAATGTGTATAGCATGCCTATAATTGCAGCTACATAAGAAGAAGTGGTAGGAGGACCAACAGGTTAAGGCTAGCTGGGGAAAAGATTGAGAGACTCTATTTCTTACTTATCAAGGGGTTCTGTTTTCTCTTGTCCTAGTTCTCTTCTTTGTCCTACTTTGTTAAATAACTCTTTGGTAAATTTAGGAAAAGTACAAATGGAAGAGCTAGGATTTGGCTCAAATGATTTGCCTAGCATATAGGAGACTTTGGGTTTGATTCCAAGTAAAATACACATGCACGTGCATGTACACATGCACACGTGTGCACATGCATGCACACACACACACACACACACACACACACACACACACATAACGCGTAAAAATGAATCCCAGCAATAAAATCAACATATATCTCAGTTTAGACTATACAATGAATATATTGATTAGAAGAATCATGAAAAGAAACCACTAAGACTGAATCTTCATAAATCCATTCCCTGTTGTGCACACTTCTTTATGTAACCATAGAATTAAATGGATATTCTTGTTCCTATTTACTGAGTTTGTCACTAAGGCTTATTTATCATTATCCACAATTATGATGAGGTAAGTAACATTCAGGAAGTTTAAGTCCTTAAGAAGGGTACTAGGCTGTTGGCAAGAAATTGTGACTGGGTTCAAGTTCTTTTTCACTTGATACTTGCTTTTCATTGCTCCACTGTCACAGTCCAAACAGAAAACCACATCCACTCTACAGCAATGAAAAAAAATGAAGCCAGCTCATGTGCCTTGTTCTTTCTCTTTTATGTGACCTGGAGTCTATTTTAATAAGTATTCTAGAGGGAATAATAATTTTCTCCAGATCATTAAGTAGTGATATGCAGTCTTGTTTTTTTTCTTTCCAGATAAACACAATGGGAAGTAAATTTCTTATTCTGCTTCTTCTCCAGTAGTAAAGGATCCATAGATAGCAATTGGGACAATTAATAACCCTTACATTTAGAAGCAGATCTTTCAATGCTAGCTTAATCTATCTCTTTTTAGAACCTGGAATTCCTTCTTGGAATCTATTTTGACTAGAGGAAGCACAGGAAAAAAAAAAGTTGGATTACTCCCATTGGAGACTTCCAAGGTTAATCTAACATTTCCCCAGAAAGACTATTGAGTATTCTACCTCCCAGTTGGGTGGACCATCAGTTTTCTGATTTATGTTTATCAGAGGTTCATATCTTCAGGTCAGAATGTAAGTCATTTTTTTTCTATTATGAGAGCTACAGATATCCAATTCAGTAAAAGGAAGCACTTTATTTTTTAGTTATAAGAACATATTAATATCTAAGAAACTTTAAAAACAAAGTTGTAGTCATGTGTGTGTGTGTGTGTGTGTGTGTGTGTGTGAATGTGTGTGCCAGTCTGTGACCAAATTACCTCTTTTCATTATACCAATCATTTTGAATTAGGTCCCACTGTATCATTTTAACTTAATTATCATCTTGAAAATACTATCTTCACACATAGTCCCATTCTAAGACACCAAGAGAAATTGGGTAAGGAACTCTAACTAAGAATTTGGGGGGGGGGGGGCGGTGGGAGGGTCACTCATGGGGCTTGAACTCAGGAACTGGGCACTATCCCTCAGCTCTTTTGCTCAATGCTAACACCCTAACATTTTGAACCATAATGCCACTTCTGGTCTTTGAGTGGTTAGTTGGAGATAAGAGTCCCACAGGGACTTTTCTGGCCAGGCTGGCTTCGAACCTCATTCCTCAGATCTCAGACTCTTTTTTTGTTGTTATTAAGTTCTTTTTTAATGTGAAAATACCATACAGAGGGGTTACAATTACATGAGCAAGGAAATAAGTACATTTCTTATCAAGCATCATTGCCTCCTTCCCCTTACATCCCTGCCCATCGCTCCCCTCCCTCCCCCAGCTAAAGTTGTAAAGTTTGTTTTTCAATATAACATGATCTCAGACTCTTGAGTAGCTAGGATTACAGGCTTGAGCCACTGGTGTCTGGCTAGTAAGAATTTTTTGAGACACACTTTAGTCTATGTGACTCTCTTTCTCTATAAACAGAGCAATTGTCTCTTTTTAACCAAAAGAACTATTTTCTTTAATAAATCAAAGAAGCTAAATATCTCTCATAATGAGGCAGAAGTGAGAGGAAGAGAATGTGGGGGGCATTGACTTTTATTTTCACAGTTGTTCTTTGCACAGTTGATCAGAAGCTGGAAATTCAATACACAAAGATTTCCACTACTACTGGTCTCCAGCTGCAGCTCACCAGATAGATCATTGACTGTTCATAGGCAGAACACTGTTGAGCGTTATCATGCGTATCTGATGCATCTGATCACAGGAGTGTTTACAAACAATCTGTAAGCCAGCCCTGATGCCTTTTGGACTTCTCATTTCTCAACTAGGTAGGTGGAGAGGAAAAGCTAAGCACAGGGACATTTAAGCACACACTGTACCTGGGGTTATAAGAGTTCTAAAGCTTGAATTTCCGTGCTTTTCAGAAATCCAAAGAGACTTGCATATACTGGGGATAGTTGAACAAGAATGTTAAGCATCCCCAAAGAATCGCATGGATACCTCCAGTCTTAACTACCCAGACATAATTTCTAACTAAGGAAAAGTAACTTCCATATTAAGCCACAGCCAATCCTCAAAGCTCCTGTACCTTCCAGCAGGGAATAAATCTGAATATCCTCATATAGTCAACGTTTGCAGTTCCCTCTGTTTTAACACTGGTTTCCATCCTTTTAACAGCTGTGAATGGGGGAGAAACAACAGAGGGGCTATGTTTTACAAATCAGGAAAGACAGCTCCCGAATCCTGTTTTTTGTTTTTGTTTTCCTTGCTTGCTTTCACAGAACACAAAGGTAGGGAGTAGAAAGTTAAATTTCTTCCAGTACTAAAGTTTAAACTCAGTGTAAGGAGGGAGGATTTCAAAACTAGCCTACTTGGATGGTGGTTATCATGCCCCAGAGCAAAACATGCCATCATGCTTGCGCTGTTCTGAATTAGGAGATCAGCTGGGCTGAGCCTCAACAATCATAAGCTTTACATTTTTCCTGCCAACTAGCACTTCCGCCGTGGTATATCTTCTCATCTTTACATTTTTCACTGGATATGACACTCTAGCCCTTTGGGGTTCATCAGCCCCAGGTGTAGACCAGCATTTGTGAAGGTGGTGGGGACACCCAAATATATCTTAGGGATGAACTTTTTTATGGGTGATATAATGGTGGCGGATTGATATGCAATGGGCATCCAAAGATTCACCTGGTCATCTCATTTCAGACCCAGGGAGTCATACAGTCACATTTTATTCTACTGCATCCTACGATTTGATAAAATAAAGAATGAACTGCCAGTGAGCAGGTGAACTTCTATCATGTCCCACTCACTCTTTTGTGAAAATGATTCCAGTCAAGGAAAGTTTGGTTCTATTGCCAGGGCTTCTTTCATTAGCATGAGACACTAAAAGATTAAAGAGGTCCCTCTTCAGTTTGGAAAGCAAGCAAGCACAGCTGAACTCATGGGTTTCCAGAGAGAGAAGAGGTTTTCATTCATAGAAGTTGCATGAGAAAATCAAAGTAGTAATGGGATTACTTTGCCCATGTCATTGTAACCCCTCCGTATGGTATTTTCACAATAAAAAAATTAAAAAATTAAAAAAATAAAACACAAAAGTAGTAGTGGGCAAACACTTTGAGATTTCCTTAAGAAAAAGAATATTTGGTCAACATTTTTTTTTCTTCCTGGCCTAACAAAAATATCAGATTCACTCACCAACTGTGGAACACTATGAATCTTATCCTGTAGATCTCAAGGAAGTAGACTCAATATATGCCTGAGAATATAATGGATTCAAATGCTCTATGATGTAACCATGTCTAAATGGCTGATTCAAACTGAAGCTTATGAAAAGTCTACAGGAGCCATGAATACATGGTCCAAGAAAACTAATTCTACATGTTACCCTCCCTTTAGCGAAGATTAATGGAAAAGATTCTATAAACTCTCAAAAAAAAAAAAAAACCTGAAAAGTTACATGTATGGAGTGAGAAGGTGAAAGTCTCAAGGTTTTCATTAAGCATTTAATGGTATGCAACCTCCAAGGAAAGTAAAATTTACCCAAGAGCTATTCAACTGTTAATGCATTAAAGAGTAAAATATTTGCTAACAAGAAATCATAATTTTGGTGAAATGTCTTCATTTGGTTCAGGCCTCAACCAGAAATGATTGTAGAGAAACATGAGCCTTACTCTACAAGTATTAATTAAATTATTCAAACTCATGAACAGGAGGTAAAAATAGGATTCATTCTCCTTTATTCTGTCCCTGTGAAAGATGCTAAATCCATTATTGCTGTAGCAGGGCATGATAATTTATCTTTCAAAAACAGTTCTGAAAATAAAAATTCAAGTTCCTGACTCAAATTTGAAAGGGAAAATGCAGAGAAGAATAAAATGTTTATCCTACAAAATTAAGAAGCATGAGGGAAGGGATAGGTAGGGGAGGGGTGGGTGAGAATATTGAAACAGGTAGCATTGACCAATATTGTATTCATAAGCTGCTTTGTTAAATGGCAATTCCTCTTAGAACTACTTAAAGACAACAATAAAAAGATAAAAGCAAAAAAAATCAATGTACATTTATATTTCTCTTTTGTAACAGACAAACCATAGGTTTCAGAATGTATCACATTTCCTTTGACCTCACAGTTATTTAGGGGTAGAAACCTGCTCACTAAGCAATATTACTGCATGAATGAGATTATTTTATCAGTTAGTATATGGTCCGTATACAGAAAGATGCCAGGAACTAAAATTTATCAACAAAAACTTTTCACATTGAAAATTTGCTCACATGCCTGAGCAAATTGTCTTAGTTTTTAAATCAGGCTCTGTGTGTGTGTGTGTGTGTGTGTGTGTGTGTGTGTGTGTGTATTTTTGCCTGTCCTGGGGCTTGAACTCAAGGTCTGAGCACTGCCCCTGAGCCTCTTTGTGCTCGATGCTAACAGTCTACCAGATGAGCCACAGTGCCACTTCCAGCTTTTTTGAGTAGTTTATTGGAGATAAGAATCTCATGGGGACTTTTCTGCCCCAGCAGGCTTTGAACCACCATGCTCATATCTCAGCCTCATGAATAGCTAGGATTATAGGTGTGAGCACTGGCGCCTGCCTCAGGCTATATTATTAAGGAAGAGTTAAAACAATAGTATCTGAGTTTTGTGATTCTGAAACATTTCATTGACTAAAGAACAATTATATTACACTTAATTGTGACTAGTATTTTATTCCTTTTATAAGTCCTACTTAAAGAAATGTGAACTATCTTCATTACATTCTTATCTCCCACTGCTTATTTCTATTTCAATTACAATATAGTAACTAGTGAAGAACAATATTGGAAGTAGAATTCAGAACTCCTACCTAAGCTGCTCTCTACCAAGGAACATTAATATCTGTGTGTGTGTGTGTGTGTGTGTGTGTGTGTGTGTGTTTGTATGTGTGTATGTGTTATACATTTCTTTCACTCTCTATGTCTCTGGTATTTGTAGGTCTCTGTCTCTCAGAATACATTTACCAAACACAAAGTTTTGAGGTATAAAGAGTAGAGTTCATTAGTTAATTAAGGAAAATATTAAGTAAAAATAAAATGTTACTTTGATAGAAACTAACTAGTTCCTTCAGTTTTACTAGCCCAATCATACTTTTTCAATGGGATTAAAACTCAGAAAAGCATCTGAAAATGCAAATTTCCAAAATAAGTTTGATGGTACATTTAGACAAAATAATTTACTAAACTATAAAAAGGAATGGTTTACTGAAATTATACTATATTAGATTTTGCTTTAAGTGACTTTCAGCTTTAAGTATTCACTATTTCATTTACGTATTTTCAACATTGATGAACTATGATTTATCAAAGATATATATATATAAGAAAATATGTCTTGCTTCCTACTGAGTCAAAGCTAAAATCATAGCAGGAGGAGAGGTAGATAAACATTTACAGTGATTAACTTTGTGATATGTGACATGGTAGAGGGTTATATGTTACATGCCACAGAAGAATTACAGAGGCAATGATCAAGACTGCAATGGGAAGATAAGGTCAATGTATTCCACTAACCATTTCATACAATGAAGCAAACTATCTCAAGGTGACAAGAGTAAATTCTGGACTTTATAAACACTAGCACAAAGTATACAATCCATAGAAAATTCCGGGGCCACATACTTAATACAATATTTTATTTATTTAATTAATTAATTAATTTTTAATTTGGGGCCTGGATGCTGACCCTTTTTACCTCAAGGCTAGAACTTTACCACTTGAGCCACAGCTCTACTTCTTGCTTTTGGGTGGCTAGTTTGATGTAAGTGTCTCAAACTTTCCTGCCGTGGCTGGCTTCAAACCACAATGCTCAGATCTCATACTCTTGAGTAGCTAGAATTACAGGCCTGAGCTACTGGTGTCTGGCCAAAACTTCCCTTTTAATCCAGTTACTTTAGATAAATAAATTAATTATTTGCATAAGTTCCCCCCAAAAATCCCTTCAGAATGACTGCTAGCGCGTAATCAACCATGTTCCACTCTATTTTACCACATACATAAAAGGGTTTTATTAGTTAGAAACTATTTTCAGGGTTTTAAAGAGCTCATGAATTCCACATACATAAAAAACATCATCTGCAAAATTTAAATACACGTCCACCACTATCCTCATCCACAACTTATGCATATCATTCAGTAAAACGAAGAACATAACAACAGAAATTGTTGCCTGAAAATAAAAAAGATTTTACACCAATAAATTTCCTGACAACAAAGATTGCTTGGATATGTGGAGTGTGAAACTCTAAGACCATGTCTTATCTGGGAAATTTTGGATGTAAATATTGTGAAATGTACATATTTCTCTAGGTGTGGTCTCTTCCTCTCCCCAGGTGGAGGAGGACAGGGTGAGAACATTCTAACACTGAGAACCTATTGCTTAGATGTCTTTATATCCATGAATAATTCTCCATGTCTATCAAAAGTATAGTTCTAGTTGCAAACTGGGGAAAAGAGAAGAACAAGAAATGACCTTGGGCCAGGGTCACAAAGAATATAATTTCCTATCAGATCAGTCCCTTGGCTGTTTCCCAGATTCATGACTACTTCTGAGAAACAGCAAGATAGATGTGCAGTATGGGAAGTCAAAGGAGCGTTCCAGGGAGGGGAATATTTCCCGTCAAGCCTGCGGCCATAACCAGGGCTTCCCTTTTAATGAGTTAATAGAAACATCAAACCAAGTGCTGAATCAATGAATTCACCTACTTAATTTCGTAGTTAATTACTAGAAGCAAGTCTGAAATTAAGTGCTTACCCTGCGGAATACTCACACGTGTGCGTGTGTCACACACACACACACACACACACACACAAGGCACTGCAATGTGGGGAAGAATTTAGCTAGCCATAGATAGAAGGGAAGAAATACATTTGGCAAGCATGGTGAAAAAGGAAGCAGAGGAAGGGCTGGGAGACAGAAGGAAAGGAAATAAGGTATCAGGATATGTAAGAGGGGAACAAGAAAAACGTATTTCCATTCTCCATGGCAAAGATAGTCTTATTATCTGCAACTAGTTCTATGAAATGCTGCAGACTCATCTTACACAACTAAAAGATCTACTGGAGAACAATATTCTGAATGAGCTCTTCATGTACAGAAACAGAAAGTTCAGGAAAGTGAGGCAACTTGCTTAGAGCCTTATGGCCAGAGGCTAGAAAAATCAGAACCGGAACCTGAAATTTGACACTGGCATTCAGTGTGGGAAATGGTAATTCCAGAGAAATATTGGGGAACCTAGTGTGGCAAAAAGCCCACATTTCCTATTTTACACTCAACCACCTGCCCCAAGTGTTTTCTACCAGCGTCTTGATGTTCAGGTTTATGGCAGTTTCCTACACCACTGAAGAGGATGTTCAACATGAGGTCACTTGTCCTGACTTCTAAAGATGCATTTGTCCAAATAATAACATTAGGAGAAAAATTTAATATTATCTAGTATCATAACCACTCACCGTTAAGAGGGAATTTTTGACACAATTAAAAAAAAATGGATGACTCTCTTCAACTGCCTTTTCATTTCAGAGAAACTTAGTATGGTTCACTTCTTTCCCCGCTCCTTGTTCTGAAGAAGACAATCACATCCTTGCACACAGAGCCTGGCTTTCCTAAGGGAGCACAGAATACCTGGAGCTTGAATTCCTGCGATCTAGAAAGCAACTTTCTAAAGGGGACCTTGGTAGGAAACTTAGCAAAACAGTTCATTTTATTTCAAAGAAGACATACTGCTAAGTGAGTTCTCCTAATGAAGAAGGTTGCCTGGTGCCAAGTAGCATGTATTAGAGAAGCGAATGAAAATCTAATTACAGCCAAAGCAATGCTTCCATTTTAAATTTCACTTTCTTTATTTTGTTGGTTTGATTAAGATTAGCAGTTGGGCTGCTGGGGCATGGCTGAGCTGGGAAGATCATAGCTTTAAAGCCAGCATGGCAGAAGAATCTGTGAGACTCTTATCTTCTAGTAACTAATAAAGAAGACAAGGAGAGGTGTACACCAAGTAGTAAAAGTGCCATCCTTGAGTAGAAAAGCCAAGCAACGGTGTGAGTCTTAGTACTGACAAAAACAAATAAAGGGGTTTTAAAGTTGGAAGCATGTTTTTCAATGATGAAGTCTATATAGAACATATTCATATACTTACTACACACACACACACACACACACACACACACACACACACACACACACACACACACACACACACGGAAGGCTTGGTGGAAAGAACCCAGCTGTCCAGAAGTCAAGAGGCTGACTGACCTCAGAAAACATTCATACCAGGTTAGGAAATAATAATAAGTTCAGAGACAAACAGCCCATGCAAACCAGGATAGAACCAGTGGGAAAAACAAAAGGTCCAGCCAAGAAATACACAGGGGAACTGAAGGAAGAGCTTAGAGATAGAGGACCTTGGAGGTGATCCAAGTGTGTGGATTGGAATCTATTTCACAAGGAGGGGTTTGCTGGTAGCGCTAAAGCAGTGACTTTCAAAGATAAAATTAGCTGGTGATAAGGAAGGGTTGAAGGAGACATATGAATCAGGCTGTGCTTAGAGTTATCTGGGACTAGTAAGTGCTAAAAGTCCGAATTAAGGCAGGAAAGGGGAATATTCTAGAGACCACATTAAGCAAGAGCCTCCTTTGCTTTGTCAGCCAGAAGGGACACGAAACAGTAGGCCAGCTATTGTAGGATATGAATATTAGCCAGCCTTTCCCCCATCCTCCTTTTAACAAAAGATTTAGGTTTGGGAAGCTAAAGCCAACACTGATATTAATGTCATTTTATATTCTTTGCAGAGAAGATTTTGGGTCAAATTCAGAGTAGGGAATAAGAAGAATAATTCTCTGATGTCATTCCATAGCCTGAATCTAAAGCTTCAATGTGCAGGTCTTTCTCTTGGACTTTGAAAACAGAGCAAGAGAAGTGGCAGCACACATTTTTAGAAGACACTTCAAGAGAAGCCGTGAGGGAATTAGAATACTGCGATAAAAGTGTGGGGATTGTGCGTGTGTGTGTGCGTGTGCGTGTGTGTGTGTGTGTGTGTGTGTGTGTGCAGTGAGGAAGTATTTGTCCTTATTCCCTAGGCTTCTTCAGTTTGCTACTGTCTTTCATTATTTTATGGTGTCCATATGATAAGGCGATATGCTTAAAGATACAGAGAGATGGCCCAATATCCAGATGCACTGAGAATGGTAATTTTGTTTTGTATCTTCTTTGGTAACACAGTACACCCTGTGTTCCAGAACTACATCGCCTATGTCTCTTCTATGTACAACCTTAATGTAAAAAAGGGCAGAGAATCATGGAAGATCCAGGTGCTGGTAGCTCAAGCCGGTAAATCCTAGCTACTCAGGAGGCTGAGATTTGAAGATCACCAGTAGAAGGCAGCCTAGAAAGTAAAGTCTTTGAGAGATTCTTACCTCCAATTAACAGCAAAAAAGCGACAAGTTGAGCTATGGCTTGAGGGGTAGAGCACTAGCCTTGCATGAAAAAAGCTTAGAAACAGAAAGAAGAGGAAGGTCTTGAATTCAAGCCCCAGTACTAGCATGCAGGCACACACACCACCCCCACCCTACCCCCACCCCCAGGCGTACACAGACCCATGGAAGAAAGAGCCCTGTGTCCATTTCCCATTACGTTTTGTGATGATAAGATATGGTAAATATGTGGGTCAGACTTAGATATTCCTTCTTAAGGACAAACAGCTGTGAACTTCTAATAGCCACACAGATATTGAAAGGGTAAGTTTCCAGGAAAAACTGGGATATGAAGTGTCTTTTTTGCTTCTCACTAGTGTCAGGGACACCTTATAGCTCACCATGGTTTATGCGTGCAGATCACAAAATGGTCAATAGGTTTAAATTAAGTGCTGCAGGGAAAACTTTACTTTCAAATAATCAAGAGTTGTGACTGAGTAGCTGCCCTGGCCCAACTCAGAATTTGCAAAATACTGTCACAGAATGTACAGCAATCAGTAAACGTGTTGATGCTGATGCTATACAAGGCTTAGAAAGGTATAGTGAGATACATCACTCAATTTTTCTTACTGTGGTAACTTTCCAGGAGAAATCTACCCCACCAATAGCTTTTCTGAAAAGCATACAGATGTACTTTAATTGTGAATTTTAAGCATTCTATCCAATAAACACCAATTATGTATCCATAGTGCTTTTAGAATGGTACTCATCACCACCAGAGTTGCAAAAGAGAACATTCCTAGTCTTGTAACTGGGTGAGAAGTTGTTATGTGACTTCAATATAGTTTCTCAACAAATATTTCATTCAAAGTCTAGAAAATGAATTCCTCTATTTCCATGTCTCAGAAGAAGCAAAAGACTTTATGAACAGAGAAGATGGAGCAATTAGGCACATGTTACTCCGCTGATGAGGCCTCTGAACTGACCAATTAGATGGAATCGAAGCACACCCACGCACCATGCAGGTGACCAGGTGTGTGGGTCTCTGAGATGGTTTAAATGACTTTTCCCAGTGAACTGAGGAATTGAATTTACTGAGGAATATCCTTTTGTTCTTGATTTTTATTTCCTCATTTTCAGGCAAGCCTGAAGGATTGCTTTCAAAGAGAAAGGATTTGTTCCTTCGAGATGAGTGGAACAATGCAAGAGTAACATAAATGTAGATGGAGTTGCTCCCTTTACATCTAGATAGGGAGAGCCAGATATCTTGCAGGGAGAACAAAACTCCCCAGAGGGTCACTTAAAATTTCAGTAGCCATGTACAATATATCGTTGCAGAGAAATGCAAACAAAAATTAAACATTGTGACATTATGAGGAAACAGCAATTTGCCCTCCTCACTGTGTATTAGCAGACACAGAAGGTACTTGTGATTTTTCTTCTCTCCATTACTTAATTCCTGACATCTCTCAATAGTCCCTCAATTCCTTTTGAGGGTACACTTAATCTTCAGGTTCATTCTTTCGAAACCAATTATAAACTGTAGATACAGCATATGATCTATGCTGGCCTACTCAGTTTAGATGTCAGTGCGATCTCTTTGCAGGGTTTGTCTTCCTTTGGTGGGTGATTGAAGAAAAGAAAGGCTGACAATGAAAATTATCTATTCAAGAAGACCAAGACAATAAAATTACAGAGAAAATCAGGCATGCTTTTCTGCGGCATCATGAACACCTAGATCCAACTAGAGCTGAACTTCATATACTGCAAGACTTTTCAGTGACTCGAGTCAGTCATTTTGCTCACTGTAATTACATGGTTCTCCCTATTTCTAGTCTAACTCATTACTACTAAGACATATCAAAGTTCGCTGGCCCTCCTACACACAAAAGTCTGTAATACGGATGAATCGAATCCCAAATCTCAAGTGAAAAGCCAAAAAGTTTATCTTATTGATCCAATCAATTCCACTTTCCAAACTATAAAGCCATACAGGAGACACCAGGAATCTGATAAATTTAGAAACTTATATTTTAGTGCCCTTTTTTCCTTTTTCTAAAATAAATAAATAAATAAATGTTCACTTAATTACCTTTCACTCTTTTCTCCCCAAGGTTCTGGCCCAGTGGTTAATTCACAATTCTCTTGTAAGAAAGACACTCCTTACACTTTCCTAAATATTTAGCAACATGTAAAGTGCCCTCCTCAAGACATTTGATGCAATAACATCTCATTCCAAGTCTGTACTATGACTACCTCCCATAGTACAGACAAGCCCGGTGAGGTTCCAGAGACTAACTTGTTCAAAAACACAGATCTAAGATGTGACATCACTCATGTTGGTCAAGCTGCTGTGTCTGTGCTTTCATTCCACCAATCCTTAGAATCGTGGGCTGCTCGGAATAAGATAAAAGCCCAGCATCTAACTTATAGTGATTACTATGAGGCAGCCAATGGGAGAGGAGATGGGAGTTAGGCTTTGACAGATAACGATGTCATTTAAAACCTTCAGTACGTGAATCTGAATTACAGGAAAGAGCTCCTCTCTATGCACGAACACAAAGGGCACTGATGACTATCCTGACTCTGAACTACCCATCCTCCCTTTGAAGTGTTGATCTTGGAGTATTCGTTGAGAAGCCTAGGTAGGGTTCCAATACCAGCCCTGGTCTAAAAATGCCATGTGGGTGTCCACCCTCACTGGCTGCCCACCAAGGATGCGGAAAATTCTTAAATTTGCTCTCCACAAACCCTTGGGGATGTGCTGCGCCTCGTCCCTGGCTGGACTGAAAGGCCCAGAGGAGCCTCACAATGAACAGTAGACAGAGAGCAATGGGACCTAAGCCTTCAATACAGACAGAGCCTCTGTCCCTTCTTGGCTGCAGCGAACAGCAGCAGGGTTGGACCTGAAGTGATGGCACGGTGCCGACAAAGCACTTTGGCACATGCCGGGATATGAAAGGCTCTAATGAGACCCATTTCACAATTCAGTGGCCACGTGCATTAAGCAGGCAAAGATTTCTTCCTAACATTCTTGTGATAGATTCTATGTTCCAGGTCTGTGACATGGTCCCCCTAACCTGCCCACTTAGGCCTAGATCTCATTCCTCTTGCCTTGGCAGTGAAATAGACTGCTGACAGTGACAGAGAGAGAGAGAGACTGAGACAGAGAGAGACAGACAGAGAGATAGACAGAGAGAGGAGGTAGTATTCTAGCTTTAGAGAGATAGGAGGTACACAGATTCCCCTCAGGATCTGCAGGAACCTTCCAGAGACCAGTGATGCATGCTAATCCTTTCTATTGGTTGAGAAAGTGGGATCCTTCATAGTCAAGCCATTGTTCTTTCTAATTGTCAGAGACTGCTGCTCTGCACTTGCCTGGAGCGATCCAATTAACATATCACCACAACACCAACCATTATAATATGTTCCGGTCTCCTACCAACAAGGGAAAGTCCCAACCCTACTTCCATCCACTGCTTCCATCTAATTAGGTCTTTAATATAGATAAACAGACTGGGGAAAACAGAAACCTGGAAAGAAGACTCTATGTGGGACTCACTTTTGCACTACTAGAGACCTCATGGAGTTGGACTGGAGGGCTGAGTGCAGGGGAAGTAAGAACAAAAGGAAGAAGGAGAGGAAAGAGGGGACTGGGAAGGGAAGGACTAGGAATGAAGACAGACAAGCTGGGATGGAGGGAGGAGGAGAGGAAGAGGGAATGGCTGCTTGCTGCTTTGGGGAATTGAAAAACATGTAACTTCTGCTGGAAACTATTGCCATGGCAACCTTCAAACAATACAGAGAAAGCCTTCATAGTTCCATTCCTGCCTTCCTGAGCACCACTGTGGAGATGTTAACTCTTTTAAGAGAGGCTTCTGATTTTTACTCACAGAAAACACAGAAAATCATCTGGATCTCTACTTATGATTCCTCTGAACTGATTTACCCACACAGAGACCGACTCTGACCCCGGTTGAAGCGATAGGTCAGCTAACAGACCTATTCATAACCTTCTGTGTAGATTAGAAATGCGAGGCAGGGATTATGCCTCTCTTTATTTTCTTTCCAGGCTTGATGGTTCCATTGCTCACAATAGTTTGTTTTTGGAAAAAAATCAGCATATTCTGAAATATAGCTGGAATCCAACTGGAAACTTTTCAGGAGAAATGTATCTTTACCTTTTCAGACACAGGCATCTTGGTTAGAAATTGCATATGTTAGGGCTGTGTGTGTGTGTGTGTGTGTGTGTGTGTGTGTGTGTGTGTGTGTGTGTGTGTGTCGGTTTGTCTGTCTGTCTCAAATCACAGAACACTTGCCAAGCAAGTATAAGGTTCTCAGGAGAGGAGGAGAGGAAACAGAGATGGGAAGGGAGAAAAGAAGAGACAGGCAGAGAGAGGCTAGGGGAGAGAAGAGAGGAATAAGAGAGATGGGAGGGGAAGAAAATTCCATACCTTATTAATTGAAGTTCCTACCATCAGTATCAAACTACTAATTACAAGAAAAGATGCCTCTTACCCAGAAAATGAGTGCCTTAGTTCTACAGTTCTTAGGCAAATAAACAAATATCATTGACAATAAGATATCCATTAACACATCACAAATAAATCAATCCATTTGTCTTAGGCAACCTCATATGTACAACAGATGAGGACTGTAGGAGAAATCAGGGGAGAAACTTTTTTTTTTTCATTTTTAATCTATGAACTTCCACAGTTTTCCATGCATCCTTTAACAACAAATAGAATAAATAAAAATGAGGTGGCTGAATTCTCTCACATTCCTCACTATTTATTACTTGGTAAAAATAGATGAGATAAAACAAGTAGGCTGTACACAAGAAAAGTGTACAGTCTCAGCAGCTTGTAGCTTAGCAAGAACCAAGAACGAAAGTCATCATTGGCTGCTCCAAATATATCTTTTCCTTTGCCTAACTTCCAGATCATCAAGCTTTATGGGGAGGCTTGGAATAGTGAAGACATAATTGCTCTGGAAGGTCCTAGAATTAAAACTTGTTGAGAAGATGAAAAGAAATAGAATTTAAAAGCTCTAGGACTATTACTACTAATGACCTCATAACAAATGCCATTACTACATATTAATAACAGTTATCTCTAGGTGGAAAGAAATCATAAAGAAAATCTCTTTAAAAACAGAAAGGAAACATTCCAGCAGTCACATTGATCTTCAAAGATTGCAGCGTACAATTAAGCCACAATGAAATAGTATCTTATCATTTAGCAATCTATGGCTCTTCAGGAGTAAATGAGGAAGAATGATTCTGAAACAAAAAGTCAAAGCAACATATTTGAGAATGTGTGGCTGAATCTCATGAAACCGGAAGTTCATGGATTATGAAAAATGACTGCAACTCGCCACTTTCCAGACATGAAAAAGCATTTTTATGAAGATCTTTTAAGACATGAATCATTTTGGATAGGTTTGTGTGAAGGTATTCCTCAATCCTCAAGATTGAAATTTAGTCTGAGAGTCCTTGAGGAGTAGGAAGATACTCCACGTTACTGTGACAATGATGTAATACAACTCTAAAGGCCTTCTTGATTTTTGTGAGCAGTGGCCCTTTATGACTGATGCCAATAAGGACTGCATATAAAAAAAAAACACCGCAGGGGCTGGGAAGGTGGCTCAGTGGTAGAGCTCTTGCCTTGCATGCCTGACGCCCTGGGTTCGATTCTTCAGCACTACATAAGCAAAAAGAAAAAAGCAGAAGTGGCACGGAAGTGGTACTGTGGCTCAAGTGGTAGAGTGCTAGCCTTGAGCTGAAGAGCTGAGGGACAGCACCCAGGCCCAGGGTCAGGCCCCATGACCAGACCCCCCCCCCCACAAAAAAACTGCAGTGAGCCCCTTAGCAAATATAAATTAAAACATAAATTTAGCATTGATTTTTATGGATTTATTTTATAAAATGGGATCCTCAAACATGGGAATTATGAATAGGTCAAAAGCTATGCAGAAATCATACTTGGACTTACAACATTCCATGAGGAAATTAAAGCACTTTTGCCTGTGTTCTTCAATTTATATCAGCTCATGGCAATATTGTTCCTTTAGTGTATTTTAAGACATGATGATCAACAAGTCCATGTTTTCAAATAGTAAAAAATAGTGTAACAATTTGCAATGTGTGTTTTTGTGTCTGTTTTTTTAATGCAAAGGAGATTTGAACTGTGCATCCCTTGCAAAAAAATAGTACAAGTTAAACCTCATGGTAAATCTATAGAGAAAATAATGACTTGCATGATGAACAAATGTTTTCAGTCTAAACATATCTTGGACTAGTTCATCCATTCACAGTTTCTAACAAAATACACTGGTAATTAGATACAGAAAATGACAATGAGGTGCAAATCCAACAGAAGTCATAACCTAGCAGTCTTTAACCAAGTAAGTCGATACATTAGTCTAATGAGGGTTACACAGATGTATGAACTCAATCCTCAGGTACAGAAAACGGGGATACTCTGTGGATCTAGAAGAACTAGCCATGATTCTCCCAGAGGAGGCCTGTTGCCCTGAGACTTGACATGTAAGCATACCTTGGGCCAATAAAGCTTCCCTCAAAAAAGTTTGAGTCAAAGCTAGCCTGGCATATCTCCAGAGGAATGAAACATTTAATATAGTGGAGAGAAAAGAGAGGGCATGAATAAACTAACCAGACTCTATTCTCAAGGGAAGACTACAGATTTTATTCTATAAATATATTTACAGCATCTAGAGGAAAGGATGTTCAGCTTTTTCTTGGGATGATACTTCTGGTGAAAGAATGAATTATGGGTAATGCTGAAGAAAAGTTGGTGTTATGAGAAAAACTGGTTAAAGACATCTAGGAGGGAATGATGGAATCTGGACCGAGAGAGTTAGTAGGACAGACAAAAGCTGAATTTACAATTTGATTTTGTAATAGACTGGGTAGGGAGTAGATTAAATAGTTGGAAGGATGATAGGAAACAACAAACAGGCTCATTATAGTTTTTCAAGGATCTTGATGGTGGTGGAGCTTTAGGAGTCGTGAACCTATACCAGGTGGTTAGGAGTTGAGTTTCATCTCTCAAAACAAATTTGCCTCACATCTCCTACCAATACAGAGTCAGGGGGAAAGCCCTCATTATTTAAGGAACAAGTAAACAGGAAGACCAAATGAAATTAATAAAGGAAGTAATCAATGAAAATGAATAATGGATGTGACCAAGGAGCAATGACTCAAATCTCTGGAAATCTTCAGTGATCTAGACATGGTGGAAAAGTATCATGTGCTAGAAGAGGACCATAAAGAGGACAATGGAGTATTGGATGGGCACCACTAGGAGCCCAGTGCAATGTAAGATATTATGTCATACACACATCTGGTTAGTCCAAACTCAATAGTATTGGCCTTATTTGTAATGCCATTCTGAATTGTCAGATAATTTAATAGCAGTTTGCAAAACGTTTTCTCTCCTATTACATATGTTAGATGAGCTTCAGCAATTTCTTCTTGATCTTTCTTAGAAGTTGCTCCTTTCTTACTTAAAGGTACTTTTGGAGATCACTGAGGACTGGCAGAAAGACATAAGGTGTGTGACCTAAACCAGCTGGAGAGCTCTTGTTTCAGGAAGTAGAATGGGGAGAAAATGGGAAACTCTTAAGCCTCAGTTGAAGACCATATGACACTGAACTGCCATATAGATAAGCCGGCGTGTATGTGCTTACTGATTTTGATCTTGAGTCTTAAGTCAGGAGACAAGTAGCACCTAATCTAGTTACCGGATAATCGTACATGGAATACGTAGCCTCTTCGTGTTCCCTTCTACTGAGGATTAAAGAGAAAATGTAGGTTCTATCCTGAACATACATCTTGGCTCATATCAAATGGACAATAATGGTAGTTACTATTGTTACGATATATGTTAAAGTGCCCAGAATTCTTGAGAGATAATATAACTCTGCACCAAAACTGAAAAAAAAAGATTAACCTTAAATAAGTTTTCAATTATTTTTAGATGTCATTATAATTCATGAACATAGAAAAATATTAAGTCATATTACCTACTTTGATAGAAAATTTGGCAAAAATAAATAATTGAATACTCAATAAATACAATGCAAGGCACAATCCATTAAAATTTCCATTTCTCTCTAAAAATATCCCTTATTTCCAAGAAAATAAGCTATTACTTATTATTGTGTACTATGCATCTTAAGTCTCTTAAAATAATCTCTCTCTCTCTCTCTCTCTCACACACACACACACACACATACAAGATAGCCAATCTTAAATCTGAGAAAACTGAGATTTAAGAAAATTAATTTACAACTTAGAACCCACTAGCTAGCAAGTGATAAAATGAAATTGGATCCAATGTTTGCCTATTACAAAATGCAAAATAGATCTTCCCACATCTCCACTGCAGGAACCCCAGTCCACAAGTCTCTCCTGATACTTGGATTTCCCACATACATTTTAGTAACTAGTTTCCTGAGATCAGGTCTTCCATGTTTGTAATTCCTAGATATTAGAACCCTCAGTCATCAACTTTGAACACAGAATCCTAAATCTTAGTATCTGAAGCAACCTTCATTTTAACTTTTACATAATAGAGGAATCTTTTGGGGCTGGGAAGGTGGCTCAGTAGTAGAGCGCTTGCCTTGCATGCCTGACGCCCTGGGTTCGATTCCTCAGCATCACATAAGCAAAAAGAAAAAAGCCGGAAGTGGCACTGTGGCTCAAGTGGTAGAGTGCTAGCCTTGAGCTGAAGAGCTGAGGGATAGCACCCAGGCCCAGAGTTCAGGCCCCACAACCGGGCCCCCCCTCCCCCACCAAAATAGAGGAATCTTTTAGACCTAGGAAGGTAAGGTCTATGTTATAGAACACCATAGTCCATTAGTGAAAATCCTAAAAATAAGAAAAGTATGTAAGATCATATAACATTCAGATCTCAGCATTTCCATCATAAAGAAGCTATGCTTTGGTTCTCTGTGTGCATGGTTCGCATTCATTCACTGGTAATTCTCACTAAGCTTCTATAGATTCTCAGTAGGAGCCTTCTTGTGTACCTGTGTGTGCCCACAGGTGTGTGCTTACACAAAAGTATGTGCCTGTATTTGAGCATTTTAGACACAGCAGCTCCTAATCAAGAAGATATCATTCTTGTCTGCATCCTGTGTGTCAGGTATTTGTTCCTTTGGGGTGCTGAGGATGTAGCAGAGAACAAAATAAAGTCCTTGGCCTCAGAAAAATATGTTCTAAGCACATTGTCCCAGCCATAGGATCTGCCTAACTGAATTTCAGCTGTCACATTTACATTTCTCGAGAGAAATCATTTTGAAGAAAACAATATTGCAGCAGCTCTTCATCCCCTCCAGAGCCTCCGAAGACACCACTTACAAACCATTAATTTTTGTGCCTATATTTTGAAGTGTTTGACAAGCTAACCAAAGCACACATGGACACAATGGATATTTTACACAATGTGTGGAGTATATATTCCCCCAGCCTTTGCTACAGGAAATTATATTCACTAAGACAAGTTATATTCACTAAGGCAAGTTATATCCTACATTCACTAAGGCAAACTATATTCACTAAGGCAAGTATGTATCTGTGCATTGCTCCAAACTTAATCCTGTCTATATATTTTCCCTTTGTATAATCTCTGCCAGAGTCAAAGAGGATTAGCAGTTTTTCTTCAATAGACACTCTACCTGTTTTTTGTTTTGTTTTGTTTTCCGTATTATTTTTGATTTTTTTGACAAACTGTGCATTACCCAAACTGAAATCAGAGATGGTCGAGTTAAACATGCAGTTACCTAATGCTTGCAGTGTATGACACATGAAATCTGATTTTAGCCTCCAAGTAGCCAGTTTCATGTCATTATGATTACATCTGTCTTCAGAATCAGAGCAGTTAAATGGTGTATATAACAAAACAGTCTAGGGAAAAGTTGTTTGCAAATCACTTGAGATGTTAGATTTCAAGTTTTACCTACTTTTTTTTGGCCATCTTTACAAAGCTCACATTAAAACAAATATTATCACATAGTCAGAATTTCCATCTGCAATTTTTAACTCTTCTTAAATGTAAGGGAGAATGGTCAATTCTTAGGATACTTTTCCGGAACTGCAGAGATTTCAAATGACTTTCAGTTTATAAACAGGATTGAGAAAATCAAATGAGTAGCCCACTAATCCCAATTGTATTATTGTCCACAGATATGACATCAAGAATAAAAGTAAGTATAAGAATGGGATTCCTTTTACTTTTTTTTTTTTTAAGGGAGGAGAATTCCCTGAAAGTATATTGAGGAAAGAGAGCCAAGAGGTGCTTCTGTAGAGACTTAAATTACTAACCTTGCTCATGATTGGCTGCCTCAAGCACATTGGTGCTGGAAGATCGGCCTATGAGAATAATAACATTTGTACGACTGCATTGAATCTTCCCATACATACTATGGAGCATTTAGCCTATCAACAATTAAAGGTATTTTCTTAGTTAACACAGGATTCATTATGACTAAGGGATTATTATTCCAAGTGGTGGAATTTGGGGCCCTAATATTACTAATGAAATTATTTTTATTTGATTTTAACATACACATTTGCATATTAATTTGACTTTGTGACTGATAGCTCTAGACTGTCATAAGTTGTCAGAAGGATCTATTTAAAATTCAAGAGCTATCCCATGCAACTTTTAGACTAAAAGTACACATGACATTGGTGTTAGATTATTTTTTCCCTAAATATTCTCTCTCTCTCTCTCTCTCTCTCTCTCTCTCTCTCTCTCTGTCTTCACTTCTATCTCTCCCTTCTCCTTTTCGCTCTCTTGCTAAAATTTATTGTTGCATATTTTAAATAAAAGCTCATGATTTACAGTTTGGGGCCTCAAACAGATTTTATGACTCAAATGATATATTACAGATTTTCTGTCCTGATGAGACCTTGAAAAAGTAACCCCACTGCTCATGGATGGCCAGTCGTACAATTCCTAGCTCTCAAGTGTAACCACTAAATCTGTTATAAAGTGCTTGGTCAGACCTCCTTCATTCTCAGGAAACTAATCCAAGTTAATTAATCCAAGAATAATCATAACAAACAGCCACTCCGAGAGGGCCTATTATGTTCAATCTTTGCAACCCAGTATTTTTAATTCAGAAAACAATCCAACAAATTAGATCTTATCATTCCTACCCCACAAATGAAAAATAAATAAATAAATAAATAACGAGGTTCCAGGGAAATTCAAGCTGCTTTACAAAGGGCACAACTCTTCAATTAGACTCAGAAGAGATTTTCAATAGTGAATTCCTAATTTAGCAAACAAAGTAGTCTCAGGACTAAGGTCCTCAGTAGATTCTATATACAAGGACCAACTCCCAAATGCCACTCCGTGGACACCCCCTCTTTCTGCAAGACATTGATGAGGAGCATTTCCAGCCTGATTACAGCCACAATCTTTCTGTTAGCTCATGAACAAGACCTCACATAAAAATGTGGGGCCAACTGCAGATTGTCAAGCAAAAGGGACGCAATCTCAAACTTATCCAGCCAGGGTGGTTAAGAGTAAAGCTGGTGAAGTGATTCACCACATGAAAAACATCCTTAGATGCCCTATCAGAGGAGATGGGTAGGAGGACAGATTCAGCCCACAATCCTAAACAGATTCTCTTTCCCTTCCTTTCCTTTCCTCCTTCTCTCTCAGCAACCTTTGTGTGTATGCAAATGAGGAGGGGACAGAGAGGAAGTGGCATTGACATGGATTGAAATATACTGTGAGGCTAATTGGAGGAACATTGTAGACATTTTGATGTTCAAAAAAAAAAAATACCCTCAAATAGCAGACCCAGACCAATGGCAGGCCTGTATTTCCCAAGTGAAGCCTGGAGTTCAAGTACTAAGTAAGGAGCATACAAGTACTTTTTTTTGTTGTCCCCTTTCCACTTTGATCAGTTGTGCTAAGTTGCAGGTGTTCAGGATCTGAATACGGCATGAGTCATTCCATGACCACAAATTCTGAATACACAGAGGTTATGGAAAACAAAGCAAATAAGCCCAGAGATAAATGCAGAAATGATAAGTATGTGTATGTGAGTGTACATTTTAAAAAATGCTGAGAGTTATGGTAAGATAGGAGCCTTCAGGGAGGAAAAATTCTGCACAATTGTTTTCTTAGGTGGGTGAATTTAAATCCTGATCTGTATCCCAACAGGGAACATTTCTTGGGGGAAAATAAAATAATTTAGCAAAATGCTGAGCTATGGGCTAGTTTAGTTCATAATGAAAAGGATAAATAAAGATGATAGAAATGAAAGAACAGGCTCAGATGCTTTTAACAGGGTGCCTTTGGTTTCTATTATCACCTCTCTAACATAAATCTAGATCCACAGTTCTTTAATGACTCTCTGGAGTTCACCACTCACAGGATTAAATGGGCCCAGCACTAAGAAGAGGCCCAGGAGACAGCCAGCAGCTTTTCATGTCCTTTGGGATATGCTGGAATTGTGTTGTTGTTGTTGTTTTTTAATTGTATTAAAGACAGAGTTACATGGGGGGGGGGGGAGGGAGAAAGAGAAGAGAGAAAAGAGGGTGAGAGGGAAGAGAGAAAGAAGAGAGGAGATGGGAAAGGTAGAGAAGGAGAGAGTTCACAGCTTTTGAGGGGTTCATTCAGAAGTTGATTTCTCTGATGGTGACTTCCTTTGCTCCCTTTTAATAAATAAATATGACAGGTATGGGAGCAGAAGTATCTGTGCTCTACTTGTCTGATTCCCACTCAGTTTGGATTCAAAACTTGCCTGCTGTTTTGAGGTCTGAGTGAATCACCTGTCTCAAATGGTTTGGCCAGCAACCAAAGAGTGATCGTTTCTCTAGGCCTCAGTTTCCTCTTTTATGGGCATGCCATCTCAGAGGAGTCTTCTGGCTCTAAAGTTATATGAGTCTATGATTCTGATAGAAGGCCCCAGAGAGGATCAGAGCAAGGGACCGAGGAAGAGTTCTATAAAACAGGCCAGCTCCATGGCTTTAGCAGCTCTGGGGGAGGGAGGAGGAGGGGAGTCTGTAGGCCCTCAGGCTCTCCAAGTGTTTCCAACCTTCTCTTTGCTTTCTTGATTTATTGGTTGGCCATTTCCCCCCCATCTCCTAAGACAAAGCTGGCTTATGACCAGCATTGGCACTCAACACATAGACATCTTTCCTTTAGCATCATTTTGTAAGTTATTGGATTTGTCTTTTCCTTCCCTACCCCCCTGTCTCTCTCTCTCTCTCTCTCTCTCTCTCTCTCTCTCTCTCTCTCTCTCTCTCTCTCCAAAGTTGTGCCCTAATACTGTGAGGAAAGGTTTCTGGTAAACCCAAGCATTCAAGACTCCCCATGACCTATGTGGAACTTCTACATTGTCCAAAGAAGTTTGAAGTTAGAGGGGGGGGGGGGGGGTTAAGAGGAGCACAGGTCTTTCTCCTCTGCCACGGAGAACCCCATCCTTGTGAAGACCACATTTGGACATGTGCAGGAGAAGCAAAGCCTTCTCTTCACCGGTTTCCTGCCCCACACTCTCTCACCGTCCTAACCCCCACCCATCCACCAACCAGCCGGAAGCCTGCCTTTACCTCTCTAGTTTTATTATCACATGTGTGTGTGTGTGTGTGTGTGTGTGTGTGTGTGTGTGTGTGTGTGAATGCATTCCATTGACATGCAACCTCAGATGGGGCAATGAAATGCACATGCGGGTCTCTTCAATTTCTAATCGCTACACATTTGTGCTTCCAACTCTAGGGGCTTTCCATGAAACTTAAATTTCATGTTGAATCTCGATCATCCAGCACCTGGCCCCACACACTGCAGCGGGCTTCCTCCAGGGGAAGAGTTGTTTCTTTTTTTTAAATTTCCTACTGAACCTTTGTAAAAGGTATTTCCCCAGGATGCAGATGCCGTGCCTCAGTAAAGCAAACCTGGCTCATCAGTGGACACAGACCGATGAGCTAATGCACAAGCCACCCTGTCCTTAATTTTCTGGTCCCCATCAGTCGTATCGTTAAAGCAATGCTCTAGGGAGGGAAATGCAGATACAGGGAGAATCAGAACACTCAATCAACGAACACTTTCTTCATCAATAAATAAGAAAAGAACGATCACTCACTGTATTTCTGATTCATCTCAGCAACATCCAGACAGGAAAACCCAGGTGGTTAAAGAGAAAAAACGCATGATCTTGACACCAAAAGAAGAAGAAGAAGAAGAAACAAACAAACCCAAAAAAACCCAGGAGGTTGATGAAGGAAAATAGATTTTTAAAAAATCCAACTGCAATTATCCGTCAGTTTTAGTCAACCTTGGCACACATCCAACTGTTCTCTGCTGATTTCTTTCCCCCCCAAATCAATGCCCCATTCTGCCGCGGTTCAACTTTTCTTCATTGAAATGTTCTTGGCATTATTAATTTTTTTCCCCCCTCTTGCCTCGTGTGGGAAATTCAAAAAGAAAGAAAGAAAATCAGGTCTTTACTTTCCTATCAAAAAAGCCCCAAACTTTTCGCTCCAAAAATATCTCCTTGGCATACTCTTTCCTTTATAGAGAAAGAGAAAAAAAATATATATATATAAACATACACGGTGGATCTGCAATTCTCCATGTCTAATCATCCTGTGGGGTGGGGGTGGGGGGTGGGAGGGAAGGAGGGAGGGAAGGAGGGCGGGAGGGTTTTCAGCTGTTTTTTTTTTTTCTTTTTATTATTTATTGATGTCAGCACATACCGAGCCCTAGTGGGTTCTGGCCCGGGGTTATTTCATTTCTCAAGGCTGCCCGCGCACCCATAGACACGTTTGTGTGAAAAATCCAGGTCTCAAAAGAAAAGGCTTCGTTCTTTCTTTTTTCTTGGACCATCAGTGTAGCCGCCGCCGCCGCCGCTGCTGCTGCTGCTGCCGCCGCCGCTGCTGCTGCGTTGGGCCACCAGAAAGAGCTGCGTCCCGCAGCCGCATCCTTCATGTTTGCAAGGCACCCAACAAGCCGCCGCCACCAGCGACGGGGTGGGGAGGGGGGACTTAAAAAAACAGGAAAGTCTCCTTTCACATCGTCGATTGCTTCCCACCGCGCCGCCCCCTCCACCCCCTCTTCCAAGAATTTTCTTCTTTTCGGGGGGACTGGGGGAAGAGAGGATCAACTCTCCACACTCGCTCCCCTTCCGGCCGGCC